>NW_026961941.1:0-351990 GCF_036172605.1 Pelobates fuscus | reverse complement strand
TGGGAGGGGAGGGGAGGGGGGAGAACACTGGGAGGGGAGGGGGAGAACACTGGGAGGGACAGGGAGGGGGAGAACACTGGGAGGGAGGGGGAGGGGGAGAACACTGGGAGGGACGGGGAGGGGGAGAACACTGGGAGGGAGTGAGGGGAGGGGGAGAACACTGTGAGGGGAGTGAGGGGAGGGGGAGAACACTGGGAGGGAGGGGGAGAACACTGGGAGGGAGGGAGGGGAGAGGGAGAACACTGGGAGGGAGGGAGGGGAGAGGGAGAACACTGGGAGGGAGGGGAGGGGGAGAACACTGGGAGGGGAGGGGAGGGGGAGAACACTGGGAGGGGAGGGGAGGGGGAGAACACTGGGAGGGGAGGGGAGGGGGAGAACCCTGGGAGGGGAGGGGGAGAACACTGGGAGGGAGGGGGAGGGGGAGAACACTGGGAGGGACGGGGAGGGGGAGAACACTGGGAGGGAGTGAGGGGAGGGGGAGAACACTGTGAGGGAGTGAGGGGAGGGGGAGAACACTGGGAGGGAGGGGGAGGGGGAGAACACTGGGAGGGAGGGAGGGGAGAGGGAGAACACTGGGAGGGAGGGAGGGGAGAGGGAGAACACTGGGAGGGAGGGGAGGGGAGGGGGAGAACACTGGGAGGGAGGGGAGGGGGAGAACACTGGGAGGGAGGGAGGGGAGAGGGAGAACACTATGGGAGGGGAGGGGGAGAACACTATGGGAGGGGAGGGGGAGAACACTATGGGAGGGGAGGGGAAGGGGAGTGTAACGGCTACCCAGGTAGAGAGAGGGTATCTGCCGTTGGAGACGTCCTTTTTCCTGCAAGCTGCTGTGGAGAAGTAAAGCTGGCGTAATCCCAACCACGATATCCAGAGTGAGAGTCAGGTGCAGCTGAAACAGAGCAGAGTAATATTCCCCAAATAATCCCCTTCCAAGAACGAGACGAGGCTACGTTTTGAAGGGTCAAGAAGAACTGAGGACTGGAACACCCAGCCTGCTTTTTATTACAAAAAGTTACAAACAGAACACACCCAGGGGGAGGTTGAAAATGACCAATCACATACATGGTACAACCCCCACGTCTCCACCCCTCAGATAAACATATAACATAATTAAACTGTACACAATTTTACCCCAGTTCTGGATGTACCCCAAAAACAGGGGGTACACCTTTAAGTCCAGCTTGATAGCTTTTCCTTAGAGGAACAACATGTCCAAATTTCAGCTCATTCGGTTGAGGGGTTCGGGAGTTATGGGTCTTTGAAGTTTTGACCGACCGCACAGGTTTTCTAGCCGAAAAGAGTTCCATACGTTTTGGCCTTGCGGTCGGTCTCCGTTCGCCTGTTAAAACTCCACGAAATCCTTGGCATCCACAGTTATCTTTGTGTTCGCTGTAATCCCCATAGATAGTTAAATATAACTACCGAACGGCTGGTTGTTCGGTAGTTCCAGCACGAAGTTATGGGAGTATGGAGATCTCAGCGGTGTTCGCCTATTTGTGTATCCGTTTTTAGTTCCATGCGTTCACAGGCAAACACCGCTGTTCGTGCGCAAGATGGCCGCTAACACGTGTAAGTCCCGAAATGGCGGCCACCTATATTTTACACACGGAGTTCGTGCTGAACCATACGAACGGCTGGAACCAAGCGAGGAGGTAAAGTATGCTTTAATTACAAATCAAGGTGGTTCGGTGTTCGGTAGAAATATATACTGATAAAGGACGGACCAAACTACCGAATAGATGGTTGTAAATGCAATCCACTGTATTATTCCACAGAGCTCAGGGGATGATAATGTTCTGTTACACTGCTCCCCTTTTGTGGAACACTCCGGCAGACCCGGATTGATCCTTTTCGGGTCAACTTTGGGGCTGTCCGATCAACTGTTTAGGGTAAAAGCTCTGTTTGCCTGGACAGTCCATCGGCATTCCCATTAAACTTGCCAGGGCGGTATTGGATGGAGAAATTGTATGGCTGCAGCGCTAGACTCCATCTCAGTAAGCGTCCATTATCTCCAGCTACTCTGTTCAGCCATACAAGGGGATTATGGTCGGTAATTAGGGTGAATTCTTGTCCATACAAATATGGGGTCAATTTCTTTAGGGCCCAGACCAGGACTAAGCACTCTTTTTCCACTGCCGCGTAACTCACTTCTCTAGGTAACAGTTTTCTGCTGAGATACGCGACAGGGTGTTCGCCCCCATCTTCGCCGACCTGGCTTAGCACTGCCCCCAGTCCGTACATGGACGCATCTGTGTGGACGACAAATCTTTTGTTAGGGACGGGGGCAGACAAAACAGGTGCGTTGATCAAGGCTTGTTTCAGGGTTTGGAATGCTGTTTCACAGGCGGGAGACCACAGGACTACCCCAGGTAAATTTTTCTTTGTTAAATCTGTCAGGGGTTTGGCGATGGCGCTGTAGTCAGGGACAAATTTCCTGTAGTACCCTGCTGTCCCTAGGAATGCTAACACTTGGGTCTTAGTGTGGGGTGTGGGCCAATTGGCTACGGCCTCTACTTTAGCGGGTTCTGGTCGTTGTTTCCCACACCCCACCCTGTGTCCCAAGTACTGGACTTCAGCCATGCCGAAGTTACATTTCTCCGGTTTCAGGGTTAGGCCGGCGGCCCTAATCTGATCCAACACAGCCTTTACGTGTTGTAGGTGCTCCCCCCAAGTCTCACTATAGATCGCAATGTCATCCAGGTACGCGCAAGCGAAGTCCTGGAAGCCATCAAGGAGGCGGTCCACTAAGCGCTGAAAAGTAGCTGGGGCGTTTTTCATCCCGAAGGGCATGACCTTTGTAACGGACCGTTTCAGCATAAAAGGGGAAAAATCAGTTTAGGCGATAATCCCCTTTGCTAGAGACAGGCACAGCTACTGCAGAACACCAAACTCCCGATCTGGATACGAAATAACACTCCGAACTGGAACAGCTGAACAAGAAAAGCATACATTCCGCTTACACTCTTGGCAGTCAGCTTACAATCCAATTCCCCCCAAGAACGAGAAGACACTTCATTTTGAGGGTTAAACAGGAACTCTGGACTGGCTCATCCAGCCTGGCTTTTATTTCCAACTCACACATACAGGCCACACCCAGGGGGAGGCATAAAAGAACCAATGACATAGATGTTACCTCCCACACATCCCCTCCCCTTAGTGTGACACATAATCCCATTATGCATACAGTGTAAAATATACTTTTACACAACTTTCATAACTTTAAAACCATACATCACATTCACATAAAAATACATATCCACAATCAATCCATTCAGGGGAACAACATATTAAAAAATGGCATGAATCCGACCAGGGGTTCAAAAGTTACTAAAAGTATCTTTTGGGCCCTGGCTTGCAGCATGGCACAATCTGGCTCAAACAGAAGTAAAACATCCCCCACAATGCATCCCGGCTTCCTCCCTTCTGCCCTGGAGATAATTGGAGAAGTAATCCAATTATCTAGGACTAGAGTCAGACTCCATTAACCACATGGTTGCAAAAAGACAGTAAAAGACATAAAATTACATACTGATACATTTAACACATAAAACACACATTTCTACATATCCCCAGTTTAACTGAACACATAAATACCTACATGTTACAAATCGCTATTTGTAACTGGCCCTTTAAATGAGAAATTGCCCTGCTTCCCTGGATTGTGGAGAAGCATGTTTGCCAGCCTCCTGCCTCATGACTATGGCCCCTGGAATATTGTGCCCCTGAAAACTTATTAACATTTATTGGGTGTGTATGGCCCTTTAAGAACCGTCTGGGGACATATTGTGACTTTGCTGAACAATGCCCCTTTAAGACTATGTCCCCAGACCGGTAAAATAACTTGCCCCTGGCTTTCCCCCACTTGGTTCAGTAAATAGGGCTTACTGAACCAAGTACCACACAGGCAGACCACCCAGAAGTTAAAGTATGCAGGCAATTTACCTCCCAGGCTGTGAGGTTACTGCCGGTTAATTGCACGTGGCGGCGGCCATCTTGGTTTTTATTTTATTGAAATTGAATGTATGGTTTTAAAGTTACAGTGTGTGTGTAAAAACTGTATTTTTATTGTATGTAATAATTGGTTTAACTGTTTATCTGAGGGGAGGGAATGTGTGGGCTGCACCAGATGTGTGATTGGTGATTTTATGCCTCCCCCTGGGAGTGTCCTATTTGCATGTAACCTCAATAAAAGCCAGGCTGGGTGTTCCAGACCTCAGACCTCTTCTGACCCTCAATACGTAGCCTTGTCTCGTTATTGGAGGGAACTGCTATATCACACTGGGGATTGCTATGCGCTGCATATTCCCCTGAGCTCTTAATCACTTAGCTCTTTTAAGAGCTTGTTCCGGATACGCTCTCCAGGAGGAGAGATCTTCCCCACACGTTCCTGAATGCTGAAGGTTCATTCCAGGGTGGACGGAAGACGGCGCGGCTCCAGTTAAGCTACGGCGGTTGTGGAGCCTGCGGTGGTTGTGGTGTCGTCTGCAGTGCTTGGAGTCCTCTGAGAGCGCTAGGAGCATCCATCAACGGAGGGTACTCGGTCGGGGTACACGGAGCTCCGTTACAGTGGTGGCAGCGGTGGGATGGCGTCCTAGTGCGAGGAGAAGCAGCTCAGAGACACTGGTAACGTTTGGAGTTACAATTGAGGGCAACGCTAGCCATTGGGCAGCGCCCCTGACTACAACAGGATGGAATCAGCTGGTTTGCGGACAGCGTTCCATGATGAGGAGGAGAAGGAGGCCGCAGATTACAGGGATGCAGCCAGAAGGGAACTCTGGTATGATGCCCTGGAAGATGCCCAGTGGCGGCGAGGTGAGAGTCTCCCCAGTGATGAGCAGCGGCTACAGAGGCGTGTGGCAATGCGAATGTGTCTATTGGGAGAGCAGCCCCTGGATGAATGGGTGGCAAGACTAGAGACCCTGGTATGGCGAGAGATCGGGCTAGACAACGCATACCAGGCCCTCTGGTGGCATACCATTCGACTTACTCCCTGGACAGCCGAGCACGACTTACCGGAGGGGGATGATTATGATGGTCCTGGTCTACTTTTGGACGCCATGGAGGAGGAGCCTGATTTCGGCAGCACGGAGGAGTCTAGGTTCTGGGACATCTACGACTACCGGATGGGCATGTATGTCTGGGCTGACGAACGAGAGGTGAGAGAAGACATGACCCACCTGGTAACAAGGGAGTGGGAGCTGGAGCAAGACTACCTACACCTGCTCAGCTCCGTGCAGCCCCAACCTACCCGACAAGCAGAACCAGGTCTAGAGCCCTTCAGCTGGAAGGATATCGTAGAGGTTAACTGGGAAGATCCCCAACCCCAGAGTGAGTGTCAGGGAGCCGAAGGTGCCGTCCTTCCCCCCCAGCAGCAGTGTGTCCTACAGAGAGCAGAGACAGTTGGTCCCTCTCTACAGCAACAGGACAATGGTAAGGGAGTGGAGACAGGCGGTCTCCCTCTCCAGCGGCAGTGTGTACCCCAGGGGGCCGAAGGTGCCGTCCTTCCCCCCCAGCAGCAGTGTGTCCTACAGAGAGCAGAGACAGTTGGTCCCTCTCTACAGCAACAGGACAATGGTAAGGGAGTGGAGACAGGCGGTCTCCCTCTCCAGCGGCAGTGTGTACCCCAGGGGGCCGAAGGTGCCGACCTTCCCCCCCAGCAGCAGTGTGTCCTACAGAGAGCAGAGACAGTTGGTCCCTCTCTACAGCAACAGGACAATGTTACGGGAGTGGAGACAGGCGGTCTCCCTCTCCAGCGGCAGCCTGTGTTTCCGGGAGAGGAGCACAGCACCCCCTCTCCCCAGCGGCAGCTTACTCTAACAAGGGGAGACACCAATCCCCCAGACGGCGCAGATGGGACCGTGGTCTCTGTGCCTGACCTACAGGGATGCTGGACAGCCTTTCCAGATCCCCAACTACCCTCACCGGGACACCCAGAGGAGGGGGTAAGTACAAATTCCCCTCCCCAGGTAACTCCTAGCGTGGCACCAGAGTTAACAGAGGCAATGTTAACCCCTACTGACGTCCATGTTCCCTTGGCTACTGAGCCGGACTATGTCCCAAGCATCCCAGCAGACGAGCTGGCAGCTGGGCAGAGTGCAGTCGGCCTCTGCCCTACCTTTGTCCCTGGTCCAGAGCAGGATGTCCCGCAGGCTACCCCAGCCGAAGAGCTGGCAGCTGGGCAGAGTGCAGACGGCCTCTGCCCTACCTTTTTCCCTGGTCCAGAGCCTGATGTCCTGCAGGCTACCCCAGCAGAAGAGCTGGCAGCTGGGCAGAGTGCAGTCGGCCTCTGCCCTACCTTTGTCCCTGGTCCAGAGCCTGATGTCCTGCAGGCTACCCCAGCAGAAGAGCTGGCATCTGGGCAGAGTGCAGTTGGCCTCTGCCCTTCAAGTACCCTCGGCATGTGGCCTCATTACCACAGCCAAATACCCAGGTGCAGTGACTGTGTGTTGTGGGTGGGCTGTTCCTGTACTTTGATGTTGTGGGGGGGCTACTCGGACATCTGTTTATTGTGGGTTGGTGGATCGACTAACGGAGGCACTGACCGACAGAAGGTCAGGTGCCTGGTTAGTCTTCCCCCCAAAGGGGAGATGTGTTACAAATCGCTATTTGTAACTGGCCCTTTAAATGAGAAATTGCCCTGCTTCCCTGGATTGTGGAGAAGCATGTTTGCCAGCCTCCTGCCTCATGACTATGGCCCCTGGAATATTGTGCCCCTGAAAACTTATTAACATTTATTGGGTGTGTATGGCCCTTTAAGAACCGTCTGGGGACATATTGTGACTTTGCTGAACAATGCCCCTTTAAGACTATGTCCCCAGACCGGTAAAATAACTTGCCCCTGGCTTTCCCCCACTTGGTTCAGTAAATAGGGCTTACTGAACCAAGTACCACACAGGCAGACCACCCAGAAGTTAAAGTATGCAGGCAATTTACCTCCCAGGCTGTGAGGTTACTGCCGGTTAATTGCACGTGGCGGCGGCCATCTTGGTTTTTATTTTATTGAAATTGAATGTATGGTTTTAAAGTTACAGTGTGTGTGTAAAAACTGTATTTTTATTGTATGTAATAATTGGTTTAACTGTTTATCTGAGGGGAGGGAATGTGTGGGCTGCACCAGATGTGTGATTGGTGATTTTATGCCTCCCCCTGGGAGTGTCCTATTTGCATGTAACCTCAATAAAAGCCAGGCTGGGTGTTCCAGACCTCAGACCTCTTCTGACCCTCAATACGTAGCCTTGTCTCGTTATTGGAGGGAACTGCTATATCACACTGGGGATTGCTATGCGCTGCATATTCCCCTGAGCTCTTAATCACTTAGCTCTTTTAAGAGCTTGTTCCGGATACGCTCTCCAGGAGGAGAGATCTTCCCCACACGTTCCTGAATGCTGAAGGTTCATTCCAGGGTGGACGGAAGACGGCGCGGCTCCAGTTAAGCTACGGCGGTTGTGGAGCCTGCGGTGGTTGTGGTGTCGTCTGCAGTGCTTGGAGTCCTCTGAGAGCGCTAGGAGCATCCATCAACGGAGGGTACTCGGTCGGGGTACACGGAGCTCCGTTACAGTGGTGGCAGCGGTGGGATGGCGTCCTAGTGCGAGGAGAAGCAGCTCAGAGACACTGGTAACGTTTGGAGTTACAATTGAGGGCAACGCTAGCCATTGGGCAGCGCCCCTGACTACAACAGGATGGAATCAGCTGGTTTGCGGACAGCGTTCCATGATGAGGAGGAGAAGGAGGCCGCAGATTACAGGGATGCAGCCAGAAGGGAACTCTGGTATGATGCCCTGGAAGATGCCCAGTGGCGGCGAGGTGAGAGTCTCCCCAGTGATGAGCAGCGGCTACAGAGGCGTGTGGCAATGCGAATGTGTCTATTGGGAGAGCAGCCCCTGGATGAATGGGTGGCAAGACTAGAGACCCTGGTATGGCGAGAGATCGGGCTAGACAACGCATACCAGGCCCTCTGGTGGCATACCATTCGACTTACTCCCTGGACAGCCGAGCACGACTTACCGGAGGGGGATGATTATGATGGTCCTGGTCTACTTCTGGACGCCATGGAGGAGGAGCCTGATTTCGGCAGCACGGAGGAGTCTAGGTTCTGGGACATCTACGACTACCGGATGGGCATGTATGTCTGGGCTGACGAACGAGAGGTGAGAGAAGACATGACCCACCTGGTAACAAGGGAGTGGGAGCTGGAGCAAGACTACCTACACCTGCTCAGCTCCGTGCAGCCCCAACCTACCCGACAAGCAGAACCAGGTCTAGAGCCCTTCAGCTGGAAGGATATCGTAGAGGTTAACTGGGAAGATCCCCAACCCCAGAGTGAGTGTCAGGGAGCCGAAGGTGCCGTCCTTCCCCCCCAGCAGCAGTGTGTCCTACAGAGAGCAGAGACAGTTGGTCCCTCTCTACAGCAACAGGACAATGGTAAGGGAGTGGAGACAGGCGGTCTCCCTCTCCAGCGGCAGTGTGTACCCCAGGGGGCCGAAGGTGCCGTCCTTCCCCCCCAGCAGCAGTGTGTCCTACAGAGAGCAGAGACAGTTGGTCCCTCTCTACAGCAACAGGACAATGGTAAGGGAGTGGAGACAGGCGGTCTCCCTCTCCAGCGGCAGTGTGTACCCCAGGGGGCCGAAGGTGCCGACCTTCCCCCCCAGCAGCAGTGTGTCCTACAGAGAGCAGAGACAGTTGGTCCCTCTCTACAGCAACAGGACAATGTTACGGGAGTGGAGACAGGCGGTCTCCCTCTCCAGCGGCAGCCTGTGTTTCCGGAAGAGGAGCACAGCACCCCCTCTCCCCAGCGGCAGCTTACTCTAACAAGGGGAGACACCAATCCCCCAGACGGCGCAGATGGGACCGTGGTCTCTGTGCCTGACCTACAGGGATGCTGGACAGCCTTTCCAGATCCCCAACTACCCTCACCGGGACACCCAGAGGAGGGGGTAAGTACAAATTCCCCTCCCCAGGTAACTCCTAGCGTGGCACCAGAGTTAACAGAGGCAATGTTAACCCCTACTGACGTCCATGTTCCCTTGGCTACTGAGCCGGACTATGTCCCAAGCATCCCAGCAGACGAGCTGGCAGCTGGGCAGAGTGCAGTCGGCCTCTGCCCTACCTTTGTCCCTGGTCCAGAGCCGGATGTCCCGCAGGCTACCCCAGCCGAAGAGCTGGCAGCTGGGCAGAGTGCAGACGGCCTCTGCCCTACCTTTTTCCCTGGTCCAGAGCCTGATGTCCTGCAGGCTACCCCAGCAGAAGAGCTGGCAGCTGGGCAGAGTGCAGTCGGCCTCTGCCCTACCTTTGTCCCTGGTCCAGAGCCTGATGTCCTGCAGGCTACCCCAGCAGAAGAGCTGGCATCTGGGCAGAGTGCAGTTGGCCTCTGCCCTTCAAGTACCCTCGGCATGTGGCCTCATTACCACAGCCAAATACCCAGGTGCAGTGACTGTGTGTTGTGGGTGGGCTGTTCCTGTACTTTGATGTTGTGGGGGGGCTACTCGGACATCTGTTTATTGTGGGTTGGTGGATCGACTAACGGAGGCACTGACCGACAGAAGGTCAGGTGCCTGGTTAGTCTTCCCCCCAAAGGGGAGATGTGTTACAAATCGCTATTTGTAACTGGCCCTTTAAATGAGAAATTGCCCTGCTTCCCTGGATTGTGGAGAAGCATGTTTGCCAGCCTCCTGCCTCATGACTATGGCCCCTGGAATATTGTGCCCCTGAAAACTTATTAACATTTATTGGGTGTGTATGGCCCTTTAAGAACCGTCTGGGGACATATTGTGACTTTGCTGAACAATGCCCCTTTAAGACTATGTCCCCAGACCGGTAAAATAACTTGCCCCTGGCTTTCCCCCACTTGGTTCAGTAAATAGGGCTTACTGAACCAAGTACCACACAGGCAGACCACCCAGAAGTTAAAGTATGCAGGCAATTTACCTCCCAGGCTGTGAGGTTACTGCCGGTTAATTGCACGAGGCGGCGGCCATCTTGGTTTCCTCGAATGCGGTCAGCGGTGTATGTTAAAGATTCTGTGGAACTAAAATCGGCTACACATTCTGCCGAACACCGCTGGCCCTTACCTTCTCCCATACGGAACTTGCAGCTCCAGAGACTAAGTCCCGTTCGAAATGGGACTTAGTCGTTTTTTCGGCATGAAATTGACCGACCGCACAGCCCAAATCTATGGAACTGTTTTGGGCAGGAAATTGTGCTTGCGGTCGGTCATAAAGGACTTCCAGCTAACTTTTGATCCACTGGAGGGATTTGGCTGATTTTTGGAAGGGTTTATGTTTGATGTATGCTGAGTCTGAATATGCAACTTTTATTGAAATTGAATGTATGGTTTTAAAGTTACAGTGTGTGTGTAAAAACTGTATTTTTATTGTATGTAATAATTGGTTTAACTGTTTATCTGAGGGGAGGGAATGTGTGGGCTGCACCAGATGTGTGATTGGTGATTTTATGCCTCCCCCTGGGAGTGTCCTATTTGCATGTAACCTCAATAAAAGCCAGGCTGGGTGTTCCAGACCTCAGACCTCTTCTGACCCTCAATACGTAGCCTTGTCTCGTTATTGGAGGGAACTGCTATATCACACTGGGGATTGCTATGCGCTGCATATTCCCCTGAGCTCTTAATCACTTAGCTCTTTTAAGAGCTTGTTCCGGATACGCTCTCCAGGAGGAGAGATCTTCCCCACACGTTCCTGAATGCTGAAGGTTCATTCCAGGGTGGACGGAAGACGGCGCGGCTCCAGTTAAGCTACGGCGGTTGTGGAGCCTGCGGTGGTTGTGGTGTCGTCTGCAGTGCTTGGAGTCCTCTGAGAGCGCTAGGAGCATCCATCAACGGAGGGTACTCGGTCGGGGTACACGGAGCTCCGTTACACTACATAATATTTAAGACAGTATTACTGTGATATGTTACAAAGTCTTAAAGGGACATTAGTCCCAAAAGTCCCAATATGTCCATCGCTGATTTTAAAGGGCCAGTAGCAGCAATATAAATTATTACATGCCCAAATATAGTGTTTATAGAGCAATATGTCCATGGGCCGTAGTCGCAGGGCAGGAGGCTAGCAACCAGGCTTCTCCAGTTCACAGTGGCGAAGTTGGTTTCGCCACAACCTTAAACTGGTACAAGCCAAACGGGGTGACAAACGCCGACTTAGGGATAGCGTCCTTGGCCAGGGGAATCTGCCAGTACCCTTTGCACAAATCGATGGTGGTCAGATAGCGTCCCCTGGCAATACGATCTAATAGCTCGTCTACTCGGGGCATGGGGTATGCGTCTGTCACGGTTCGGTCATTGAGGCGTCGGTAATCGACACAGAACCGGGTCGTTCCGTCCTTTTTGGGGACTAGGACGACGGGGGATGCCCAGGGGCTGTCGGATGGCTCTATAACTCCCAATTTTAACATCTCCTGAATCTCCTTTCTCATCTCTTCTTTTACAGCTTGGGGGATTCTATAGGGAGTTTGTCGGAGAGGGGTTTGTCCTGGGGTTTCTACGTAATGTGTCGCTACGGGTGTGTAACCGGGCTTCTGGGAAAAGGTCAGTCTCTTTTCAGCTAGTAATTGCTGGAGTTGCTCTCTTTCGGTGGGAGTTAACCGCTCCCCTAGCTGTACTGTGTCGAGCAGAGTTTTGGGCTCGGGGTTGGCCAACAGATCTGGGATGGGGAGACTGTCAGGGTCCTCAGTAGCTGGGATGCATATGGCAACTATGTCTTCGGGCCTTTCTTGGTACTCCTTTAATAGGTTTATATGAAAGGACTTCTGTATCTTTTCGTCCTTGCTACTGGCAATTACATAGGTGGTGTCACAGACCTGTGCTACCACCTTGTAGGGGCCTTGGCAGGAGGTCTGTAATTTATTCCCTTTAACGGGTCGAAGTACTAGAACTTTCTGTCCTACCTGGATTGTTCTCAGCCTAGCGTTCCGATCGTACCAATGTTTCTGCCGGCCCTGAGCCGCCTGGAGATGTTCTCGGGCCATCCTGGCTAGGTGCCCCATGCGGTCCCGCATCTCCAGTACATAAGGTACGATGGGGACCCCCTCATGTTCGGTCTCTCCCTCCCAGTGCTCTCGGATGAGGTCGAGGGGGCCTCTCACCCGCCGTCCATAGAGCAACTCAAAGGGGGAGAACCCTGTGGATTCCTGCGGCACCTCTCGGTATGCGAACAAGAGGTGCGGCAAGAATCGCTCCCAGTCTCTGTATTCCACCGTAAACGTCCGCAGCAATTGCTTTAGGGTACCATTAAAGCGTTCACAGAGACCGTTAGTTTGAGGGTGGTACGGTGAACTAAGTAGGGTTTTGACGCCGCAGACCTTCCACAGTTGCTGAGTTAGGTCTGCGGTGAACTGGGTTCCTCGATCCGATAGGATTTCCTGGGGGAATCTCACTCTGGTGAATATCCCGACTAGAGCACTGGCGACCGTGTCAGCCTGGATATTCGTCAGAGCGACGGCTTCTGGGTAGAGGGTAGCATAGTCCACTACTGTAAAAATGTATTTCTTACCAGAGGGACTGGGGTTAGGTAGGGGTCCTACTAGGTCGACTGCCACCCTGCTAAATGGTTCCTCGATCATGGGCATAGGTGACAGTCGAGCTTTAGGGTGATCCCCTCTCTTTCCTACCCTTTGACATATGTCACAGGTGCTGCAGTAACGGCGCACATCCTTCAAGATCCCTGGCCAAAAGAAGGTTTGGGTGATCCTGTAGGTGGTGCGGTTACCCCCTAGATGCCCTGCCAACGGAATGTCATGGCCAATTCGGAGAAGCTCCAACCGGTACTTTCTGGGTACTACCAGTTGGCGCTTCTGCGAAGGGATACAGCCTTTCTTCCTGCCTTCGGTCAATCTGTATAACCTGTCCCCCTCCCATATAAAACGTTCCCGCTCATCCCCTCTACTGTCGGCTGGTTCTCGGTACTTTTGGAGGGTGGGGTCCTGTCTAGTTTCCCTCCCAAACTCCTCTGGGGTGTCCCAAGCTATGGGTCTCTCTGGGGTGTTAGTGTTAAGGGTCTGTTTGTGGCTTACCTGGTGTAACGGAACCGCTGGCACCCCGACCGGGTACCCTCCGCTGACGGATGCTCCTAGTGCTTTCCGAGGTCTCCAAGCACTCCACCAGACACCATAACCACTGTAGACTCAAACCGCCGCAGCTTGGTTGGGGTCTCGCCACGCTACCCATTCTGGACCCAAGACCAGGGTCTAGCTTCCAGTAGATGGACCTCTCCGAATTCCAGAGAGCAGGAACAGGAACAAGCTCTTAGCAGAGCTCAGCGATAATACCCTGGGGAGTATAGTGATTATAGCAATCCCCAGAGTGTAGTTCTCCAATCCCCCAAACATGAGCCAAAACTTCATGAAGGTACAAGATGATCTGAGGTGCTAGCACACCCAGTCTGGCTTTTATTACAGTTGTACACTTACAGGCCACACCCAGGGGGAGGCATAAAACAACCAATCACATACATGGTTCAGCCCACACATCCCCTCCCCTCAGATAACAGTAAACCCAATTATACAGTACACATTTTTAACCAAGTTCTGGATGTACCCCAAAACCAGGGGGTACACCTTTAAATCCAGCATCGCTGGATAGCCCTTATTCAGGGGGACAACATATTCAAAATTCAAGTCATTCGGATGAACGGTTCGGGAGATATGGGGTTCCAAAGATTTGACCGACCGCATGGGTAAAGTATCCGAAAACAGTTCCATGCATTTTGGCCCTGCGGTCGGTCACAAACAAGGGAATGAAAACAGACGAATTGCCTGTGTTATAGAGCCTGGAGAGGGTTTGAATGAATTCCCTTGTTTGTGGGGTTCTTTGTACCGAACGGCGGGTCATTCGGTAGTTTCTATACGAATTTCTGGAAGTATGGAGGTCTCAGCGGTGTTTGCCTAGTCAAGTGTCCGATTTTAGTTCCAGACACTCGACGGCAAAACACCGCTGTTCGGTAGTTTAAGATGGCCGCCGCCACGTGTTTGTTTCCCGAATGGCGGCCACCCAGAGGACAAAGAATACATTACACTGATTGCCAATTACCCGTTTGCAACATTGTTGCAAACTGTAATTGGAGGCACACTTATTCCTGGGTGGTCTGGTTGTTCGGTAGTTTGACTCAATATAATGAATGGAGTGATTCTACCGAACAATCAGATGAATACTGCATACAAATCACCCAGGTTAAACTTAACACATAAATACATATACAATATTACAGGCAGTACACTGGAATATGCTTCATAGTCTTAAAGGGACAGTAGTCCCAAAAGTCCCAATCTGTTCATAGATGATTTTAAATGGCCAGTAGCAGCCATATACAGTACAATATGCCCTGTAACGGATCACCTGGCACCCCGACTTGGTACCTCCGTTAATGGATGCTCCTAGTGCTTCCTGAGGACTTCAAGCACTCTGGCAGACACCACAATCACCGAATCCGAGAAACCTTTTAAATTCTCCCAAGCATATGAATGCTGTAGACCATTGAATAGGAACCATACGAATAGGCTTGTACTCCTAGCAGTCAACTGGAACAGCATGCAATAAATCCTTCCCCCAATAATGAGACGACACTTCACTTTGAGGGTAAAACAGAAACTCTGGACTGGCTCATCCAGCCTGGCTTTTATTTCCAACTCACACATACAGGCCACACCCAGGGGGAGGCATAAAAGAACCAATGACATAGATGTTACATCCCACACATCCCCTCCCCTTAGTGTGACACATAATCCCATTATGCATACAGTGTAAAATATACTTTTACACAACTTTCATAACTTTAAAACCATACATCACATTCACATAAAAATACATATCCACAATCAATCCTTTCAGGGGAACAACATATTAAAAAATGGCATGAATCCGACCAGGGGTTCAAAAGTTACTAAAAGTATCTTTTGTTCCTTTCTGGCTGGCAGAAAAACATCCCCACAATGCACCCTGGTTTCCTCCCTTCTGCCCTGGAGTTAATTGGAGAAGTAATCCAATTACCCAGGACTAAAGGCAGACTCCATTAACCACATGGTTGCAAAACAACATAAAACACTTTAAAATACATAAAGTCACATTTACACATAACACACAGACATTTCACCTATCCCCAGATAGCTGGGATCTGCACGCACAAAACTACCGAATAGCGCGCAGATCCTACTCACACAGTACAATTGCCATGGAGCCAAAGTCTTTCCCATAGTCTTTCATTATATGAATAGGCTTCATGGTATGGCTATCTGGGGTATCACATTCCCATAAAGTCTGGTCCATAGTCCAAATGCAAGAGGCGGGCATTCAGCCCCCTCCAAGGACACGTGGCGAGGTCGGTTTCGCCACATGCCCCAAATAACCCAGGGGCCATAGTCAGTAGGTAGGAGGCTCGCAAACAGGCTTCTCCAGGGCCCAGTGGCGAGGTTGGTTTCGTCACACCTGGGTCTCCCGACCTGTAGTAGGGTCGTCCTCGGTACGGGTCTGTGAGCGGGTGGTCACGGGACAAGCAGCAGCGGTCGTGGGTAAAAAGGCTGAAGCTAGAGGGCTAATGTCGTTGCCCAACACGACCTCAGCAGGTAGATTGTCCATAATGCCCACTGTGGTCTTTCCCAACCCGACTCCCCAATCCAAGTGTATACGGGCGGTGGGTAGACGAAAAACAGCCCCTCCTGCGACACGGATAGCAACGGTACGATTAGACACATGTTCTGGTTTTACAAGGTGCTTCTGCACCAGAGTGATGGTAGCACCAGTGTCCCTTAGTCCTTGTGCTATCTGTCCGTTTACACGCACCTCCTGACGGTGATGCTGGCGGTTATCCGGGGAGGCAGCTTGTATGGGGTTGGCCTCATATAGTATTCCCAGACATTCCTCAGGGCTCCCTTCCGTTTCCAGGCAGTGAGCAGCAGCGGGGCGTGGTGGCGGGTTCTCCGTGTTCTTTGTTGTGTGTCTCCAGTTATTATTGCCTGATCCCAATGGGCAATAACGAGCAATATGCCTCGTGTTGCCGCAGCGATGACATGTCACTTTATAAGATTCCCGGGGTTGGTTGTTAGACCCCTGCGGACATGGGGGCCCTGGAGGTACTGGGGCCCGAAATTCTGTGCGTGCAGCGTAGTTTGAGGTGCGTGCCTCTGTCCTAGGTGCTGGTCGTGTGTTACTTTGGCTCACCTTCCTTGTTTCTGCGTATTCATCCGCCAGCCGCGCTGCCTCAGTTAAGTTGGCAGGGCGGCGATCTCTTACCCAGTCCTGTATATCTGCAGCCAGATCATGGAAGAAATGTTCCATCAAGAACAACTGTAACACTTCTTCTCCGGTGTGGGCCTTGCACCCTTGCACCCAATGTGATGCCACCCTTTGTATTTTGTTTGCCCATTCCATGTGGGAGTCCGCTGCCTTCTTTTTGGACTCCCGGAAGCGACGGCGATATGCCTCTGGGGTGACAGCGTATCGGGTGAGTAGTGCGGCTTTCACCCGTTGATACTGTGTTATATCTTCGGCCGTGAGTGCCCGAAAAGCCTCATTTGCTTTTCCTGAAAGTTTTCCAGCCAGAATAGTAACCCATTGGTCTGGTGGCACCTGGTGTAGTGAGCACTGCCTCTCAAAATCCGCCAAATATCCGTCAATTTCTTCCTCATGTTCTGCAAAAGCTTTAAATGCAGTGAACGGTATTTTCTTCCCTGTAGCAGCGGGTGGAGGAGTGGGAACTGTATGTGTAATGGCTTGTCTAGCTAGTACCAGTTCTGTTTCTTGTCTCCTCTTAGTTTCAATCTCCTCCTTTGTGTCCCGGAACAGCTGGTTTACTAGTTCCGTGGTTGTTTCTGGATACAAGGCTAATCTCCGCTGTACAATAGTAGTAAGTACATCATCCTCGCTGACTGGTGCAATAGGTTCAGTTACCTCCATGGACCTATCCATTTCGTCCAGCTCCAGTAGGTCAGCTATCAGCTCTCTCCGTGGTCTGTTACTGGCACTCCTACCACGACTCTCCAATAGATCTTTCAGTGTGGGTCTTTTCAGCTTGGCATACTGGGACTCCATTCAGCACTTGCTCCTTGGATAAAAGGACCATCCCACCGCTGCCAACCAATGTAACGGCTACCCAGGTAGAGAGAGGGTATCTGCCGTTGGAGACGTCCTTTTTCCTGCAAGCTGCTGTGGAGAAGTAAAGCTGGCGTAATCCCAACCACGATATCCAGAGTGAGAGTCAGGTGCAGCTGAAACAGAGCAGAGTAATATTCCCCAAATAATCCCCTTCCAAGAACGAGACGAGGCTACGTTTTGAAGGGTCAAGAAGAACTGAGGACTGGAACACCCAGCCTGCTTTTTATTACAAAAAGTTACAAACAGAACACACCCAGGGGGAGGTTGAAAATGACCAATCACATACATGGTACAACCCCCACGTCTCCTCCCCTCAGATAAACATATAACATAATTAAACTGTACACAATTTTACCCCAGTTCTGGATGTACCCCAAAAACAGGGGGTACACCTTTAAGTCCAGCACCGCTTGATAGCTTTTCCTTAGAGGAACAGCATGTCCAAATTTAAGCTCATTCGGTTGAGGGGTTCGGGAGTTATGGGTCTTTGAAGTTTTGACTGACCGCACAGGTTTTCTAGCCAAAAAGAGTTCCATATGTTTTAGCCTTGCGGTCGGTCTCCGTTCGCCTGTTAAAACTCCACGAAATCCTTGGCATCCACAGTTATCTTTGTGTTCGCTGGAATCCCCATAGATAGTTAAATATAACTACCGAACGGCTGGTTGTTCGGTAGTTCCAGCACAAAGTTATGGGAGTATGGAGGTCTCAGCGGTGTTCGCCTATTTGCGTATCCGTTTTTAGTTCCATGCGTTCACAGGCAAACACCACTGTTCGTGCGCAAGATGGCACATCGTGCGCAAGATGACACATCAAGGTGGTCCGGTGTTCGGTAGAAATATATACTGATAAAGGACGGACCAAACTACCGAATAGATGGTTGTAAATGCAATCCACTGTATTATTCCACAGAGCTCAGGGGATGATAATGTTCTGTTACACTGCTCCCCTTTTGTGGAACACTCCGGCAGACCCGGATTGATCCTTTTCGGGTCAACTTTGGGGCTGTCCGATCAACTGTTTAGGGTAAAAGCTCTGTTTGCCTGGACAGTCCATCGGCATTCCCATTAAACTTGCCAGGGCGGTATTGGATGGAGAAATTGTATGGCTGCAGCGCTAGACTCCATCTCAGTAAGCGTCCATTATCTCCAGCTACTCTGTTCAGCCATACAAGGGGATTATGGTCGGTAATTAGGGTGAATTCTTGTCCATACAAATATGGGGTCAATTTCTTTAGGGCCCAGACCAGGGCTAAGCACTCTTTTTTCACTGCCACGTAACTCACTTCTCTAGGTAACAGTTTTCTGCTGAGATACGCGACAGGGTGTTCGCCCCCATCTTCGCCGACCTGGCTTAGCACTGCCCCCAGTCCGTAGATGGACGCATCTGTGTGGACGACAAATCTTTTGTTAGGGACGGGGGCAGACAAAACAGGTGCGTTGATCAAGGCTTGTTTCAGGGTTTGGAATGCTGTTTCACAGGTGGTGTGGTGGAATCTCGGTAAAAATAAATTTAGTAGGCCGAGATTACCACGTGGCATGTGTACGTGCATATGCTGACGTATCGGTCGGTTGGTTGCACGTGGCAAAGATACGATCAGTAGTGTACGGAGCATGTGCAAGAATACCGGATATAGTATTCCCCTCCTCCATTGTGCTGGACAAGCCATGCGGTCAAGCAGGAAGTTAGTTCTTGTTCGTTTTTGATTGGTTAAGAGAATGTGCGGGTGGAGCTTATTATGGGAGGAGTTATGTGCCTATATAAGGAGCCTGCACTATTGTCCGGGGCTCAGAACTTGTTGTATTTTGGTGACATTAGTCCCTCTGAGTCCCGATCGGTGAACCGAATAAAGAACCTCTTCCTTCCTGAAGAAACCTGTGTCCATCTCTCTGTGCTTGGCTTCCGTCAGTTTCTCCGGTATCATTTGGTGCATTGGCCGGGAAGCTCATCGTTCAACGGTAGCTGAGAAGCAGAGGCGTGAGACGGTCTATCTTTGCCCTCGTTCTCTACTGCTGCACCCCTGAACTTCTGCGTGGACCTCCCTTCGTCTCGGCGCCACTGGTCTGTTGTCCAGGAGATCATCGGCCTCTACGTAGTAAGTGCTGGGGTGTCCCCGTCAATGAGTGTGAACTCAGGTTCAGGAACGAGGAGGTAAGACGACCGCTGTTTTAGACGGCGGACCCACTAGGGGTATACCGATTGTGCGGTAGGCCAATAAGGGGTTTGAATTGTGTATGGAATCTGCCACCTCCAGTGGAGGGAAGGAGCGAAGGCGCACCACTCAATTGAACGCTCTTTAGTAAGACCGTTTAATTTGGTTTGGAGTCAGGCGGGGTTCTGTGTAAATAGCCCTAGCCGGACACCGGTGTCTTGTCTAGACTAGCGTTCTAGGGTGTACATTTTGTTCGCTAGGTCGGAGGGACCGGGACTTTTGATAGAGTAGATAGACTGTGACGAGAGCAATCTCGCCACATTGCATTGGAGAAGCCTGGCTGCTCGCCTGCTGCCTTTGGACTATGGCCCTGGGAGATTGGGCCCTTTAAAAACAGTATTCGGCCATACCAGAGTGTATGTCACTCATTCTGGCCCTTTAAATACAGTGGGGTCATTTGGTACTTGCCCTGTGTGAGCTGTGGTAACCCAGATAGCTATGCCATGGAGCCTATTCGTGTGATTAAAGACTTTGGCTCCATGGAGATTAAACTGTATTCGGTTGGTCTGAGTGCCATTCACCTAATAATGTGCACTCAGACCTGAGCTATCTGGGGATATGTGAAATGTCTGTGTGTTATGTGTAAAATGTGACTTTATGTATTTTAAAGTGTTTTATGTCGTTTTGCAACCATGTGGTTAATGGAGTCTGCCTCTAGTCCTGGATAATTGGATTACTTCCCCCCATTGTCTCCAGGATAGAGGGCCCTGTAAAACCATGCTTCCAGAATGTCAAATGCACATTTGTACTAACTTTTGAACCCCTGGTCCAATTCGTATGATTTTTGAGTATGTTGTTCCCCTGAATGGATTGATTGTGAATATGTATTTTTATGCGAATGTGATGTATATTTTGGGAGTTATGAATGTTGTGTAAAAACTGTATTTTCCCTACCTATGATAATTGTATTTTCCTGTGTGTACAGATAATTAGTTTACAGGTAGAGGGGAGGGCTATGTGTGGGATGTAACTATTGTGTGATTGGTTAATGTACGTTACTGTGTGTGTCCCTCCCCTTCATGGGAGCACCTAATAAAAAGGGCTGCAAGCTAGCAGCCAGAGAGTTCTATTTTTACCCTCAACTTGAGTCCTGTCTCTTATTGGGGAATCTGCTACAAGGGATTGCTATGCTAGGCATATTCCCTTGCTATAATCACTGAGCTCTTGTAAGAGCTTGTTCCTGCTTCGTTCTGAAGGGAGATAGCTGCAGCCTGCGGTGCTTATGGTGTCTGGTGGAGTGCTTGGAGTCCTCTGGAAGCGCTAGGAGCATCCATCAACGGAGGGTACTCGGTCGGAGTACACGAAGATCCGTTACATAGACTAAGAGGTGTTCTGTTGTAAATTCCACCCTCTAGTTCGCTATATGTGGTGCTTGGGCAGTGTGGCTAACCAAAACGGATGTAGATGGTTTTAGGTAGTCCATCAAGGTACTGGCCAATAGATTAGTTGGGAATTGTATATGTGTTAAAGATTGTTGTAGCGGAGAGCCGATATCTCACAGCTATTCTCCACTAAAGATCCCAGTGAGGCTCAGGAAAAAGATGATGTTAAATCCACAGGCAAGGTTTCCAGCAGGTAAAGTAATACAGCAGCATCCCAACAGCAATCCCAATAACTGGACGACACACAGTTTCAGGAGCAGAACTCACAAGCTTTATTCCACAGTGCCTTATAAAGCATGCTCCCATGCAAGGGAGGAGTTTCTAACAATCAGTACAGTGTCCAATCGGTGATTAGTAACCTCCCACACATCTCCTCCCCTCCTCGCACATCATAATCCCCTTATACTGTACACGAATTTCCCCAGTTTCTGGATGTACCCCTAAACGTAGGGGTACCCCTTTAAGAATGGTATCCCCTGATAGCCCTGATCTGGGTGAGCAACATACTCAAAAATCACCCAGATCGGACCAGGGGTTCGGGAGTTATGACCAGGTACAGATTTGACCGACCGCATGGGTAAAGTATCCGAAAACAGTTCCATGCATTTTGGCCCTGCGGTCGGTCACAGACAAGGGAATGAAAACAGACGAATTGCCTGGGTTATGGAGCCTAAGGGGGATTCGAATGAATCCCCTAGTTCGTGGGGTTCTTTCTACCGAACGGCGGGCCGTTCGGTAGTTCCCATACGAACTTCTGGAAGTATGGAGGTCTCAGCGGTGTTTGCCTAGTCGAGTGTCCGATTTTAGTTCCAGACACTAGACAGCAAAACACAGCTGTTCGGGAGTTTAAGATGGCCGCCGCCACGTGTTCGTTTCCCGAATGGCGGCCACCCAGAGGACAAAGAATACATTACATAGATTGCCAATTACCCGTTTGCAACATTGTTGCAACCGGTAATTGAGGGCACACTTCACACAAGGAGGTCTGGTTGTTCGGTAGTTTCATTCCCTTGCTTTATTCGAATGATTCTACCGAACAACCAGAGGAATACATTATTTTACACACATAAAAACTGGAAATATACATGAATACAGTTATTCCCATGAATTTCGTAGGACAGCCCAGTACCAATCCGCTACACTGCTCCCCCTTGCCCACAAGCCGGCATACACAGTCTGATCCAGCACGGATCGGCTTGGGGATGTCCGGGGGCTCACGGATCATTTTTCCAGGTCAGTTTGTCTTGACAACCCGTCAGCATTTCCATTCTGCTTACCCGGCCGGTACTGGATATTAAAGTCAAAGGGCTGCAGCGCCAAGCTCCAGTGCAGCAGCCTGGCATTGTCCCCAGCCACCCGGTTCAGCCATACTAACGGGTTGTGATCCGTGATCAAGGAAAAGGGCTGTCCATACAGATAGGGCTGCAGTTTCTTTAAGGCCCACACCACAGCCAGGCATTCCTTTTCGATGGCGGCGTAGCTTACTTCTTGAGGTAACAGTTTGCGACTGATGTAAGCCACAGGATGTTCTCCGCCATCGGCCCCGACTTGGCTCAGTACTGCCCCCAATCCAAACATAGAAGCGTCTGTGTTCCTCAATCATGGGTAAGGGGTGGATGTAACGGAGCTCCGTGTACTCCGACCGAGTACCCTCCGTTGATGGATGCTCCTAGCGCTTCCAGAGGACTCCAAGCACTCCACCAGACACCATAAGCACCGCAGGCTGCAGCTATCTCCCTTCAGAACGAAGCAGGAACAAGCTCTTACAAGAGCTAAGTGATTAAGCTCAGGGGAATATACAGAGCATAGCAATCCCCAGTGTGATACAGCAAATCCCTCCAATAACGAGACGAGGCTATGTTTTGAAGGGTCAAGAAGAACTGAGGACTGGGACACCCAGCCTGCTTTTTATTACAAAAAGGTACACACAGGACACTCCCAGGGGGAGGTTGAAATTAACCAATCACATACATGGTACCACCCTCACGTCTCCTCCCCTCAGATAAACATATAACATAATTATAGCATACAGTAAAAATACAGTTTTCACACATACACTGTAACTTTAAAACTATACATTCAATCTCCATAACAATTACATATTTGGAATCAGCATACTTCAAACATAAACACTTCAAAAAATCAGCCAAATCCCCCCAGTGGATCAAAAGTTAGCTGGAGGTCCCTTTATGACCGACCGCAAGCACAATTTCCTGCCCAAAACAGTTCCATAGATTTGGGCTGTGCGGCCGAAAAAACGACTAAGTCCCATTTCAAACGGGACTTAGTCTCTGGAGCTGAAAAACGAAGTGTTGAAGAAGGTAAGTGTCAGCGGTGTTCGGTAAAATGTGTAGCCGATTTCAGTTCCATGAATTTGGCTACACATACCGCTGACCTCGTTCGAATGAACAAAGATGGCCGCCGCCACGCGTTCGTTTGTCGAATGGCGGCCACTTCGAATACTTCGGCACTTCGGCTGCATCTGAAGTGCCCATTTAAAGCTGCAGCACTTGTGAAGAAATTACTCTACTATCCGGCATTTCTGCATATTTCTTGCTTTTTCTGTTTATTTTCATTCGGCAGATGGGACTGCCGAACAAAGACCAACCCCCTGGCTCACTTAACTTCAAAACCGGCATCACTTTCACCCTCTATGTGTGCGGTCAGCGTTCGTACTGCCGAACGTCACGTGGCAGAGAAAACCGCGGCCATGGTTTTTTCGTCAAACAAAGGCAGCGGGACTTGGTCGTCGAGTGTCTGGAACTAAAATCGGACACTCGACTTCCCGAACACCGGTCTCAATCATACGAACGCTGGAACTATTGATACTGATTAGCTAGAAGAGCGCTATTCGTTACAAATGTGCACACGAATGAGGGGAACAATCGCTGCTAGGAGCCAGGGGAATTCATTCGGTACTTTTATTAGTTTTTCCCCTTTTTCTAAAGTGACCGGCAAAACCACACGAATCTCTGGAACTATTTTGGGCAGCCCACCCACAGTGAACCGGTCACAAAGGACTTCCATGGTTTTTGCGAACCCCTGAACCGATCTGGGTGAAATTTGGATATGTTGGTCACCCAGATCGGGGCTACCAGGGGACATAGGATTTGTGGGGATACCCCATGTATAAAGGGGTGTTCCAGAAATTGGGGAAAACAGTGAATTTTCTGCCTGGAGATAATTAGGTTGTTACTATATCAGACCTGATTATCTCCAGGACTAGGGGAGGGACAGGATTGGATAAATGTTACTCCTCCCTGTGGGATGTCCCTTTGCATGTGGACCTGCATAAAAAGCCATGTATGTGAATAAAAGTTAGTTCTACTTGTATCCTGATCCTGGACTCTGACTGCTATTTGGAATAGCTTTGCTTTATCAAGGGAATTATCTTGTGAAGCTGTTATATTTCGTATGGATTTCGTTTCCTGTAACTACCGAACAGAGATCTCTCTACCTTAGACTCTGACATTTCGGGAGGAAACTACCGAAAGAGGTTTGGCTAGACTTGGTTTCCTTACAACTGGTGGCAAGCGGAGGGATTCGAATCCCGAATGGACATTTCAAACCAAGCAAGGGAATGAATGGCTCAGCAGTACCAGCTACTTAAAAGAACCACACTAAAGGACTTACTGGAAGCTCGAGGCAGAGTGGCAAGTAACAAGACAAAAGCCACGTTAATTGCAGAATTAATACAGAGCGATAACACCAGTAATACAGAGATGGATCAAGAGGAAGAAACCGTGATGCAAAAGGACATCCGATGGATGATCAGTCTATTGGGACCCAGCCCAACTGCAGAGGCGGTTCTGCAGGTCATGGCACAAGCCAGACAATCGCAAAAAGAGCGAGAGGACCGGGACAGACCGTCACAGGGAGATTTACTACACTCCCCGGGAAGTACTAGGGAACTACCAAAGAAGGTAAATTATGCAGCTTTCAAATCTTTTAATGACAATGAGATGGAAATTGACAGTTACTTACAAGACTTTGAACGTCAATGTGCACTGGAGGGATTAGACTCCACAAAATGGGCTGCAGTCATTAGCAGTAAATTGTCAGGTAGAGCAGCTGAGGCGCTGCGAGCAGTACCTGAGGGGGACATACATAATTATGAAAAAGTAAAAGACATTTTGTTGGCCAGATATGCTGTAACTCCGGAGGCAAGTTTAGAGATCTGAGGAAGACTGGGAGAGATTCCCATACGGAATGGGCTTTTCGGCTACAACGGGCGGCCCGCAATTGGATGAAGGGCTGCCAAGCAACCACCCTGGAGGATGCTTTGCAACTAATGTTATTGGAGCAATTTTTTAATCACACTGCAGAGGACATAAAAGACTGGGTTAAAGATAGAAAACCAAAAACTGTGGAGGAAGCCGCCAGGCTAGCGGACGAGTACCAGGATAACAGGAGGAAGGAGCAAGGGGTGAGCAAACTACCTTTTAAGCCTAATTACACGGCTCCAACAACCCCTACCCCTCCTAGACCCTCCATGAGTAACCCCTCACCGAACCCAGCAAACACATCTCGACCCCCTGCCGTGTGCCATTATTGCAAGCAACCGGGACATTATAAGAATCAGTGCCCTCGCTTAAACCGGGGAAGCTGGGAAAGGCAACCCCCACAACAACCCAGGGCAGCTGCTCATTGTGTGCAACAAGAAAGCACAACCTATGTCCCTAACCAAGAGGAACAGTGGAGTGTGTTACACGAGGTCAACCCAGTGCAAGCTGGGGGTGACAACCGGGACCACCACCGCCAATGGATTACCGTAGATGGCGTGGGGGCCCGGGCGCTGAGAGACTCTGGGGCTACTTTGACGGTGGTACAACCTCACACGATCAGAGCGCAAGCTCGCACCGGACGCACAGTCGCTGTGAGGGTGACTGGGGGCGCTATCCACAAACTGCCCACCGCTAATATCCTTGTCGATTGGGGTTCCGGGTCTAAACAGCTGGAGGTTGGGATTATGCAAGAACTACCCGCCGAGGTTTTGTTGGGAAATGATGTGGGATGCTTAACCTCTCAACTAACCCGAGACACCCCTGCCGAGGCATACCCGGTTACCACCCGAGCTCAAGCCAGACTGGAAGCACCGCTGCACTCTGAGGAAAACCAGGTAAGAGTCGAAATACCCCCCTTACCCGATCCCCCCTTTCCTTTTTGGGATACCCCCCAGGGGTTTGAACAAGAGCAGCGTACCGACCCCACATTAGAGGGATATAGAAAGGCAGTGGCCGTTACCCCAGGGAACAACCCGCACGAAAAGTTTGAATGGTATAAGGGGTTGCTGTATAGAGTGACCGGGGGGGTGGGACAGGGGGCCACCCAGGTCATCAAAAGACAGTTAATTGTACCCCGTAAATTCCGGGCTGAGTTGTTAAAACTCAGTCATGACATTCCCCTAGCAGGACATCTAGGGGTCAAAAAGACAAGGGACAGGTTAACCCAAACATTCTTCTGGCCCAGGGTCACCCAGGACCTCAAGTATTATTGCAGGACGTGCGACGTCTGTCAAAGGGTAAGGAAAAAGGGGAGACCTTCTGTTACAAATCGCTATTTGTAACTGGCCCTTTAAATGAGAAATTGCCCTGCTTCCCTGGATTGTGGAGAAGCATGTTTACCAGCCTCCTGCCTCATGACTATGGCCCCTGGAAGATTGTGCCCCTGAAAACGTATTAACATTTATTGGGTGTGTATGGCCCTTTAAGAACCGTCTGGGGACATATTGTGACTTTGCTGAACAATACCCCTTTAAGACTATGTCCCCAGACCTGTAAAATAACTTGCCCCTGGCTCTCTCCCACTTGGTTCAGTAAATGGGGCTTACTGAACCAAGTACCACACAGGCGGACCACCCAGAAGTTAAAGTGTGCAGGCAATTTACCTCCCAGGCTGTGAGGTTACTGCCGGTTAATTGCCGAGCGCTGGGTGGCCGCCATTCGACAGCCGAACACGTGGCGGCGGCCATTTTGGTCATTCAAATGCGGTCAGCGGTGTATGCTAAAGATTCTGTGGAACTAAAATCGGCTACACATTTTGCCGAACACCGCTGACCCTTACCTTCTTCCATACTGAACTTGCAGCTCCAGAGACTAAGTCCCGTTTTTCGCATGAAATTGACCGACCGCACAGCCCAAATCTATGGAACTGTTTTGGGCAGGAAATTGTGCTTGCGGTCGGTCATAAAGGGACTTCCAGCTAACTTTTGATCCACTGGAGGGATTTGGCTGATTTTTGGAAGTGTTTATGTTTGATGTATGCTGAGTCTGAATATGCAACTTTTATTGAAATTGGATGTATGGTTTTAAAGTTACAGTGTGTGTGTAAAAACTGTATTTTTTATTGTATGTAATAATTGGTTTAACTGTTTATCTGAGGGGAGGGAACCTGTGGGCTGTACTATGCTGTTATTGGTTAATTTCATCCTCCCCCTGGGAGTGTCCTGTGTGTACCTTATCCTAATAAAAAGCAGGCTGGGTGTTCCAGTCCTCAGACCTCTTCTGACCCTCAATACGTAGCCTTGTCTCGTTATTGGAGGGAACTGCTATATCACACTGGGGATTGCTATGCTCTGCATATTCCCCTGAGCTCTTAATCACTTAGCTCTTTTAAGAGCTTGTTCCGGTTACGCTCTCCTGGAGGAGAGGTCTTCCCCACACGGTCCTGGAGGACAGAAGCCGATCCAGGGTGGAAGGAAGACGGTGCGGCTCCAGTTAAGCTACGGCGGTTGTGGAGCCTGCGGTGGTTGTGGTGTCGTCTGCAGTGCTTGGAGTCCTCTGAGAGCGCTAGGAGCATCCATCAACGGAGGGTACTCGGTCGGAGTACACGGAGCTCCGTTACACCTTCGGAAGGTCAAACTTCACCCATTACCCATTATAGAACAGCCCTTTCACCGAGTAGCGGTGGATTTAATAGGACCCCTCAGCCGACCCAGCCAGTCGGGCAAAACGTTCATACTAACGGTAGTCGACTACGCCACTAGATACCCGGAGGCAGTCGCCCTCAACAATATAGAGGCAGAGACCGTGGCAGAGGCCCTTGTTCAGATATTCACCCGAGTAGGTTTCCCGCAGGAGATCCTATCCGATCGGGGAACTCAGTTCACGGCTACCCTGACACAACAATTGTGGCAGAGCTGTGGAGTGAAACCCCTGTTCAGCGCCCCGTATCATCCCCAGACTAACGGGCTCTGTGAACGTTTCAATGGCACTCTAAAACAGATGCTAAAAACCTTTACAGAGTCCCACAAGAATTGGGAAAAATTCCTTCCCCACCTTCTGTTTGCCTACCGTGAGGTGCCCCAGGCCTCCACTGGGTTTTCCCCCTTCGAACTCCTGTTCGGGAGAAAAGTTCGAGGCCCACTGGAGCTCGTACAGGAACAGTGGGAGGGCAATACAGATGAGGGGGGAGTCCCTATCGTCCAGTATGTCCTGGAGTTCCGAGACCGTCTGCGGGCCCTCACCGAATCGGTTCGGGAGAACCTGCAGACGGCCCAGGAGGACCAGAGGAAATGGTACGATAGGGGAGCCCAAGATAGAGTACTGGACATAGGGCAGAAGGTATTAGCTTTGAGACCAGTTAAAAAGGATAAGCTGCAAGCAGCCTGGCATGGACTGTTTAAGGTAGTAGAACGGGTTAGCGAGACTACCTACATCGTGAGCAAATGTTCAGATGAAAGGCTGACCAAAGCCTTCCATGTGAACATGCTCAAACCATATTTTGAGAGAACAGAGGATGTGGGCGCCGTGTGTGCCCCCGCCACGGAAGATAGTGAAGGACTACCCCTCCCTGATTTACTAGACACCGCCCCCTGTACTATTGACCAAGTAAGCTTGGGTCAAAATTTAAACCCTATAGAGAAGGGTGAGGCCACTCAACTGCTGCTGGGATACCGAGAGATGTTTTCAGCCACCCCAGGCTATACCTCCGCTGCGGTACACCGCGTGGAAACCCAGGGAGAGACGCAGCTACGGCAACAGCCATATCGGATCCCGGAGGCAGTGCGTGAGAGTATGCTCACCGAGTTAAGGGATATGTTACAGCTAGGGGTAATAGAACCCTCTCAAAGTCCTTGGGCCTCCCCGGTAGTACTAGTACCGAAGCGCGACGGCACCACGCGCTTCTGTGTAGACTATCGAAGGCTTAACGATCGTACCATAACAGACGCCTACCCCATGCCCAGAATAGATGAGCTCTTAGACCGTATGGCGGGGGGGAACTTGTTACAAATCGCTATTTGTAACTGGCCCTTTAAAAGAGAAATTGCCCTGCTTCCCTGGATTGTGGAGAAGCATGTTTGCCAGCCTCCTGCCTCATGACTATGGCCCCTGGAAGATTGTGCCCCTGAAAACTTAGTAACATTTATTGGGTGTGTATGGCCCTTTAAGAACCGTCTGGGGACATATTGTGACTTTGCTGAACAATACCCCTTTAAGACTATGTCCCCAGACCTGTAAAATAACTTGCCCCTGGCTCTCTCCCACTTGGTTCAGTAAATAGGGCTTACTGAACCAAGTACCACACAGGCGGACCACCCAGAAGTTAAAGTATGCAGGCAATTTACCTCCCAGGCTGGGAGGTTACTGCAGGTTAATTGCCGAGCGCTGGGTGGCCGCCATTCGGCAGCCGAACACGTGGCGGCGGCCATTTTGGTCATTCGAATGCGGTCAGCGGTGTATGCTAAAGATTCTGTGGAACTAAAATCGGCTACACATTTTGCCGAACACCGCTGACCCTTACCTTCTTCCATACTGAACTTGCAGCTCCAGAGACTAAGTCCCGTTCGAAATGGGACTTAGTCGTTTTTTCGGCATGAAATTGACCGGCCGCACAGCCCAAATCTATGGAACTGTTTTGGGCAGGAAATTGTGCTTGCGGTCGGTCATAAAGGGACTTCCAGCTAACTTTTGATCCACTGGAGGGATTTGGCTGATTTTTGGAAGGGTTTATGTTTGAGTCTGAATATGCAACTTTTATTGAAATTGGATGTATGGTTTTAAAGTTACAGTGTGTGTGTAAAAACTGTATTTTTTTTATTGTATGTAATAATTGGTTTAACTGTTTATCTGAGGGGAGGGAACCTGTGGGCTGTACTATGCTGTTATTGGTTAATTTCATCCTCCCCCTGGGAGTGTCCTGTGTGTACCTTATCCTAATAAAAAGCAGGCTGGGTGTTCCAGTCCTCAGACCTCTTCTGACCCTCAATACGTAGCCTTGTCTCGTTATTGGAGGGAACTGCTATATCACACTGGGGATTGCTATGCGCTGCATATTCCCCTGAGCTCTTAATCACTTAGCTCTTTTAAGAGCTTGTTCCGGATACGCTCTCCAGGAGGAGAGATCTTCCCCACACGGTCCTGAATGCTGAAGGTTCATTCCAGGGTGGAAGGAAGACGGCGCGGCTCCAGTTAAGCTACGGCGGTTGTGGAGCCTGCGGTGGTTATGGTGTCGTCTGCAGTGCTTGGAGTCCTCTGAGAGCGCTAGGAGCATCCATCAACGGAGGGTACTCGGTCGGGGTACACGGAGCTCCGTTACAGTGGTGGCAGCGGTGGGATGGCGTCCTAGTGCGAGGAGAAGCAGCTCAGAGACACTGGTAACGTTTGGAGTTACAGTTGAGGGCAACGCTAGCCATTGGGCAGCGCCCCTGGCTACAACAGGATGGAATCAGCTGGTTTGCGGACAGCGTTCCATGATGAGGAGGAGAAGGAGGCCGCAGATTACAGGGATGCAGCCAGAAGGGAACTCTGGTATGATGCCCTGGAAGATGCCCAGTGGCGGCGAGGTGAGAGGCTCCCCAGTGATGAGCAGCGGCTACAGAAGCGTGTGGCAATGCGAATGGGTCTATTGGGAGAGCAACCCCTAGATGAGTGGGTGGCAAGACTGGAGACCCTGGTATGGCGAGAGATCGGGCTAGACAACGCATACCAGGCCCTCTGGTGGCATACCATCCGACTTACTCCCTGGACAGCCGAGCACGACTTACCAGAGGGGGATGATTATGATGGTCCTGGCCTACTTCAGGATGCCATGGCGGAGGAGTTTGATTTCGGCAGCACAGAGGAGTTTAGGTTTTGGGACATATACGACTACCGGATGGGCATGTATGTCTGGGCTGACGAACGCGAGGTGAGAAAAGACATGACCCACCTGGTAACAAGGGAGTGGGAGCTGGAGCAAGACTACCTACACCTGCTCAGCTCCGAGCAGCCCCAACCTACCCGACAAGCAGAACCAGGTCTAGAGCCCTTCAGCTGGAAGGATATCGTAGAGGTTTACTGGGAAGATCCCCAACCCCAGAGTGAGTGTCAGGGAGCCGAAGGTGTCGTCCTTCCTCCCCAGCGGCAGTGTGTACCACAGGGGGCCGAAGGTGCCGTCCTTCCCCCCCAGCAGCAGTGTGTCCTACAGAGAGCAGAGACAGTTGGTCCCTCTCTACAGCAACAGGACAATGGTAAGGGAGTGGAGACAGGCAGTCTCCCTCTCCAGCGGCAGTGTGTACCCCAGGGGGCCGAAGGTGTCGACCTTCCCCCCCAGCAGCAGTGTGTCCTACAGAGAGCAGAGACAGTTGGTCCCTCTCTACAGCAACAGGACAATGTTACGGGAGTGGAGACAGGCGGTCTCCCTCTCCAGCGGCAGCCTGTGTTTCCAGGAAAGGAGCACAGCACCCCCTCTCCCCAGCGGCAGCTTACCCTAACAAGGGGAGACACCAATCCCCCAGACGGCGCAGATGGGACCGTGGTCTCTGTGCCTGACCTCCAGAGATGCTGGACAACCTGTCCAGATCCCCAACTGCTCTCACCGGGACAACAGGAGGAGGGGGTAAGTACAAATTCCCCTCCCCAGCTAACTCCTAGCGTGGCACCAGGGTTAACAGAGGCGATGTTAACCCCTACTGACGTCCATGTTCCCTTGGCTACTGAGCCGGACTATGGTCTCAGTACCCCAGCAGACGAGCTGGCAGCTGGGCAGAGTGCAGTCGGCCTCTGCCCTACCTTTGTCCCTGGTCCAGAGCCTGATGTCCTGCAGGCTATCCCAGCAGAAGAGCTGGCAGCAGGGCAGAGTACAGTCGGCCTCTGCCCTCCCGCAAGTCCCCACAGCATGTTACCACATCACCACAGCAAAATACCCAGGTGCAGTAATTGTGTCTTGTGGGTGGGTCACCCTTGTACCTGTTTGTTGTGGGTGGGCTACTCTGGCATTTGGTTATTGTGGGTTGGTGGATCGACTAACGGAGGCACTGACCGACAGAAGGTCAGGTGCCTGGTTAGTCTTCCCCCCAAAGGGGAGATGTGTTACAAATCGCTATTTGTAACTGGCCCTTTAAAAGAGAAATTGCCCTGCTTCCCTGGATTGTGGAGAAGCATGTTTGCCAGCCTCCTGCCTCATGACTATGGCCCCTGGAAGATTGTGCCCCTGAAAACTTAGTAACATTTATTGGGTGTGTATGGCCCTTTAAGAACCGTCTGGGGACATATTGTGACTTTGCTGAACAATACCCCTTTAAGACTATGTCCCCAGACCTGTAAAATAACTTGCCCCTGGCTCTCTCCCACTTGGTTCAGTAAATAGGGCTTACTGAACCAAGTACCACACAGGCGGACCACCCAGAAGTTAAAGTATGCAGGCAATTTACCTCCCACGCTGGGAGGTTACTGCAGGTTAATTGCCGAGCGCTGGGTGGCCGCCATTCGGCAGCCGAACACGTGGCGGCGGCCATTTTGGTCATTCGAATGCGGTCAGCGGTGTATGCTAAAGATTCTGTGGAACTAAAATCGGCTACACATTTTGCCGAACACCGCTGACCCTTACCTTCTTCCATACTGAACTTGCAGCTCCAGAGACTAAGTCCCGTTCGAAATGGGACTTAGTCGTTTTTTCGGCATGAAATTGACCGGCCGCACAGCCCAAATCTATGGAACTGTTTTGGGCAGGAAATTGTGCTTGCGGTCGGTCATAAAGGGACTTCCAGCTAACTTTTGATCCACTGGAGGGATTTGGCTGATTTTTGGAAGGGTTTATGTTTGAGTCTGAATATGCAACTTTTATTGAAATTGGATGTATGGTTTTAAAGTTACAGTGTGTGTGTAAAAACTGTATTTTTTTTATTGTATGTAATAATTGGTTTAACTGTTTATCTGAGGGGAGGGAACCTGTGGGCTGTACTATGCTGTTATTGGTTAATTTCATCCTCCCCCTGGGAGTGTCCTGTGTGTACCTTATCCTAATAAAAAGCAGGCTGGGTGTTCCAGTCCTCAGACCTCTTCTGACCCTCAATACGTAGCCTTGTCTCGTTATTGGAGGGAACTGCTATATCACACTGGGGATTGCTATGCGCTGCATATTCCCCTGAGCTCTTAATCACTTAGCTCTTTTAAGAGCTTGTTCCGGATACGTTCTCCAGGAGGAGAGATCTTCCCCACACGGTCCTGAATGCTGAAGGTTCATTCCAGGGTGGAAGGAAGACGGCGCGGCTCCAGTTAAGCTACGGCGGTTGTGGAGCCTGCGGTGGTTGTGGTGTCGTCTGCAGTGCTTGGAGTCCTCTGAGAGCGCTAGGAGCATCCATCAACGGAGGGTACTCGGTCGGGGTACACGGAGCTCCGTTACAGAACTACTTGACTACCCTGGACCTGTGCAAAGGTTATTGGCAGATCCCCTTGGAGCCTGCGGCCATTCCCAAGTCGGCATTCGTCACCCCTTTTGGGCTATACCAATTCAAGGTTATGCCCTTTGGGATGAAGAATGCCCCGGCTACGTTTCAGAGGATGGCCGATAGGCTCCTGGAGGGGTTTCAGGACTTTGCATGTGCGTATCTAGATGATATTGCCATCTACAGCCGCACATGGGGAGACCATCTGGGTCATGTGTCCAGGGTACTCAAACGAATCCACCTCGCAGGGCTCACATTGAAACCCGACAAATGTCACGTAGGCATGGCCGAGGTACAGTATCTCGGCCACAGGGTGGGCTCCGGTAGACAGCGTCCAGAGCCAGCTAAGGTAGAGGCCATAGCTAACTGGCCCCAACCTCGTACCAAAACCCAGGTACTAGCCTTTTTAGGGACGGCCGGTTATTATAGAAAGTTGGTCCCAGAGTACAGCGCCCTGGCCAAACCCCTCACCGACCTTACCAAAAAGGCCCTTCCCAAACAGGTCTCCTGGACCCCAGAGTGCACGGACGCTTTCCAGAAGCTTGAAGCGGCATTGAGTGAGGCTCCTGTGTTGGCAGCACCCGACTACACTAAACAATTTCTTGTACACACAGATGCCTCCATGTTTGGGCTGGGAGCCGTGCTAAGCCAAGTGGGAGCAGACGGCATGGAACACCCGGTGGCATACCTCAGCCGTAAACTTTTACCCCGAGAAGTCAGCTATGCCACCGTGGAAAAAGAATGCTTGGCCCTCGTGTGGGCACTCAAGAAGCTTCAGCCCTATTTGTATGGGTGGGCATTTACCCTTATGACTGACCACAACCCCCTGGTATGGCTTAACCGGGTAGCTGGAGACAATCCCAGGCTATTACGGTGGAGCCTAGCTCTTCAACCCTATAATTTTACTATGCAGTACCGGCCCGGTAAACAAAATGGTAATGCGGATGGCCTGTCACGCCAGACCGAACTGGACTCCTAGAAATCTACTTTTCTCGGACATCCCCAAGCCAACCCGACAGGGTCTAGGCGGGTATGCCGACCTATGGACTTATAGGGGAGCAGTGTGAAGAAATGACTCTATTATCCGGCATTTCTGCATATTTCTTGCTTTTTCTGTTTATTTTCATTCGGCAGATGGGACTGCCGAACAAAGACCAACCCCCTGGCTCACTTAACTTCAAAACCGGCATCACTTTCACCCTCTATGTGTGCGGTCAGTGTTCGTACTGCCGAACGCCACGTGGCAGAGAAAACCGCGGCCATCTTTTTTTCGTCAAACAAAGGCAGCGGGACTTGGTCGTCGAGTGTCTGGAACTAAAATCGGACACTCGACTTCCCGAACACCGGTCTCAATCATACGAACGCTTGAACTATTGATACCGATTAGCTAGAAGAGCGCTATTCGGTACAAATGTGCACACGAATGAGGGGAACAATCGCTGCTAGGAGCCAGGGGAATTCATTCGGTACTTTTATTAGTTTTTCCCCTTTTTCTAAAGTGACCAGCAAAACCACACTAATCTATGGAACTATTTTGGGCAGCCCACCCACAGTGAACCGGTCACAAAGGACTTCCATGGTTTTTGCGAACCCCTGAACCGATCTGGGTGAAATTTGGATATGTTGGTCACCCAGATCGGGGCTACCAGGGGACATAGGATTTGTGGGGATACCCCATGTATAAAGGGGTGTTCCAGAAATTGGGGAAAACAGTGAATTTTCTGCCTGGAGATAATTAGGTTGTTACTATATCAGACCTGATTATCTCCAGGACTAGGGGAGGGAACTACCTGTTTGTGTTGGGTGTGTTTTATATTTTTACTGTACAGGATTGGATAAATGTTACTCCTCCCTGTGGGATGTCCCTTTGCATGGGGACCTGCATAAAAAGCCATGTATGTGAATAAAAGTTAGTTCTACTTGTATCCTGATCCTGGACTCTGACTGTTATTTGGAATTTGTATGCTTTATCAAGGGAATTATCTTGTGAAGCTGTTATATTTCGTATGGATTTCGTTTCCTGTAACTACCGAACAGAGATCTCTCTACCTTAGACTCTGACATTTCGGGAGGAAACTACCGAAAGAGGTTTGGCTAGACTTGGTTTCCTTACAGCACTGTTCCAAATTATTTAAAGGGACAGTCTTTTAAAATCCAATCGGCTAAAAGAGTCTTTAACAGGTAATACCTTCCATGGGCCATAGTCTTAAAGGGTATTGTTACCCAAAGTCTCAATATGGCCCCAGACAGTTCTTAAAGGGCCAGCAGCAGCCCAATATAGGTTAATAAGTTTTCAGGGGCACAATCTTCCAGGGGCCATAGTCATGAGGAAGGAGGCTGGCAAATAGGCTTCTCCACAATCCAGGGAAGCAGGGCAATTTTCCATTTAAAGGGCCAGTTACAAATAGCGATTTGTAACAGTGGAGTTTTGCCTTCCTTCGGTCTCCCCTTTTACCCACCCTCTGGCAGGTATCGCACGTAGTGCAATATCTGTGTACTTCCTGGCTAATCCCTGGCCAGAAGAAACTTTGGGTCAGTCTGTACCTAGTGCGACTGACCCCTAGATGTCCGGATAGCGGGATATCATGCGCTATCCGGAGTAACTCAGCCCGGTACCGCTGCGGCACCACTAACTGTCTCATCACTATCGGGTCTGACCCCGTAATCTGCTTGTCTGTTTCCCTGTACAAAAGCTGTTTATCCCAGACAAATCTCTCTCCCTCCCCCCGGGTGAGCCCGTGACAACTTTGTCTCTATAAACTTGAAGCGTAGGGTCTGTGGCTACTTCAGCTGCAAATTCATTAGGTGGGGCCCAGGGGACACATTCTAGGGGAGGGGTAGGATCGCTTACCTGGACCTCCGGCAGTGTGTTGTAGTCCTGGGTGCGGGCCTGTTGTCGGGTGACCCCAGGGTTGGCTTCTCCTGTGGTAGGCGTCTGGGGCTCAAAAGCACAGGTGAGCCTCCCCAGATCGTTCTCCAATAAAACCTCCACCGGTAGCTGTGGCATCAACCCCAACTCCACGTGCCCTGTCCCCGCTCCCCAATGTAAATGTACCCTTGCTGTAGGTAGCCGGTACACCGCTCCCCCGGCTACCCGGACGGCCACAGTTTTGTTTAGCTTTGCCTGATCCGGGATCAGGTGGCTCTGTACCAGGGTGATAGTGGCTCCCGAGTCTCGTAGTCCTCGGACTGCTTTACCATTCAGGTATACGGTCTGCCTGTGATGTTGTAAATTGTCAACATTGGCCTGGACAGGATCTGCCTCGTGCAGTACCTCCCACTGTTCCACGGTGGTAATGGGAACTGCTGCACCATATGGGGTGGCCACTATATCCTGGTAGTGGTGGGCTGAGGCTGCCCTGGGTGGTGGGGGACCTGGACGGATCCAGGTAGAACGGTCCCGCAGCTGTGGGCCTTTTATAATGTCCCCATTTCTGGCAGTGATGACAGGGGCCAGAAGTGGCCTGGCGGAACCGTGGCTGTGCAGCGGGTGGTGGTGGTAGTTGTCTAGGTGGGGCTGGGGTGTAGGTGGTTCCCCCAAAGGTTTTAAAAGTGGCTTTTGGAGCAGCAGGTTTTTGTTGCCTGCGTGCATCCAGATATTCATCTTCCTTTCTGGCCGCTTCGGTGAGGGAGGTAGGGTTTCTGTCCCTTACCCATTTCTGGACATCACTGGTTACTCCCTCATAGAACTGCTCCATCAGGATTACGTCTTCCATAGACCGTGCCCCGCTAGCTTGCACCCACCCGAGTGCTGCCCTCTGTAATCTGCATGCCCACTCTGCGTGTGAGTCCTTCTCCACCTTCTTTAAATCCCGGAATCTCCGCCGTTATGCTTCTGGTGTTATAGCATACCTGGCCAGTATAATCTCTTTTACTTTGTTGTAATTCTGTATTTCCTCATTAGGTACAGACCGATATGCCTCTGCTGCCCTCCCAGTTAATCTTCCGGCCAAAATAGGTACCCAGTCCTCTGCGCTAATTTTATGCAGTGCACACAGTCTCTCAAAATCTTGCAGAAAAGCGTCTATATCTTCCTCTGCCTCCACATACGTTTTAAAAGCCTGGTATGGTATCTTAGGCTTACCTTCTTGTGGTACATTTCTTGCAGAGCTTTGTTCTGGGACTGTTGTCGCCTGTTTCCTCATGACGAATTCTTGTACCTCGGTCACCGTCCTGGCAATAATTTCCTCTGAGGGGTTTTCCCCATAAAGGGATAGCCTGAATCGAACCTGCCTCTGGAAATCCAACTGTTCTGGCGTTTCTCCCGGCTCCCTCTGTTCAGGAACCGAATCGCCCTCCATTCTGTACTCTGCCATAAGTTCCGTAATGAGTACCGCTGTCTTCTTGTTGCTGGCTTGTATACCCCTTGCCTCTAGGAGGTCCTTTAGCGTGGAGCATTTTAGCGCAGTAAAATCAATCTCCATCCGTACTCCATTTATGCTTGTTCCTCTGTGAGTCTGGATCCCAGCGCTGCCAACCAATGTAGCGGAGAGCCGATATCTCACAGCTATTCTCCACTAAAGATCCCAGTGAGGCTCAGGAACAAGATGATGTTAAATCCACAGGCAAGGTTTCCAGCAGGTAAAGTAATACAGCAGCATCCCAACAGCAATCCCAATAACTGGACGACACACAGTTTCAGGAGCAGAACTCACAAGCTTTATTCCACAGTGCCTTATAAAGCATGCTCCCATGCAAGGGAGGAGTTTCTAACAATCAGTACAGTGTCCAATCGGTGATTAGTAACCTCCCACACATCTCCTCCCCTCCTCGCACATCATAATCCCCTTATACTGTACACAAATTTCCCCAGTTTCTGGATGTACCCCTAAACGTAGGGGTACCCCTTTAATGGTATCCCCTGATAGCCCTGATCTGGGTGAGCAACATACTCAAAAATCACCCAGATCGGACCAGGGGTTCGGGAGTTATGACCAGGTACAGATTTGACCGACCGCATGGGTAAAGTATCCGAAAACAGTTCCATGCATTTTGGCCCTGCGGTCGGTCACAGACAAGGGAATGAAAACAGACGAATTGCCTGGGTTATGGAGCCTAAGGGGGATTCGAATGAATCCCCTAGTTCGTGGGGTTCTTTCTACCGAACTGGAAGTATGGAGGTCTCAGCGGTGTTTGCCTAGTCGAGTGTCCGATTTTAGTTCCAGACACTCGACGACAAAACACCGCTGTTCGGGAGTTTAAGATGGCCGCCGCCACGTGTTCGTTTCCCGAATGGCGGCCACCCAGAGGACAAAGAATACATTACATAGATTGCCAATTACCCGTTTGCAACATTGTTGCAACCGGTAATTTAGGGCACACTTCACACAAGGAGGTCTGGTTGTTCGGTAGTTTCATTCCCTTGCTTTATTCGAATGATTCTACCGAACAACCAGAGGAATACATTATTTTACACACATAAAAACTGGCAATATACATGAATACAGTTATTCCCATGAATTTCGTAGGACAGCCCAGTACCAATCCGCTACAATTGTTTTAGTAGCGTGTATATCTTGTTAGATAGCGTGAGCTCTGCCGTCTAGCGAGAGTGTTAATAGTGTGTAGCTGTATTATAGTGCACGGTACCATAACCCTGTATATTTACTGACACTGTATATAAATACTAATAATTGTCGTCTATTGCATGTCTAACACCATAACCACTATTAATCGTACTGTGACCTTAAATTGTACTTTGACCTATGCTAACCCTACTGTAACTGCTGTTTTGTAAAGACGATGTTACTGGGGTATGTTATAGACGGGTAATTCATATATAGGGAATTATAGCGTGGGTGACTGTATAGTTTCGCCAAAGGGCATAGTATCTATTATTTAGTGACTGGTGTAACAGCTGTGTGTGTACGGGAATTCCTTGAGTGTTTTTATTGTGTGCGTTTCACTCAGTAACTGTACCACGTGGTGCTGTTGCCGAGGGAACGGGTGTGACCGTTGAATAGAGTGCGTGTATAGTATTCGTTGGAAACGACGCTCCATTGCTAAGTATGGGCGCGTCGGACTCGACGATTTTGGATCCCTTAGGATGCATGTTAAAGAATTTTAAAAAGGGATTTACAAAATGTGATTTTGGGGTTAAAATGTCTTCTGTACGTTTGATTACTTTGTGTACTAGGGAATGGCCTACTTTGGTTGCCGCATGGCCGCCACGTGGTAGTTTAGATCCTAATCTGGTACAGCGTGTACACGTGGCTGTATCAGGTAGGCCTGAACTTTACGGACAGTTTCCATACATTGATTGTTGGAGGCAGGCCGTAAACGACTCGCCAAGATGGATCCGAGTATGCCACGAGGAGCAATGTCGCCTCATGGTGGCAGGACTCGTTTGTCCACTAGGGCCATGGTTACGCCCATTTTGGACATGCCCCCTGAGTCCGAGACCCCTATGCCTCCCCCTTACTCCTCCTCCACAGGAAGAGGAAGAGGAAGTGATACAGGAAGCACTACACCCCTTTCCCCGTTGTCCCCATCTACTTCCTCCTCTAGTTCAGAGTCCATCCCCCTCATTACTAAACCTCCCCTTCCGGTACCAACCCCGTTAAACCCACATATCCTGATTTGGCGCCATATCAAGCTTCCGGTCAGGCTTCCTCTAGCCCGGCCCGGAATATTTTATTCACCGACCTTCCCCACAATAAAGCTTCCCCATCCCCATGCCTTACTACCCCTCGACTGGAACCCCTAACCGACACCCCTCAACGAAGCCCTATAGTAACCCGACAACTGACCGGTACCCAAAAGCCTAAACATTATCAAATGCCACTTCGTTTGGCTCCCGGCTCAGCACACCTTAATGATGAAGGTCAATTAGTATATGCTGACCCAGTCTTCGTATATGTCCCGTTCACAACTACCGATCTCTTGAATTGGAAAACCCATAATTCCTCGTACACTGACAAACCTCAAGCCATGACCGACCTGTTTACCTCGATAGTTCAGACGCACAATCCAACTTGGGCTGATTGCCAGCAATTATTAATTACATTATTTAACAACGAGGAGAGGACTAGGGTAAACCAAGTGGCCATTAAAGCGCTGGAAGAAGAAGCCCGTACATTAAATCAAGCTAATCCAGCAGCATGGGCCACAGCCCATTATCCGAACACTGATGGAATCTTAATGGCACAGATATGGTTCATTTAAAAGCCTACTGAGACGCTATAATTGCTGGCATGAAAGCCGGAGGGAAGAAAGCTATAAATATGTCTAAGACAGCTGAGGTGTTACAGAAAAGTGATGAACCGCCCAGTGTCTTTTATGACCGATTATTGGAGGCATACCGCTTGTATACCCCCTTTAATCCGGAAGCACCTGAGAATTCCCGAATGGTAAACTCTGCCTTTGTCAGCCAGGCCTACGGAGATATTAAGCGCAAGCTACAAAAGTTAGAAGGGTTTGTAGGAATGTCCATCACCCAACTAATGGAGGTAGCTAATAAAGTTTACATGAATAGGGAATCAGAGAATAAGAAAGAGGAAGAGCGCAAGATGCGTAAAAAGGCGGACATGCTAGCGGTAGCGATCGCAGGCGTAGACAGACGGGGACCAGATAGAGGCGACAGTAAGTGGAATATGGAACCCCTGAGTAGGAATCAGTGTGCATACTGTAGAGAAGAAGGGCATTGGAGAAGCGAGTGTCCAAAAAGGGAGCAGTATGAGAGAGACCAACCCAGGGCAGGATATGGAAACTTTAGAGGTAGAGCGAGAGGTAGAGGAGGTCCCGGAGGGAGTAATGGTAATAGAGGAAGTGTAAGAGAAGATAGATATTATCCCGCAGCGCAGAGATCCCGCGATAGATAAGATAGGGACTTTGTAGGATTGGCTGACACGGTCATGGATGACTATTGATACCGACCGGGCTCCATCCCCCTTGGCCGAGCGGAGCCTATGGTCGAAGTATCAATAGGGGGAAAAAGGAGTGCATTCATGATTGATACTGGTGCTGAACATTCGGTGGTGACTGACCTAGTTGCTCCTCCATCTGGAAGAACTATCACCGTAATAGGAGCAACTGGAAGGAGTGCTGCAAAACCGGTTCTTAAAAGTCGACAATGTACATTGGGAGGCCACGTAGTGAAACATCAGTTCCTTTATATGCCTGAATGTCCAGTCCAATTGCTAGGACGTGATTTGTTATCAAAACTACAATCGCAGATAACGTTCCTACCAAATGGAACAACATCCTTAAAGTTTAATGGACCTTCAGGTATTATGACATTATCAGTACCAAAGGAAGAAGAGTGGCGACTTTATACAGCGTTGACTAGTCAAAACCCTAAGAGTGATGAATCCTTATTCAATATACCAGGAGTTTGGGCAGAGAACAACCCACCAGGACTGGCCCGCAATATTAGACCCATCCGAATTGAACTAAAACTTGGGGTTTATCCAGTGAGCCTACGGCAATATCATATCCCGCAGAAGGCTAAGAAGAATATTCAATCATATCTGGATAAGTTCATACGGTATGGTATCCTAAAATTCTGTATGTAACGGACCGTTTCAGCATATGAGGGGTTAAAATCCGTTTAGGCGATAATCCCCTTTTCTCAGAAAGGCACAGCTACTGCAGAACATCAAAACTCACGAATTGGCTATAGGCGAATGCATCAAACTCCCGAACTGCATACCAGGGAATAAGATAGCACTCCAAGCTGGAACCTCACGAATAGCTGCTAGCAGATGAATAGGAAAAGCAGACATCAGCTTACACTCCTAGCAGTCAATCTCCAACAGCATACAGTGAATCCCCCCAAGAACAAGACAAGGCTCCGTGTTGAAGGTCAAGCAGTGGTCTGAGGTGCTGGGGCACCCAGCCTGGTTTTTATTACATGAGTACACATACAGGCCACACCCAGGGGGAGGCATAAAATAACCAATCACATACATGGTTCAGCCCACACATCCCCTCCCCTCAGATAACATTAAACCCAATTATCCGGTACACCTTTTCAGCCAAGTTCTGGATGTACCCCCAAAACAGGGGGTACACCTTTAAATCCAGCATCGCTGGATAGCCCTTATTCAGGGGGACAACATATTCAAAATTCAAGTCATTCGGATGAACGGTTCGGGAGATATGGGGTTCCAAAGATTTGACCGACCGCATGGGTAAAGTATCCGAAAACAGTTCCATGCATTTTGGCCCTGCGGTCGGTCACAAACAAGGGAATGAAAACAGACGAATTGCCTGTGTTATAGAGCCTGGAGAGGGTTTGAATGAATTCCCTTGTTTGTGGGGTTCTTTCTACCGAACGGCGGGTTATTTGGTAGTTTCTATACGAATTTCTGGAAGTATGGAGGTCTCAGCGGTGTTTGCCTAGTCAAGTGTCCGATTTTAGTTCCAGACACTCGACGGCAAAACACCGCTGTTCGGTAGTTTAAGATGGCCGCCGCCACGTGTTCGGCTCCCGAATGGCGGCCACCCAGAGGACACAGACCACACTGCACTGATTGCCAATTACCCGTTTGCAACATTGTTGCAAACGGTAATTGGAGGCACACTTATTCCTGGGTGGTCTGGTTGTTCGGTAGTTTCGCTCAATATACTGAATGGAGTGATTCTACCGAACAATCAGATGAATGCTGCATACAAATCACCCAGGATAAACTTAACACATATATAAATACATATATAATATTACAGGCAGTACACTAGAATATGCTTCACAGTCTTAAAGGGACAGTAGTCCCAAAAGTCCCAATGTGTCCATAGATGCTGTTAAAAGGGCCAGTAGCAGCAATATACAGTACAATATGCCCCAAATAACCCAGGGGCCATAGTCAGTAGGTAGGAGGCTAGCAATCAGGCTTCTCCAGGGCCCAGTGGCGAGGTTGGTTTCATCACATCTCTCTCCCTTTCCAAAAAGACTAACAGGGTACCTGACCTCCTGCCGGTCAGTGCCCTTGTTAGTCCAGCAACCCACCCACAAAGCAGAAAAATCAGTACAGCCCACCCACAATAAATGGTTACTACACCTGGGTAGAGGAGAAAGTTGTCCATGTCCAGGTGCCTCACCACGGCTGTGCAGGGGACTGGTAGGCTGCCTTGGTGGGTTGCTGAGTGGGCAGAGACCAGCGGTACTCTGTCCTGGTGCCAGCACTACCACCGGAGTAGTCTGGTTGGAGCCTGGTTGCTGGAGACGGATTGTCTCCCCCTTCGTTGCATAGCTCTGCTGCTGAATGGGGAGACCGGTTGTCTCCCCCTTGGATACATAGTTCTGTCGTGGGGGGGTAGGACCGACCATCCCTACCCCCTGTGTGGTAAGTGCAGAGACCACGGTCCCATCTGCACCGGTGGGGGGCTTACAGTCTCCCCCTGGTACATTAAACTGCCGCTGGGGAGAGGGGGTAACAAGCTCCTCTCCCGATAGAACACTCTGCCCATTAATAATCCGCCGCTGGGGAGAGGTGGTAATAAGCTCCTCTCCCATGCATACTTCCATCATCTGCGGAGGGAGACCAACTGTCTCTTCTCCCAATACAGTGTCCTGCTGTTGGGGAAAGGACCACTGTAATATTATGGGAATGGATGTTATCAATGAAAAAAAGTTGTATGTGGATTTATTGAATTTGGTTTTGTGGCAAGCTCCAGGTGAGAGCAAATCAGGTGGAGTTGTTAAACCTAATGATTTAGCTCCCAATTCCCAAAAAGTCACGCTGCTGCTGGGGGGTAGGACCAACTACCTCTGCCCCCTGTAACTCAGCCTGCCGCTGGAGAGGGAGGATGCTGCTCTCCTCTCCCTCTACTTCACACTGCCGCTGGGGAATGGAGACTGGGCTCCCAATTCCCAAAAAATCACGCTGCTGCTGGGGGGTAGGACCAACTACCTCTGCCCCCTGTAACTCAGCCTGCCGCTGGGGAGGGAGGACGCTGCTCTCCTCTCCCTGCACCTCGCACTGCCACTGGGGAATGGAGACTGGGCTCCCAATTCCCAAAAAATCATGCTGCTGCTGGGGGGTGGGACCAACTACCTCTGCCCCCTGTAACTCAGCCTGCCGCTGGGGAGGGAGGACGCTGCTCTCCTCTCCCTGCACTTCGCACTGCCGCTGGGGAATGGAGACTGGGCTCCCAATTCCCAAAAAATCATGCTGCTGCTGGGTGTAGGAAATTGGCATTCCGTGAGATCTTTGTTTTTCACACCAGTTTCTGAAGAAATCGAATCAGAGTATCTTGCAGTTAAAACCGTATATTTATTCCAATATACATTTCATCCGGAAAATAACAACAGTCTGTTTTTAAAATCATATGGACCAATAAACAATGTATATTCACTTCTAGATCTTATCCAAGCTTGATGGTAAAAGTATTGGTAAAAATTCTATCTGCAAAAGGTTTTTTATATGTTTAAATTCAGTTACATAGGGCGTATACACAAAGACATAAGTTTGCCTTCTTTAAAATAATTGGTTATCTGAGAAAGAAAGGTGGTAACCCAAATCTCTGATTAAAGCCATACGTTATATTATTTTGGTTAATTACACACACAAAGACTTCTATATACATGATGTAATGAATAATTGCCTGTAGAAATGTGAGTCTTCAAAGGAATTCAGGCTTTCAAGGCTAGGTCAAAGGTTATTATCAACAGGGTCCACAAGTCTCCATCCATCATTCTTGACTAGAGCCATATGTGTATAAATTACAGTATGTTTGTAATATATATGCCTATGTATGGCCCCTTAATGTCTGGATATGCTTAGAATAATAACTTATAATATTTCTACATTTCTACAACACATTGAGTACATTTAAAGTTCATAAAAATATTTATCAAGATCCCCTTTGATGCTTTATGTACATATAATGCATCATAATTTACTCCAATTCCTTGTAAGACTTTAATTTTGTGGTCAGAAATTTACATCTGTATTCAACATCCATCAGTTGAGATCGCATATGATTAATTCTTTTAGACATATAACAACTAAATAAGAATAAAACCATAATGATAATTATCAATATTACCAAAGGATGAGTTATGAAGTGTGTCATACCCATAACTAATCCTGTCTTTTGTCCCCCAAACCACCGTTGCCACCAGGATGTGGTTTCTTCAATATAGTCTTGTTTAATGCTTTTAATCATACCTTGCACTGTATGTATTTGTACTAAAGTGTTATGTACTCCAGTCGCAGCTTTATCAATAACTTGTATTAACTCTTCATTGTTCTTTAACTGCTTATAGAAATCAGCTCCGTAACCTATGCTTACATTATACAAAGTTCGTTGATCATACCTCATAATAGAATCAGTCCTTTTTAGTATGGGCGGTATTATATCATAATATTTACCCCTTATATCCTTGGTAGTTACTGACAAAGCAGGTCTCTTTGTACAGTAACTTCCCGGTGCTAAACTTACTGTCTCAGAACAATTTTTCTCATGTATTTCTGTTTTTCCTTCTATTTGATGCCAACATACCATGCCTTTATTGTATGTCCATGCAGGCTGAATTGGTATTTTATTTAATTTCATTTGACATGTGTCATTATTTTCCCAGCACCAGGATACCTCTTCTAGAACATTAACACCATAAGGGCAGACATAATCACCATCATTTAGCAAACAATTTTCTATATTAAGCATGTACTCTACAGTTTTTACTCCCACTAGGATTTTATCATTTTGCTTATTATCCATTTTTATCCATTTGGAATTCACTATTTTACCCAAATCAATATATTTAAATCTGTTGTAATTAAATCCTCTAGTAGGGAGAAAAATAGCAAAAGCACAATTTTCTATTGTGTCTTCCAGACATCCTAACCATTGTGTATGCCAAAAAGCTCTGTAGTAAAAACTTAATTTAGGCACTTCAAGTGGGACTTCATAAGGCCATTGATGGTTAAAAAGAGCTTGCAAGAATATTTTTGCATTTGTATTGATGTCCATTTGTAAAGCTATACATCCTAAGGCTAAAGAGGTATCCGTTGCAATCTTTTCCATTCCTACACTGATATTATACTTCTTATTAATGAGATTCTTAATAATGGAAATATCTGTTCTGTAGTTGTTGACAACTGTTTGCATCTGTATCTTAGATAATAACAATGAAGCATCCTGCGATTTGCTACCTGCAGCTGCTAGTGTACTCATTCTAGCTGCTAACGATTCTATATTTACTCCATTTAACATACTTGCTCCTACACCTAAACCACGTAATACTGTGTTATACCACTCACGTTTTCTTCGTGTATTCACTGGTCTCGAGAAAGTGGTGTCTTGTTTTAACCAATAATAGAAATCTTGTTGTATTCCTACTGTATATTCCTGACATTGTGGGAATGTACGTGTAATGTCCCATTCTGACATGTTCAATGAATATGTGTATATACTAAATGAAGCTCCAAATAATACTTTGTGGTCATCATCTTTGTATATTCTAATGGGATCTTTCCCTTCCTGTTCTACAATATTACAATCATCTGTTATTTTTTGTTCTGGAGCCCAATTATCATGAAATGTCATGATCGTGAATGCATATGACAGCGAAACAGTGTGTCCATTCCTATTTATTGTATGTCTCATAACAAAAATAGGTGTCCATAACCATGTAGGTTTTCTAGATTTTGGATGCCAAGGCCACATTGTGATTTGGCCTGCACATTTAGCTGGGTTTTGATAAGTAAATGAGCTGTCTTGTGTTTGTTCGAGTACTTTTACTTTAGCGTTTGTGTAAGGATTAACAAGTGTATCTATTAAGTACATGTAGCAATTTAACCCATCATCATTAATACTTCTCACATTAAACATAGTAAGGGTAAGGGTGTTGTCTATACCAGTAGGTACCACACACCTACTCTCAGTATTATTTTGCCTTATATATGTCCGATCCTTGGTAATATTAATGATTAAATCAATTCGTCCGTCAACTGATAGATATGTCATACATGGTTCCTGGTTATCATGAAACATGAGCATACCAGATATTGCATCCTCAGATGTGTCTGCATTAATGCATCCACAATAATCAACATCAGGAGTCTTACAATATCTCACTTTACAATCATATGGAAATGCTGTACATTTAGTAAAGGTATCTCTGCTTCCACAATCTAGAGTACCTGTATCTTGGGCATTGATTGTACCTAACATCATCATGATTAATAACAGTATTACATTTACAAGAAACCCCAATCGGTTTGATTTAGTCCATGAAGTAATGTCTTCTCCAATCGCATCAATGAGAGCAGTCTTTTTGTCCATAGTGTCTTTTAAAAGTCCACACAGTTTGTCCTTTTTAAAATTAAACAGTCTTTGTCCATGAACAAACATTATTGGTTCTGTAATGAAAAACAGATGGCAGTTTACTATTCTTATACATTAGTGAGTTTACATTGATCAATATGCACAAGAATTGCTTTATTACATTTCCTACCAACTTTTGCTCTTTGAACCTGTAACACAGTTTGTCCTAATTTCTTTAGAATAACATAAGGACCTTCCCAACCTGCTTTCCAGGGACCTGGTGTTCTAAATGATTTTACCATCACCTTGTATCCTGGTTTAAATTTATCTGCATAATTCCCCTGAGTTACATCTTTAACCCATTGTTTGCCAGAAGGGGCCATATTCAAAGCAGCAAACTTCAACACTGACTGCAGCTGTTCTTGTAATACTTTCAACCATTCAGCATGTTCTGCAGCAACTTTGAAAGTACTTGGAACAAAAGGTTCATTGGGGAAAGTAATTGGCATGGTTCTGCCTGTCATTAACTCATGAGGTGACACTTGCGTTTTAGAGTTTGGAGTTGCACGAATAGACATTAAAACTCCTGGTAAGTGTGTTACCCAACTACTCCCTTTATCCTCAAGCATTTTTTTCAATCTAGATTTCAATGTCCTATTCATTCTTTCCACTATGCCAGCCGACTGTGGATGATATGGGACATGAAATCTTTGTTGGATCCCCAACAATCTACACGTTTCTTTAAGTACTTCTCCAATGAAGTGTGGACCATTGTCAGATTCAATGATTCTGGGAAAACCCCATACAGAAAATACATATTTCCACAGTGCTTTACTTGTCGATAACGCCGTACAATTGGTAAGTGCTATACAATCTACCCATTTGGAGAATATATCAACAATTACCAATCCGTACTTTAGACCTCCTGGAGCTATAGGTAATGGTCCAATAAAATCAATTTGTATAGAGTCCCATGGTCCTTTTGCCAAAGGCACTCTCTGCAATTTTGGTTTCTGACCTTTAGGTCTGGGATTAAATTGAGCACATATGAGACATTCCTGCACTATATTTATACACCATTGTTTCAAATTAGGATGATAAAATTTATTTTGCAGGACCTTAAACAAGTTTTCTGTACCCAAATGCCCCAGTGTACGATGATTGAATACAATCAACTCCTGCAATAAATCACTCGGTACAAATGGTACAAAAGTTTGTGTTTCCTCATGTTTAACCCCGTACAAGCCAGTTTCAGTATCTAAATCCATTGTTTCTCTACTGAAAGCTACATCTTTACTCTGATTTTCTTTCAGATCTTGTAAGGGATCTGCTATTGGTCTTTTACTCACAGTTGCAATCATTATATTTTCTGAATATTGCAACGTTCCTATTAAAGCAGCTTCCTTTGCTCCCTGATCTACAAGTCTGTTTCCTTCTGCCATTTCATCCCCATTTTTCCTGTTTTGATGTGCTTGAACTTTCAAAATAGCACAAGTTAAACCTTTTTTTTCTGCATAGTCAAACAGTTCTGCCAGAATACCTGCATGTTTTAAAGCTTTGTCTTGAGAATCTACCATCCCCCGTTTTCTCCATATTGGGAGGTGAAGTGTTAAAGCTTTAACTACATAGCTGCTGTCACTGATTATATTCACTGGGTCATATACTGTTATTTCAAGAGCTTTCCTTACAGCCTCTAACTCAGCTCTCTGAGCAGACATATGGCCTGGCAATTTAAATCTTTGCATTTCTTTTGTTTGATCGTCATATATGGCATAACCTGTGTGATGTGATCCATCAGCATAAAATCTCGTACCATCCACATACAAACAAGGAGCCCCTTGTATAGCTTGTTTCTCAAAAGGAGATTTGGATTCAATTTCCAATTCCTTTTGACAATCATGTGGCGTTCCCTGTATTTCTATCAATTCAGGAATAACATATCTTTTACTGCTTTCTACTCTGAGTGGTTTATCTTGTAACTTCAATATCCAATGAGCTACTCTCTGGCTATGTACTCCTAAATCTGGACAATTTTGTAACAGTTTTAAAGGCGTATGGGGGGTTTGTAAAATTATCTGTCCAAATCCTACAATGTGTTGTGTTGCTTCTAAAGCCCAAAATACAGCCATGAGCTGTTTTACACAGGAAAACATTCCCCTTTCCACTGGAGACATGATTTTAGAAAAATATCCCAGTATTCGTAAGGAGCCATGTTGCCTTTGCATCAAAACTGCTATTAATGAAGAGACACCTGCGTAACATTGAACAATATATGGTACTGTTTCAATGGGAGCAGCTAGCACAGACGCTTGTGTAAGAGCATCTTTTAACAGGTTCCAACTCTTTTCAGCTTCCTCTGTCCAGAGTAGCTTATCTGTATTGGCACTATCTTTTAGCATATTGTACAAGGGTTTTGCTATCCCTGCCATATCATAGATGAATTCTCTGCTAAAATTTACCAAACCTAAAAATTTCCTTAGGTCAGACACTGTCATTGGCCTTGGCAATTGCTGTAACGCTTTAACCCTTGCTGTTCGTGGGGTTTTACCTTCTGGATCTATATTTACTCCTAGGAAAGCCACACTTTCTTTCAAGATCTGCACTTTGAATGTGTTCAGTTTTAACCCATTATCTGCCAGTGCTTGACAGATATCACACAGTATCTTCTCATGCTCTTTCCTTGTAACTGTTTGAACCAACAAATCATCAACATATTGCAAAATCTTGCTCCCATACCCCAGGGGTTCCAATACTTGAGCCAATGCTTTATGAAAATAAGCTGGCGAGGAGTGGAAGCCCTGTGGCAGCACCTGGAACAGATATTGATGATTTTTAAAGGTAAAAGCAAAACGATACTGACTATCTGGGTGTACTGGTATTGAGAAAAACCCATTGGCTATATCCAGGACAGAAAAATACTTAGCATTGCCGTCTACTTGTGCCATGATATCTGGTGAGGAGGCCACTATATGGGCGGCTGGTGGGGTATACTTATTCACCACTCGCATGTCCACAATTAACCGATAAGAGCCATCTGGCTTGATTATTGGCCAAATGGGGGAATTACATTTGGAATTACCCACTCTCAGAACTCCTTGAGAAACCAATGCCTCTATCACCTGACTCACACCTTCTTCTGATTCTTTTGGAATTTTATATTGTTTTACTGCAGGGGGGTCTGGACCTTCAATGACAACTTGTAAATTCATTCTCCCACAATCTTGTTTAGACTTAGACCACACTGTGGGGTATTTTTCTTTAAGATAGGTTACAAACTCATCATCTTGTTGTATAGAAGGTGGCACTTCACTCTGTTTTACAGCCATGACATGACTATACCATCCTAAATCATTAGGTTTAACAACTCCACCTGATTTGCTCTCACCTGGAGCTTGCCACAAAACCAAATTCAATAAATCCACATACAACTTTTTTTCATTGATAACATCCATTCCCATAATATTACAGTGGGAGGAGAGGTCGACCCATAAGTCACAATTTATTTTACCTCCTTCAAATTCAATGTCATTATCAATGGATAGAATTGCGTGTGCTTGAGCTCCATTAAAACTTAGAAGGGAAATTGTTGGTGCTTCAATTTTTAAAGGCAAGCTTTTGTTGGTTAGAGACACTGCAGCTCCTGTGTCTACTAAAAACTCTGTTATATTCCCCTCTAGTGTTCCATAAATATATGGCCGTCCATCTTCACCCAGAGTAATATCAGTAAGATAGACCAGAGAACAACTAGGGGTTACACATCCCTATTTATAGGTGTGGTAAGCAGAATTCACTTCTGGACTTGTAACTGCTTCCACCTTCAGTTCAATGGCATTTAACATCCGTCTACACTCTTCATATGGATTTGCTATATGAGGGGGTTTTGAAGATGTATTTTCGGGTTCTACAGCTGCCACTCTCAGCTGATTCTTATAGCCTGGCACAATGCCATTTTCTCTACCTTTCACTGGGTAAGATTTTTCTTCATTTTTAGGACAATATCTCCTAACATGACCTTCTTGGTTACATTTATAGCATACCATAGGATTACTCTGATTAACCCTATAGTATCTATCATGGGATGGGGCCGAATAATTTCTAGTACCTTGGTAATTTTGTGGTTTACTCATAGACCTCCCTCTAAAATTACCATTCCTATTATCATTTTCATATCTTCCTCTACCTTCTTCACGAGACACATAGTTAATAGGGGCCAGACCTGCTGAAGTATCCCTAGAGAAGAGTGTGTCTGTGAAAGCAAAAATCTTAGCTGTTTCTGTGTTTTTCTTTTGCAACAATTGCAAAGATTTCATTATTTCAGTAGCAGCTAAATCAACTGTGGGTGAATCAAAAGCTCTTAATTTTATCTCATTTGGCAACCCTGCTATTCTAGAGACAAATTCAGTAACACTCTGCTTATGTTGTTCTTTAGACATAGCAGACGGTTCTGTATCAGTAATTAAATTCCATGCCTTATTCCACAAATTAGCACAAACACGTATATCATCATTTTTCTCCATTTTAAATGAATCAAGAGTAGAAAATTGAAAATTCTCCACACCAGTTGCACACTGTACCACCATTAGCAATCTTTGTGTATTATTTGGAAACAATTCTTCCAATTCAACTCTGGGCTTTTCACTTGACTTCCCTTCCAACATATCAATGAGTTTAACTTTAACCCATTCACTTAATGAGGTTGGCAGCCAGATCAAAAGACCTCTTGTGGCTACCACATCATCAAATTGTCTTTTATTCATTTCACCTTCAAAAACACTCATATTGTAAAAAGGTCCTCTCTTCTCATCATATTTAGGCAAATCCTTAATCAATTTAGCTAATTTGAGAATATCCAACTGACCCTTTCCTTGTACATTTCCCAATTTATTTTCTATTTCACTTCTCGCCTGCCCGTTTTCACAACTTAACCTTTGAGCTATTTCATTTTCACTTTCCTCTTTCAAAGTAAAATCCAAATCTTTCTGATTTGTAGCTTTCCACAAAATATCTGTAGCATTCCCCAGATTAGTAATTTGTCTCTGCAATTTGTCAAAATTAGTAACATTTATGTCTAACTCTTTAGACATGTGAGACAGGGTTTTGTGAGTTCTATCTAACAGATCAGTCTGATTCCTAAGCATCTCTTTCATTATAGTAATATCTTCACTTACTTCATCCTCACTAAATCTTTTCAACAATCGCCGAGAATCTTCTATTTGAGTTTTTGCTTCAGTTAACGTGGAGTCTAAGTCACTATCAAAAGAAAGCCTTGGGGGCAATCTCCCTTCTGTTAACAGCTTTTGAGGAGATTTCACAGTTTTGCTGGGGGGGCTAGGGAAATAACTAGTCCTTGTGACAACACATACATTTTTCAGTTGTTTTAACAAAACATCTCTTTTTTGTTTTGTTGTACTACACACATAACAATTACTGGTCTTTTTAAGTTGACACCATTCATTCATTGCATCATTAGTTTCCAAAAAGCTCTTTGCCAGTAATGCAACTTTTTGACTTTCCTTCTTAAATACATTGCTGTGCTCAATCTCACTTAATCCGTCTAACAATTTCAATAAACAATCATCCCAAATATTTTCAGGATTAACCCCTTTTACAGAAAGATCACTATTAGACTTGGCAGCAATCTTTTGCAACCACTCCATAATTAACTTAAACAGTTAAAACTATTTGTTTAACAAAACAATATATATGTGAGAGCACTTTTTACATATGATTTAAAACAGACACATACCCATTAAGTATTTCGGCTCCACAGATATGGCCACTTTCTGATAGAAAAATACTTTCTGGAGTATGTAGTTATTTCTTGAGAATCCTCCGAAATGCAATCTTCGATCTGCAAGTCGTCACAAATTACTTAATAAAGTGTGGATAAAAAGGATCCAAATTGTCCATCTCAATTATTTATCTTCATATATATATATATATATATATATATATATATATTTATTTTCCTCCAGCGCTGGAAATACACATTAGCCGCGTTCGAACGTCTTCTCCCCTGCTTCACCTCTGTCTTCGCATCAGATCTGGGATGTTTAAAAAAAAGTCTTTGGGATGCCCTCCTGCTGTTTCAATCACTTGTATTTCTTCCTGTTTCAAGCCGGGTAGTACAGCTTTTTCTTCAAGTTACAATTTCAGCTTTTCTTCAGTGATTTTCTTATCTTCTTGTCTTCTTGTAGCTTGTAGCAGAACACCTAAATATTAAGTCAGTAATAATTCAGACTTAAATCAAAGTTGTTGTTGTTGGTGTTGGTGTTGGTGCCCGCATTCTCCACCATTAAATGTAGGAAATTGGCATTCCGTGAGATCTTTGTTTTTCACACCAGTTTCTGAAGAAATCGAATCAGAGTATCTTGCAGTTAAAACCGTATATTTATTCCAATATACATTTCATCCGGAAAATAACAACAGTCTGTTTTTAAAATCATATGGACCAATAAACAATGTATATTCACTTCTAGATCTTATCCAAGCTTGATGGTAAAAGTATTGGTAAAAATTCTATCTGCAAAAGGTTTTTTATATGTTTAAATTCAGTTACATAGGGCGTATACACAAAGACATAAGTTTGCCTTCTTTAAAATAATTGGTTATCTGAGAAAGAAAGGTGGTAACCCAAATCTCTGATTAAAGCCATACGTTATATTATTTTGGTTAATTACACACACAAAGACTTCTATATACATGATGTAATGAATAATTGCCTGTAGAAATGTGAGTCTTCAAAGGAATTCAGGCTTTCAAGGCTAGGTCAAAGGTTATTATCAACAGGGTCCACAAGTCTCCATCCATCATTCTTGACTAGAGCCATATGTGTATAAATTACAGTATGTTTGTAATATATATGCCTATGTATGGCCCCTTAATGTCTGGATATGCTTAGAATAATAACTTATAATATTTCTACATTCCTACAACACATTGAGTACATTTAAAGTTCATAAAAATATTTATCACTGGGGGGTAGGACCAACTACCTCTGCCCCCTGTAACTCAGCCTGCCGCTGGGGAAAGGAGACTGGGCTCTCTATTCCCAAACAATCACGCTGCTGCTGTGGGGTAGGACCAACTACCTCTGACCCCTGTAACTCAGCCTGCCGCTGGGGAGGGAGGACGCTGCTCTCCTCTCCCTGCATTTCACACTGCCTTCCCGGCATATCACTCTGCTGCTGGGGGGTAGGACCAACTACCTCTGCCCCCTGTAACTCAGCTTGCCGCTGGGGAGGGAGGACGCTGCTGTCCTCTCCCTGCACTTCACACTGCCTTCCCGGCATATCACTCTGCTGCTGGGGGGTGGGACCAACTACCTCTGCCCCCTGTAACTCAGCCTGCCGCTGGGGAATGGAGACTGGGCTCCCAATTCCCTGCAGGACCGGTGGAGAGACCTCGGTCCCATCTCTACCGGCCACCTGGGGTTCTTCCCAGTAAATCTCTACAATATCTTCCCAGCGGAAGGGGTCTGGATCTGGGTCTGTCACCTTACTGTCCTGCTGAGCCTTCCCAATGAAGTGGAAGAGATCTTGGTAGTTTTGCTCCAGTTCCCACTCCAGGGTTGCTAGGTGAGCCAGGTCTTGCTCTACCTCATGGGGGTCATCCCACTCATGCCTAGCCTCCCTCTCATAGAAAATGTCCTGCAGTCTGGTTTGCGCAGGGCTCCCGAAGCCAGGCTCTGCAAAGGACTCCCATAACAAGCCAGGACCATCAAATTCTTCTCCCTCTGGCTTGTCATGTTCGGCTGTCCAGGGTATATACTGTGCCATATACAACCAGAGCGCCTGGTAGGCATCCTCCAGCCATAGCTCCTGCCATACCCGGTGCTCTAGTTCCTTCACCCATCCCTTCAGGGGCTGCTCTCCCAGGAAGGGCATCCGCAGTGCCAGTCGTGTCTGCCATCGCTGCTCTTCACTGGGGAGACTCTTGCCCCGCTGGTACTGTACGTTATCCAGGGCCTGGTACCAGATGCCTTTCCTTAATGCATCCCGGTCATCCATGTCACCCTCATTGTACTCCACTGCTGGTTCCATCTTGGTGCTGTCAGGGTCGCTGTACTCAGACATGTGTTGCCCTCAAATTGTAAATCCAAAGAAATGGTGTTCTGTAGCTGTCCTTCTGGCTGTAGGAACGATCCCGCCGCTTGCCACCAATTGTAACGGACCGTTTCAGCATATGAGGGGTTAAAATCCGTTTAGGCGATAATCCCCTTTTCTCAGAAAGACACAGCTACTGCAGAACATCAAAACTCACGAACTAGATACAGGCGTATGCATCAAACTCCCGAACTGCATACCAGGGAATAAGATAGCACTCCAAGCTGGAACCTCACGAATAGCTGCTAGCAGATGAATAGGAAAAGCAGACATCAGCTTACACTCCTAGCAGTCAATCTCCAACAGCATACAGTGAATCCCGCCAAGAACGAGACAAGGCTCCGTGTTGAGGGTCAAGCAGTGGTCTGAGGTGCTGGGGCACCCAGCCTGGTTTTTATTACATGAGTACACATACAGGCCACACCCAGGGGGAGGCATAAAATAACCAATCACATACATGGTTCAGCCCACACATCCCCTCCCCTCAGATAACATTAAACCCAATTATCCAGTACACCTTTTCAGCCAAGTTCTGGATGTACCCCAAAAACAGGGGGTACACCTTTAAATCCAGCATCGCTGGATAGCCCTTATTCAGGGGGACAACATATTCAAAATTCAAGTCATTCGGATGAACGGTTCGGGAGATATGGGGTTCCAAAGATTTGACCGACCGCATGGGTAAAGTATCCGAAAACAGTTACATGCATTTTGGCCCTGAGGTCGGTCACAAACAAGGGAATGAAAACAGACGAATTGCCTGTGTTATAGAGCCTGAAGAGGGTTTGAATGAATTCCCTTGTTTGTGGGGTTCTTTCTACCGAACGGCGGGTCATTCGGTAGTTTCTATACGAATTTCTGGAAGTATGGAGGTCTCAGCGGTGTTTGCCTAGTCAAGTGTCCGATTTTAGTTCCAGACACTCGACGGCAAAACACCGCTGTTCGGTAGTTTAAGATGGCCGCCGCCACGTGTTCGTTTCCCGAATGGCGGCCACCCAGAGGACAAAGAATACATTACACTGATTGCCAATTACCCGTTTGCAACATTGTTGCAAACGGTAATTGGAGGCACACTTATTCCTGGGTGGCCTGGTTGTTCGGTAGTTTCACCCAATATACTGAATGGAGTGATTCTACCGAACAATCAGATGAATGCTGCATACATATAACCCAGGTTAACTGAACACATAAATGCATACATGATATTAAAGGACTAAAGGCAGGATTACTGTAATATGCTCTCCAGTCTTAAAGGTACAGTATTCCACAAGTCCCAATAGGTCCACGGATGGCCCTTAAAGGCCCAGTAGCAGTAATATAAACTATTACATGCCCAAATATAGTTTTTACAGTGCAATATGTCCAGGGGCCATAGTCGCAGGGCAGGAGGCTAGCAACCAGGCTTCTCCAGTTCTCAGTGGCGAGGTTGGTTTCGTCACAGGGAGACCGACTGTCTCTTCTCCCAATACAGTGTCCTGCTGTTGGGGAAAGGAGACTGGGCTCCCAATTCCCAAAAAGTCACGCTGCTGCTGGGGGGTAGGACCAACTACCTCTGCCCCCTGTAACTCAGCCTGCCGCTGGGGAGGGAGGACGCTGCTCTCCTCTCCCTCTACTTCACACTGCCACTGGGGAATGGAGACTGGGCTCCCAATTCCCAAAAAATCACGCTGCTGCTGGGGGGTAGGACCAACTACCTCTGCCCCCTGTAACTCAGCCTGCCGCTGGGGAGGGAGGACGCTGCTCTCCTCTCCCTGCACCTCGCACTGCCGCTGGGGAATGGAGACTGGGCTCCCAATTCCCAAAAAATCATGCTGCTGCTGGGGGGTAGGACCAACTACCTCTGCCCCCTGTAACTCAGCCTGCCGCTGGGGAGGGAGGACGCTGCTCTCCTCTCCCTGCACTTCGCACTGCCGCTGGGGAATGGAGACTGGGCTCCCAATTCCCAAAAAATCATGCTGCTGCTGGGGGGTAGGACCAACTACCTCTGCCCCCTGTAACTCAGCCTGCCGCTGGGGAAAGGAGACTGGGCTCTCTATTCCCAAAAAATCACGCTGCTGCTGGGGGGTAGGACCAACTACCTCTGACCCCTGTAACTCAGCCTGCTGCTGGGGAGGGAGGACGCTGCTCTCCTCTCCCTGCATTTCACACTGCCTTCCCGGCATATCACTCTGCTGCTGGGGGGTAGGACCAACTACCTCTGCCCCCTGTAACTCAGCTTGCCGCTGGGGAGGGAGGACGCTGCTGTCCTCTCCCTGCACTTCACACTGCCTTCCCGGCATATCACTCTGCTGCTGGGGGGTGGGACCAACTACCTCTGCCCCCTGTAACTCAGCCTGCCACTGGGGAATGGAGACTGGGCTCCCAATTCCCTGCAGGACCGGTGGAGAGACCTCGGTCCCATCTCTACCGGCCACCTGGGGTTCTTCCCAGTAAATCTCTACAATATCTTCCCAGCGGAAGGGGTCTGGATCTGGGTCTGTCACCTTACTGTCCTGCTGAGCCTTCCCAATGAAGTGGAAGAGATCTTGGTAGTTTTGCTCCAGTTCCCACTCCAGGGTTGCTAGGTGAGCCAGGTCTTGCTCTACCTCATGGGGGTCATCCCACTCATGCCTAGCCTCCCTCTCATAGAAAATGTCCTGCAGTCTGGTTTGCGCAGGGCTCCCGAAGCCAGGCTCTGCAAAGGACTCCCATAACAAGCCAGGACCATCAAATTCTTCTCCCTCTGGCTTGTCATGTTCGGCTGTCCAGGGTATATACTGTGCCATATACCACCAGAGCGCCTGGTAGGCATCCTCCAGCCATAGCTCCTGCCATACCCGGTGCTCTAGTTCCTTCACCCATCCCTTCAGGGGCTGCTCTCCCAGGAAGGGCATCCGCAGTGCCAGTCGTGTCTGCCATCGCTGCTCTTCACTGGGGAGACTCTTGCCCCGCTGGTACTGTACGTTATCCAGGGCCTGGTACCAGATGCCTTTCCTTAATGCATCCCGGTCATCCATGTCACCCTCATCGTACTCCACTGCTGGTTCCATCCTGGTGCTGTCAGGGTCGCTGTACTCAGACATGCGTTGCCCTCAAATTGTAAAAATCTAAAGCAATGGTGTTCTGTAGCTGTCCTTCTGGCTGTAGGAACGATCCCGCCACTTGCCACCAATTGTAACGGACCGTTTCAGCATATGAGGGGTTAAAATCCGTTTAGGCGATAATCCCCTTTTCTCAGAAAGGCACAGCTACTGCAGAACATCAAAACTCACGAATTGGCTATAGGCGAATGCATCAAACTCCCGAACTGCATACCAGGGAATAAGATAGCACTCCAAGCTGGAACCTCACGAATAGCTGCTAGCAGATGAATAGGAAAAGCAGACATCAGCTTACACTCCTAGCAGTCAATCTCCAACAGCATACAGTGAATCCCCCCAAGAACGAGACAAGGCTCCGTGTTGAAGGTCAAGCAGTGGTCTGAGGTGCTGGGGCACCCAGCCTGGTTTTTATTACATGAGTACACATACAGGCCACACCCAGGGGGAGGCATAAAATAACCAATCACATACATGGTTCAGCCCACACATCCCCTCCCCTCAGATAACATTAAACCCAATTATCCGGTACACCTTTTCAGCCAAGTTCTGGATGTACCCCCAAAACAGGGGGTACACCTTTAAATCCCTTATTCAGGGGGACAACATATTCAAAATTCAAGTCATTCGGATGAACGGTTCGGGAGATATGGGGTTCCAAAGATTTGACCGACCGCATGGGTAAAGTATCCGAAAACAGTTCCATGCATTTTGGCCCTGCGGTCGGTCACTAACAAGGGAATGAAAACAGACGAATTGCCTGTGTTATAGAGCCTGGAGAGGGTTTGAATGAATTCCCTTGTTTGTGGGGTTCTTTGTACCGAACGGCGGGTCATTCGGTAGTTTCTATACGAATTTCTGGAAGTATGGAGGTCTCAGCGGTGTTTGCCTAGTCAAGTGTCCGATTTTAGTTCCAGACACTCGATGGCAAAACACCGCTGTTCGGTAGTTTAAGATGGCCGCCGCCACGTGTTCGGCTCCCGAATGGCGGCCACCCAGAGGACACAGACCACACTGCACTGATTGCCAATTACCTGTTTGCAACATTGTTGCAAATGGTAATTGGAGGCACACTTATTCCTGGGTGGTCTGGTTGTTCGGTAGTTTCACTCAATATACTGAATGGAGTGATTCTACCGAACAATCAGATGAATGCTGCATACAAATCACCCAGGATAAACTTAACACATATATAAATACATATATAATATTACAGGCAGTACACTAGAATATGCTTCAAGGTCTTAAAGGGTCAGTAGTCCCAAAAGTCCCAATGTGTCCATAGATGCTGTTAAAAGGGCCAGTAGCAGCAATATACAGTACAATATGCCCCAAATAACCCAGGGGCCATAGTCAGTAGGTAGGAGGCTAGCAAACAGGCTTCTCCAGGGCCCAGTGGCGAGGTTGGTTTCGTCACACTGTACTTCCCCCTGGAACACCCCATTGCTGCCTGTTCAAAAGCCCGGTACAGATGAGTATTGCCCTGTGCAGGACTTGAGAGCAGTCAATGATGCGGTTGTAAGTATACACCCAGTTGTGCCCAATCCGTATAACCTGCTTGCTTTAATTCCGGGCAGGTCTACCTATTTTACAGTCTTAGACCTCAAAGATGCCTTCTTTTGCCTCCGAATTGCTGCAGAAAGCCAATGTATCTTCGCATTCCAATGGGAAAATGCTGTAATGGGCTCGAAACGCCAGATGACTTGGACAAGACTGCCTCAAGGGTTTAAAAATTCACCTACCCTATTTGGTTCAGCTTTAAGTCAAGATTTACTGGATTTCAAGTCCATCCCAGGAGAGTGTGTACTATTACAATATGTAGATGATTTGTTGATAGCCGCAGTTACAAGAGAAATATGTCAGCAAGCAACACACGATCTACTACACATTCTCTGGAAGGCAGGATACAAGGTGTCTAGGAAGAAGGCTCAGTTGTGTCTGCCAACTGTCAAATTTCTGGGATTCCATATCTCTGAAGGTCAAAGAATAATGGGGCCAGAGAGAAAAGAAGCTGTGTGCCAAATACCAATACCCAAGAATAGAAGACAAGTGCGAGAGTTCTTGGGGGCAGCAGGCTTCTGTAGGATATGGATTCCCAGTTATGCGATATTGGCGAAACCTCTGTATGCAGCTATCAAGGGTACAGAACACGACCCCTTCCTATGGACCCCAGAACAACAAAAGGCATTTGAAGATGTGAAGAAGGCTTTGATGAGTGCCCCAGCATTAGGTCTACCTGATCACACACGACCATTCTACTTATATGTACACGAGCAAAGAAGAATGGCTGTGGGAGTATTGACACAGTACTTGGGATCATGGCAAAGACCTGTTGCCTATATGTCTAAGCAATTGGATGCAGTGGCCAGTTGTCTTCCACCTTGTCTAAGAGCCGTAGCTGCAGCCGCCCTGCTGGTAGCTGAAGCCGATAAACTCACTCTGGGTCAAGAACTTTATGTACGAGTCCCACATGCAGTACAGACGTTGCTAGATTACAAAGGCAATCATTGGTTCAGTAACAGCCGCATGACTAAGTATCAAGCAATGTTGTGTGAAAACCCAAGAGTGCATTTAGAGACTGTCAATGCCTTAAATCCAGCTACCCTTTTGCCGCAACCTACTGAAAGTCAACACGATTGTTTGGAGGTGATGGATGAAGTATTTTCAAGTAGACCAGATCTTCGTGATTTTCCCATCCAGAACCCTGATGTCCAATATTATACAGACGGCAGTAGTTATGTGAAAGAAGGGATTCGCTATGCAGGATATGCAGTAACAACGATAGACAAGGTGATAGAAGCTCGGCCACTGTCAAAAGGAACATCAGCACAAAAGGCAGAATTGATAGCACTAACACGAGCGTTACAATTGGCTGAAGGTTTGAGAGTAAACATCTACACGGACTCCAAGTATGCGTTTTTAACCACTCATGCCCACGGAGCTTTGTATAAAGAAAGAGGACTATTGAATTCAGAGGGTAAAGAAATCAAGTATGCAGCTGAAATACTACAACTATTGGAAGCAGTATGGGAACCAAAAGAAGTTGGTATTATACACTGTCGAGCGCATCTGAGAGGCGATGGTGATGTAACCAAAGGAAATCGGATGGCAGATAATGCAGCTAAGCGTGCCGCTGAATCAGGAAGACAGGAATATGTGGAACATATAGCTGCTCTCATACCGACTCCACTGTCTCAATGGACTCCAGTTTATACAGCTCAAGAAGAAGAGTGGTTAAAGACTGAACCTGGAAAGAACCTGGAGAACAAATGGTATCAGTTAGAAGATGGGAGAATAGTTATTCCAGCATCACTAGCGGTAAAAATTGTCCAGAATTATCACAATGGGACACATTCTGGAAGAGATAGTACAGAAGAATCTCTCAGAAAGCATTTCTACATACCAATATTGTCCAACTTAACTCAAGCTATTGTACGAAGATGTGTAACATGTGCTAAAAATAATGCAAGGCAAGGACCAGTAAAGCCACCAGGAGTTCAGTATATGGGGGGACTCCCTATGTCCGATCTACAAATTGACTATACAGTTGTAACGGACCGTTTCAGCATATGAGGGGTTAAAATCCGTTTAGGCGATAATCCCCTTTTCTCAGAAAGGCACAGCTACTGCAGAACATCAAAACTCACGAATTGGATATAGGTGAATGCATCAAACTCCCGAACTGCATACCAGGGAATAAGATAGCACTCCAAGCTGAAACCTCACGAATAGCTGCTAGCAGATGAATAGGAAAAGCAGACATCAGCTTACACTCCTAGCAATCAATCTCCAACAGCATACAGTGAATCCCCCCAAGAACGAGACAAGGCTCTGTGTTGGGGGTCAAGCAGTGGTCTGAGGTGCTGGGGCACCCAGCCTGGTTTTTATTACATGAGTACACATACAGGCCACACCCAGGGGGAGGCATATGTAACGGAACTCCGTGTACCCCGACCGAGTACCCTCCGTTGATGGATGCTCCTAGCGCTCTCAGAGGACTCCAAGCACTGCAGACGACACCACAACCACCGCAGGCTCCACAACCGCCGTAGTTTAACTGGAGCCGCGCCGTCTTCCGTTCACCCTGGAATGAACCTTCAGCATTCAGGAACGTGTGGGGAAGACCTCTCCTCCAGGAGAGCGTATCTGGAACAAGCTCTTAAAAGAGCTAAGTGATTAAGAGCTCAGGGGAATATGCAGAGCATAGCAATCCCCAGTGTGATATAGCAGTTCCCTCCAATAACGAGACACGGCTACGTATTGAGGGTCAGAAGAGGTCTGAGGACTGGAACACCCAGCCTGCTTTTTATTAGAAATAGATACACACAGAACACTCCCAGGGGGAGGATGAAAACAACCAATAATACAGATGGTAACACCCCCACGTCTCCTCCCCTCAGATAACTACATAACCCAATTAAAATGTCCACATTTTTCCACCAGTTCTGGATGTACCCCAAAAACAGGGGGTACAGCTTTAAATCCGGTAGCGCTGGATAGCTCTCCTTCAGGGGGACAATATATCCAAAAATCACCCCATTCGGATGTACCGTTCGGGAGATACAACGTTCCAAAGTTTTGACCGACCGCACAGACCAACTAGCCGAAATTAGATCCATGAGTTTTGGCCTTGCGGTCGGTCTCCGTTCGCACGGTAAAAAGGTATGATACTCTGGCCATCCATGCGAATCGCGGGGTTCGCTGGAATCCCCATAGATGATTGCATATAACTACCGAACGAGGGGACGTTCGGTAGTTTCCGTACGAACTTATGGAGGTCTGGAGGATTCAGCGGTGTTCGCCTGTTTGCGTATCCGTTTTCAGTTCCATGCGGTTACAGGCAAACACCGCTGTTCGCACACAAGATGGCCGCGAACACGTGGAAAGTCCCGAAATGGCGGCCACCTATTCAGAGCACAAAGAATTCGCATGAAATCATGCGAACGGCTGTATTCTCCAGTAATGGCATTCTCATGCACTATATTCGCCTAAATCTCCTGGCTGTTAGGTTATATTAGTAGTCCAAACCTACAGCATAGATAAAGGGAAAAAGACAGTCTAATACAAGCCCATATGCCTGAATACAGGGTTTGCAGTGCAATATAGTCCAGGACCATAGTCACAGGGGAGGAGGCAGGCAAGCAGGCCTCTCCAGGACAAAGTGGCGAAGGGCACTTCGTCACAGCATAAAATAACCAATGACATAGATGTTACCTCCCACACATCCCCTCCCCTTAGTGTGACACATAATCCCATTATGCATACAGTTTAAAATTTACTTTTACACAACTTTCATAACTTTAAAACCATACATCGCATCCACATACAAATCACATATTCAGACTCAACATACTTTAAACATAAACACTCTCAAAAATCATACCAATCCCTTCAGTAAATAAAAAGTTACACGGAAGTCCTTTTATGACCGACCGCAAGCACATTTTCGTGCCCAAAACAGTTCCATAGATTTGGGCTGTGCGGTCGGTCAATTCCTGGCATAAAAATGGTAAATAAAAAGTCCCATTCGAAGTGTGCCTGTACTTCGACTTTGGTTGAAGTGTCGAAGTGGAGTTGATGTTAAGGGTCGGCGTTGTTCGAAGTTAAAATGGCTGCCGCCACATGGTCCTTTGTCCGATACCGGCCACTTCGACAACTTCGGTAACTTCGACAGCTTCGACTGTGTCCGAAGTGCCATATACAAAAGTACCAATCTGTCCCCAAAGTATTTAAAGGGCTAGGGACAGTATTATACAATCCACATGCCCAAAAGTAGTTCTTAAAGGGTCAGTACATTATGGTAGCAGTCCATAAGCCCCAATTCAGTCCCTTAAAGGGCACTATCTCCCAGGGACCATAATCACTGGGCAGGAGGCTAGCAACCAGGCTTCTCCAGTTCTCAGTGGCGAGGTTGGTTTCGTCACAACAGTTATGCCTAAATCTGGTGGACATCGCTACCTATTAGTAGTTGTGCCTATTCAGGCTGGGTAGAAGCATGTCCTACTCGTACAGAGAAAGCAGGAGAAGTTGTGCGATTCCTGCTATGAGAAATAATACCCCGATATGGACTACCCTGCTCTATAGGATCGGATAATGGTCCAGCCTTTGTTCACCAGTGCCTACAACAACTGACTCATATGCTTGGTATTAAGTGGAGGCTTCATACGGCATATAGACCTCAGAGTTCTGGTAAAGTAGAAAGAATGAATAGAACTATTAAGAATCAGTTGGCAAAAATGTGTCAGGAAACCCAACTCAAGTGGAATGTTCTTTTGCCTATAGCTCTGTTGCGTATCCGCAGTACACCTACCAGAAGGATGGGTCTCTCTCCTTTTGAAATCATGTATGGGCGTCCACCTCCCGTACTTGGTAACTTAAGGGGGGATTTGAGTCAGTTGGGAGAAGGAATTACCCGGCAGCAGGTTGTAGAGTTGGGTAAAACTATGGAGGAGGTACAGAAATGGGTACAAGAAAGATTACCTGTGAATATTTATCCCCCTGTTCATAGTTACCATCCAGGAGACCAAGTGTGGAATAAAGAGTGGAATAATATACCGTTAGGGCCTAAGTGGAGGGGTCCTTATGTTGTTCTTTTGTCTACCCCTACAGAAATAAAAGTGGCCGAAGTGACTCCGTGGATTCATCACTCCAGGGTTAAACCAGCAGCAGTAGATTCTTGGCAAGCTACAACAGATCCAGAGAATCCCTGCAAGATCCGGTTAAAGCGCACGACTCAGTCGGAGTGACGAGGAAACCTTGTGGATTACAATTATTGTTGTTTCAGAGATTGGTAAGTGAGTGTTTAGACGGCCATAATAACGCCTGTCCGCTCACCAACGTTTTATTAAAAGCCAGGAAAGTCTCGAAGGGACCCCTGTGAAGACGAGCAGAACTCCATTCCCTGCAGCCCTTACATCCTGGAAGCTGAGGTGCCATCGCACGGACGAAGACTGAGGATGCAGCCGACGAAAGAAGTGTTAATGATAATGTTTATTTATATGTCTTTTTATATTCAGGAAGGTAGAGGTACCGACACTCCTAGCTGTGAGGTTTGCATTAAGACTACTATAACAGGTAATCATATTTCCCAGACCCTAATTTGGCATTCACAATATGAGTGTAAAGGTGATGTGTCTAGGTGTATATATCTAGGTATAGAATATAGTGTATGCCATTTAGGAGTAGGAGAACCTAAGTGCTTCAATTCAGAGTATCAACCCCGCACAATTTGGTTGACCCTCAGGAATGGAGATCCACAGGGGACCCTAATAAATAAAACTGTTTTAGAAACCGTACATTCTTCGGGTGTTCTGCTATTTGATGCATGTAAAGCAATATCAAGTGGTAGAAAGCCGTGGAATGTATGTGGGGATCTTAAGTGGGAGAGAACGTATGGGTCTAATGATAAATATATTTGTCCCAGTAGTAAAAACAAGTATGTAAGTCCGAGATGCCCAGATAGGGAATATAACTTTTGCCCATATTGGTCTTGTGTGGGGTGGGCAACTTGGGGACAGACAGCAGACAAGGATATGATTGTTACTAAGTTGCCTACCAACCCATATTGTAAGTCTATGGAATGCAACCCAATCCATATTCTTATAAATAATCCTGACCAATTCCTAGACAGATATGGTAACTTATTTGTGTTCCAAATATATGGGACGGGTTTAGACCCTGGGACAATACTGTTTATAGGGATAGAGACCGATACCGTATCATCCCAAACTCATCAGGTATTCCATTCTTTTTATGAAGAGATGAGTGTAGATAATAAGATTCCCCATAACGCTAAAAACCTGTTTATACATTTAGCTGAGAGTATTGCTGGTAGTCTTAATGTAACCAACTGCTATGTGTGTGGAGGTACTAACATGGGAGACCAATGGCCTTGGGAAGCAAAGGAGGTAATGTCTGGTTCTGAGGCAGTTGAACAATTAATATCTACACAAGCCGATTATCAGATGAGTGTTAGAGGTAAATCTGAGTGGAGATTAAAAACCTCCATCATAGGTTATGTTTGCATAGCAAGGAAAGGAATAATGTTTAATACTTCTGTAGGAGAATTAACTTGTCTAGGGCAAAAAGCTTATGATGATGATACAAAAAATACAACTTGGTGGTCGGCTTCAAATGTCTCAGAACCATCTAACCCGTTTGCAAGATATGCCAATTTAAAGGACGTATGGTTTGACTTATCAATCACATCTAATTGGAAAGCCCCAGCAAATTTGTACTGGATCTGTGGTAAGAAGGCCTATTCGGAGTTACCACAGGACTGGGAAGGGGCATGTGTGTTAGGTATGCTCAAACCATCCTTCTTCTTGTTGCCTATTGAAACAGGTGAGACTTTGGGAGTTAAAGTGTATGATGTGAATCATAGGAAGAAAAGAGGACCCATAGAGATAGGCGCCTGGGAAGATGATGAATGGCCTCCCCAGCGTATTATAGACTATTATGGGCCAGCCACTTGGGCAGAGGATGGTACTTTAGGGTATAGAACCCCAATATATATGCTCAACCGCATTATAAGGTTACAGGCGGTGGTTGAGATAATTACTAATGAGACCTCACAAGCGCTCAATCTTCTAGCGAAGCATAATACCAGGATGAGGACAGCAGTTTACCAAAATAGATTAGCCTTGGATTACCTATTGGCACTAGAGGGAGGTGTATGTGGGAAGTTTAACCTGAGCAATTGCTGTCTTCAAATAGATGACGAAGGGCAAGCAATAGCTGAGCTTACTAGCCATATGGTTAAACTAGCGCATGTGCCTACTCAGGTATGGAAAGGGTATAATCCAAGTAGTTGGTTTGGTAACTGGTATGAGCAGTTTAGAGGGCTTAAGGCATTGATAGGCGGAGTCATGCTGATTTTAATGTTGTGTCTACTCCTGCCATCTCTTATTCCTTTAGTAGTTAGGTCTGTGCAGAGCCTGATAGAAAATCTAGCAGAGAGGAAGGCTGCTGCACAGATAATGGCCATATATAAATATGAGGCTTTAAATCAGGGAGAACCAATGCAGGAAGAGGAGTGTTGAGGGATTCATATCATAGAAAAGTCTGGTCTGGTTCATGGTAACCTGAGGTATATGCAAACCAAGGTTAAGTGATGCCTCCGTAATTGTGAAATATCAGAGGCATCAAAGGGGGGAATGTGGTGGAATCTCGGTAAAAATAAATTTAGTAGGCTGAGATTACCACGTGGCATGTGTACGTGCATATGCTGACGTATCGGTCGGTTAGTTGCACGTGGCAAAGATACGATCAGTAGTGTACGGAGCATGTGCAAGAATGCCGGATATAGTATTCCCCTCCTCCATTGTGCTGGACAAGCCATGCGGTCAAGCAGGAAGTTAGTTCTTGTTCGTTTTTGATTGGTTAAGAGAATGTGCGGGTGGAGCTTATTATGGGAGTTATGTGCCTATATAAGGAGCCTGCACTATTGTCCGGGGCTCAGAACTTGTTGTATTTTGGTGACATTAGTCCCTCTGAGTCCCGATCGGTGAACCGAATAAAGAACCTCTTCCTTCCTGAAGAAACCTGTGTCCATCTCTCTGTGCTTGGCTTCCGTCAGTTTCTCCGGTATCAGCGGGAGACCACAGGACTACCCTAGGTAAATTTTTCTTTGTTAAATCTGTCAGGGGTTTGGCGATGGCGCTATAGTCAGGGACAAATTTCCTGTAGTACCCTGCTGTCCCTAGGAATACTAACACTTGGGTCTTAGTGTGGGGTGTGGGACAATTGGCTACGGCCTCTACTTTAGCGGGTTCTGGTCGTTGTTTCCCACACCCCACCCTGTGTCCCAAGTACTGGACATCAGCCATGCCGAAGTTAAATTTCTCCGGTTTCAGGGTTAGGCCGGCGGCCCTAATCTGATCCAACACAGCCTTTACGTGTTGTAGGTGCTCCCCCCAAGTCTCACTATAGATCGCAATGTCATCCAGGTACGCGCAAGCGAAGTCCTGGAAGCCATCAAGGAGGCGGTCCACTAAGCGCTGAAAAGTAGCTGGGGCGTTTTTCATCCCGAAGGGCATGACCTTAAACTGGTACAAGCCAAACGGGGTGACAAACGCCGACTTAGGGATAGCGTCCTTGGCCAGGGGAATCTGCCAGTACCCTTTGCACAAATCGATGGTGGTCAGATAGCGTCCCCTGGCAATACGATCTAATAGCTCGTCTACTCGGGGCATGGGGTATGCGTCTGTCACGGTTTGGTCATTGAGGCGTCGGTAATCGACACAGAACCTGTAGTAGGGTCGTCCTCGGTACGGGTCTGTGAGCGGGTGGTCACGGGACAAGCAGCAGCGGTCGTGGGTAAAAAGGCTGAAGCTAGAGGGCCAATGTCGTTGCCCAACACGACCTCAGCAGGTAGATTGTCCATAATGCCCACTGTGGTCTTTCCCGACCCGACTCCCCAATCCAAGTGTATACGGGCGGTGGGTAGACAAAAAACAGCCCCTCCTGCGACACGGACAGCAACGGTACGATTAGACACATGTTCTGGTTTTACAAGGTGCTTCTGCACCAGAGTGATGGTAGCGCCAGTGTCCCTTAGTCCATGTGCTATCTGTCCGTTTACACGCACCTCCTGACGGTGATGCTGGCGGTTATCCGGGGAGGCAGCTTGTATGGGGTTGGCCTCATATAGTATTCGAGCGGTTTAGGCGTAATCCTTGGCCAAAAGGCTTCAGGAGCGCCACAAAAAGAGGAGTCCTGCAGCTGTTGTCCTGCTTTAAATAATGGTCTAAAAATGTTTAATAATGGGTATCATTAAAACTATGATCCCAAAACAAAAGGTTAACAAATAAAACTTACTGTACCACAACCACTATATATATACACTGGGGTGGGTGTGTGCCGCACTGAGTATTATAGAGTATATCTAGTGCCACAAGGAGACATAATTGGAGCCTGCACAGTGTTGCGCAAAAAAAGAGTCTCAAAATAGAGAGGCGCAAGCAAATGATTGGCAGCTTGATACGTCCCTAAGCAACAAAGTGTGTAGAAAAATGATCCTAAGTATCAATTTGTAGAAAACAAGGAGATACACAGTTGTAGCAAGGAGTACTGTAGATCAGTGGCGTACTAAGGGTGGGGGTGCGGTGGGGGGGGGCGGTCCGCCCCGGGTGCCATCCAGTAGGGGGGTGCCACACTCTGTACCTCCTGCTGGTCGCCCTCTCCCTCGCGGCTCCGGCGCTCAGTGAGTGAGTCAGAGCACAAGGAGGGGATTCCCAGCCTGTGTTCTGAGTCATCACTGAGCTCCAGGGAGGTTGTTATGGAGTGTGCCAGCAGGGGGGCGCAGAGCGTGCATTCTGACAGGTTTCTCCCCTGCGGCCACTCTGCCTGCACCTCCTGCACTGCCTGGGCTGGGATGGAGAGAGACAGCCCCTGAATCACGGTAAGACAATATTATTATTGTAAATTCACCCTCACCCCCTCCCTCAGTCACCCTGTCATCCCCCCTCAGTCACCCTCTCACCCCCTCCCTCAGTCACCCTGTCACCCCCCCTCAATCACCCTGTCACCCCCCTCAGTCACCCTGTCACCCCCCCTCAGTCACCCTGTCACCAATCACCCCCCTCAGTCACCCTGTCACCCCCCTCAGTCACCCTGTCACCCCCCCTCAGTCACCCTGTCATCAGTCACCCCCCCCAGTCACCCTGTCACCCCCTCAGTCACCCTGTCACCAGTCACCCCCCTCAGTCACCCTGTCACCAGTCACCCTGTCACCCCTCCTCAGTCACCCTGTCACCCCCCCCCTCAGTCACTCTGTCACCAGTCACCCTGTCACACCCTCCCTCAGTCACCCTGTCATCCCCCCTCAGCCACTCAGTCACCCCCTCAGTCACTCTGTCACCCCGTCACCAGTCACCCCCTCCCCAGTCACCCTGTCACCAGTCACCCTGTCATCCCCCTCAGTCACCCTGTCACCAGTCACCCTGTCACCCCCCCTCAGTCACCCTGTCACCCCCCCCTCAGTCACTCTGTCACCAGTCACCCTGTCACCCCCTCCCTCAGTCACCCTGTCATCCCCCCATAGCCACTCGGTCACCCTGTCACCCCCCTCAGTCACTCTGTCACCAGTCACCCCCCCCCCAGTCACCCCTCCTGTCACCAGTCACCCCCTCCCTCAGTCACTCTGTCACCAGTCACCCCCTCCCTCAGTCACCCTGTCACCCCCTCCCTCAGTCACCAGTCAACCCCCCATAGCCACTCGGTCACCCTGTCACCCCCATCAGTCACTCTGTCACCAGTCACCCCCTCCCCTGTCACCAGTCACCCTGTCACCCCGTCACTCTGTCACCAGTCACCCCCCCCGTCACCCCTCCTGTCACCAGTCACCCCCTCCCTCAGTCACTCTGTCACCAGTCACCCCCTCCCTCAGTCACCCTGTCACCCCCTCCCTCAGTCACCAGTCAACCCCTTCCTCAGTCACCAGTCAACCCCTCCCTCAGTCACCCTGTCACCCCCTTCCTCAGTCACTCTGTCACCAGTCACCCCCTCCCTCAGTCACCCTGTCACCCAGTCACCCCCTCACTCTGCCACCAGTCACCCCCTCCCTCAGTCACCAGTCACCCCCCCTCAGTCAATCTGTCCTCAGTCACTCTGTCACCAGTCACCCCCTCCCTCAGTCACCCTGTCACCCAGTCACCCCCTTACTCTGCCACCAGTCACCCCCTCCCTCAGTCACCGGTCACCCCCCCTCAGTCAATCTGTCCGTCACCCCCTCCCTCAGTCACCCTGTCACCCCCTCCCTCAGTCACCCTGTCACCCCCTCCCTCAGTCACCCTGTCACCCCCTCCCTCAGTCACTCTGTCACCCCCTCCCTCAGTCACTCTGTCACCCCCTCCCTCAGTCACTCTGTCACACCCTCTTTCAACACCCCTGCCCTCTCTGCCATATACACCACCGCCATATACACCCCTGCCTTGTCATAATATCCTCCCTGCTATAAACCCACTACCTGGTCATAATTCTCACCCTGTCACCCCCTCAGTCACCCTGTCACCCCCCTCAGTCACCCTGTCACCAGTCACCCCCTCCCCAGTCACCCTGTCACCAGTCACCCCCTCCCTCAGTCACCCTGTCACCCCGTCACTCTGTCACCAGTCACCCTCCCAGTCACCCCTCCTATCACCAGTCACCCCCTCCCTCAGTCACTCTGTCACCAGTCACCCCCTCCCTCAGTCACCCTGTCACCCCCTCCCTCAGTCACCAGTCAACCCCTCCCTCAGTCACCCTGTCACCCCCTTCCTCAGTCACCAGTCAACCCCTCCCTCAGTCACCCTGTCACCCCCTCCCTCAGTCACCCTGTCACCCCCTTCCTCAGTCACTCTGTCACCAGTCACCCCCTCCCTCAGTCACCCTGTCACCCAGTCACCCCCTCACTCTGCCACCAGTCACTCCCTCCCTCAGTCACCAGTCACCCCCCCTCAGTCAATCTGTCCATCACCCCCTCCCTCAGCCACCCTGTCACCCCCTCCCTCAGTCACCCTGTCACCCAGTCACCCCCTCACTCTGCCACCAGTCACCCCCTCCCTCAGTCACCAGTCACCCCCCTCAGTCAATCTGTCCGTCACCCCCTCCCTCAGTCACCCTGTCACCCCCTCCCTCAGTCACCCTGTCACCCCCTCCCTCAGTCACCCTGTCACCCAGTCACCCCCTCACTCTGCCACCAGTTACTCCCTCCCTCAGTCACCAGTCACCCCCCCTCAGTCAATCTGTCCGTCACCCCCTCCCTCAGTCACCCTGTCACCCCCTCCCTCAGTCACCCTGTCACCCCCTCCCTCAGTCACCCTGTCACCCAGTCACCCCCTCACTCTGCCACCAGTCACCCCCTCCCTCAGTCACCAGTCACCCCCCTCAGTCAATCTGTCCGTCACCCCCTCCCTCAGTCACCCTGTCACCCCCTCCCTCAGTCACCCTGTCACCCCCTCCCTCAGTCACTCTGTCACCCCCTCCCTCAGTCACTCTGTCACACCCTCTTTCAACACCCCTGCCCTCTCTGCCATATACACCACCGCCATATACACCCCTGCCTTGTCATAATATCCTCCCTGCTATAAACCCACTACCTGGTCATAATTCCCACCCTGGCATATACCCCTTTAACATGTCATATAATACCCACACTGCCATAATCCCCTCCCTGCTATATACCTCCACCGTATCAGAATACACACCCTCCCATAAACCCTGGCCCTGCCTTGACATAATATCCTCTCTTCCATATAACACCCAATCCCATTGTTCCCACTCGTGACATAAAACACCATATACTCACCACCTCACCTGCAGTCACCTCCTTCAATCCACTGTGTGCAATGGCACACACTGACATAGTATCCACCACACTGTCCCACCCTGCCATATACCTTTCTCCTGATAGTAATACTCACCCACTTACATATACATCCACGTTGTCACATTCCCCCAGACAGATAGGACAGATATATACTGGAAGGCAGTGAGATTAAACATTTTTATGGACCATATAGGAGTTTGTGTACGCCCTGCAGTAAGCCGGCAGCCGGGGTATGACGTCATCCTGGCATCGGCATCACTACTGGTCGTGCAAGTGAGCTGTGAAGGAAGAGCACAGAGCCCAGCAGCAACCGCTTGTCACTCCCAGAGTAAGGTAGGGAGGTTGGTTGGACCTCTTAATAACTAAATGCGTTTGTATATCTGTGGTTGTGTATATGTTTAGTAGATAGCTCCCTAATTTGGTGTCCTTAAATATGTCAATCCCACATAAGGATAACAAATAAGTGAGTTATCTACTAAACAACCTAAATATTAAAAATTAAGAAAAAGGCTTTTAAAATTTTGATCTTTTAGCTATTTAGTAGAGAATTCCATAAATTGGTGCCCTTATGTAAGATTCCATATGTAAAGATACCAAATTAGGGTGCTGTTTAGCAGATAGCTCCCTTATTTGGTGTCCTTAAATATGGCAATCCCACATCTCAGCATCTTGCCAACACTACACACAAACACATCCCTGCATTCCAGTGCAAACACTACATACAAACACACCCATTCATTCACTCACACTTACTCCATACAAAAGCATGCTTACATTGAAACATGGAAGCACTGCTCAATGCTACATACATTAAAAAAAATTGTGGGTGTTTTGTACATTTTAAAGTGCGGGGGAGGGGGGAGCCAAAACTAGGACCCGCCCCGGGTGCCATATGCTCTAGGTACGCCCCTGCTGTAGATACTTGCTAACAGCCCACTTCCTCTAGTTATAGAGTATCTCTATGTGACTAGGAAGATACTAAGTTGTAGCATGGCATGCTGTCATGCTGGAACTACTTGCTAGCAGACAATACCCTACAAAGGCTGGCCAGGTCTGCTGTTGCAGTAAATGCCCCTCTGAGGGTTAACCTGTAAAGGAAGAAAAAGGATTTCTACACTAATCTCTAAAGAATGCTTGCGGGCAGCTCTAACTATGGTTAGGCAAAGCACATCCCCACTCCCCTGACCCAGTGATCAAAATGTGATGATAAAACAAAAAAGAGAGTAACGACCTAACGTCCGTTTCGGCGCTGTTAGAGCGCCTTTGTCAAATGTGAACCCGATAGTGCACATTGCTGGATTTAAATACCTGGGACCTGGCAAAAATAACCAATCCCGGCGCTAGGCGTAACTTGCCTTTTCGCGCCAAATTTGGAAATGCCGTATAGCTTACTATTCGTCCGAACTTCCGCCCACGTGGGTGTAAGTGGGGCGGGCACCAGGACATGGGGAGGATGTCAATCAACGGCTCCATCAGTTCGCCGAGAAGAAACTCCTCCCTCATACGGAAATAGACCTACGGATAGCGATATACTGCAAAAAGCATCATATGGAAGAACGCATTATTCACATAGACGGCAGACCCGTCTGTGGGGAATTCTTGATGTCCACCATATGAATAAATAAGCTAAATATTACTGGGTACACTTATCTGGGCATGTCTGTACTGGGACTTAAGAGAAGAATGTAAAAAGGCATATAGGAGAAACTGTGAGACTACAAGGAATATAACTCCCATTGTCATCATGATCACATGGGAAGGGGAGCACAGTCTTAAAGTTACACATAGCATTATTATGGACTGTGATATAGTATAAACAGTCACACTAATGTGTTGCAACATAGCCCATATTAAAGTGGGGACATCAATCTCATTTACATCCCAGTGAGCCAGACATATCACAAAGATACCGGTATTTTGCAAGTATATGCCCAAGTGGATTAGATGGTCATATTGCTGCCCCAAAGAATGCGGATACCCGGTTAGACACCCTCTACAAGTATGAAAAGTGATATCTGTTAAAATAAAGACATAACCAAAAGACTGAACAACACATTATTATATACATATGTACAGTGGTAAAGATCATGATTCAATGAACGGAGTAAAGGTAAAACCTTCGTTAAGACCCTTGGGTGCTAGTGTATCGAATTTATAAATCCAATAGCACTCCCTTCTTTTGAGGGTCAGGTCTAAGTCTCCACCTCTTTTTCCCAGCTGAATTTTTTCTATTCCCGCAAACTTAATACAGTTTGGGGTGTCCCTGTGGTTGGTTCTAATGTGTCTGGCAACTGATGTATCCCTATCAGAGGTTACAGAATGGACGTGTTCCATAATGCGTCTCTTGAAGGGGCGTATGGTTTTGCCCACGTATTTCATGCCACACTTACACATGAGTAAATAAATCAACCCCTGGTTGTTACAGTTAAAGAACTGTTTAATGGGAATGTCGACAGAGTTGTTGAAGTTTGTAAGGGTTTTTGACCCCTTGGCTATATACGTACATGCTACACACCTCCCACATTGGTACGTGCCGTATACAGTCATCCAAGTGGTGTTCGTCTTATTGGGTATAGAGAGGTGACTTGGTACCAACATTTCTTTCATATTTTTGTCTCTTCTGGCAGTAATGGACACCTTGGTGGAGATGGTGTCCTTTAAATGTGGATCTTGTGTTAGTAACGGCCAAAAGCGGCCCATCACCTTCTTTACCTCAAACCATCCGGCATCATAGTTTGCTACACATCTGATTTGTTTCGTTGAGTCCAACTTGGGCTCATCCGTAAGCAGGTCTTCACGATTACAGTTCAGTGCTCTCTGGTATGCGTGTTTTAGACATCGATTTGGATAGCCTCTCTGTTTAAATCTAAATCTTAGTTCAGTTGCTTTTTGTTTGAAGTCCTCTATGGACGAGCAGTTCCTTCTTAGTCTGAGGTATTGGCCCACCGGAATCCCTCTTTTAAGCGGGGTGGGGTGGTAACTCTCCCATCGTAGCATACTATTGGTAGAAGTAGGCTTACGATACAGTGTAGTTTCGATCTTCAAATCTTTATTTATTCTGAATGAACAATCTAAAAAGTTCAGTGTCTGGTCTCCAAACTCCATAGTGAATCTGAGATTTAGATCATTGCTATTGAGTGTCTCTACAAAGGCTTCGAAGTGTGCTTGGGTCCCTGTCCAAATGACAAAGATGTTGTCTATATACCTTTTCCATAAAAAGATATGATCGGTAAAGTTAGTGTTATATTCGGTGAAAACCCTTTCATTCTCCCACCATCCTAGGTGCAGGTTGGCATATGATGGGGCACACGATGTCCCCATCGCACTCCCCTGCACCTGGTGGTAATATTTACTTTGGAAGATGAAAAAATTATGTGTGAGGATAAACCTCAGCAGGTCTAATACAAAAGTTGTATGAGTGTTGTGTTCGACACCCCTCTTCTTAACCCCTTAAGGACCAAACTTCTGGAATAAAAGGGAATCATGACATGTCACACATGTCATGTGTCCTTAAGGGGTTAAGAAAATATTCGGTGTGGTCCAAGCCACTTGAGTGTGGGATGGAGGAGTATAAGGCCTCCACGTCAAGACTACATAGTGTTGAGCCCTTTGGTACTGTGACAGATGTTAGGCACTTTAATGTGTCTTTAGTGTCTTTTAAGTACGAGGGTAGGTTTTCTACAAATGGACGTAGAATTTTGTCCACATAGATACTGCCCTTGCTAGGTTAACCTTTTGTTTTGGGATCATAGTTTTAATGATACCCATTATTTTTTTTTTTTTTTAATCTTTTTTATTTGAATTTTTAGGTAATACAAGGGAAAGATATGAAAATCACGAAAATCACTGTTTAGAAACGCGCAGGTTTCAGGTAATTGGTAGAGTAATATAACAGTAGGACAATTGAGATGCACAGATCTCTCTGGTACCCCTAGCAAATGGAGACACGCAGGTCTCTCAAGGACAATCAAATATACATTATATTCCCTGTGTCTCTGATGTCAGTTAGCATGTCAGAGATCAGAAAATGCATTCGAGACATGACAGAGGTATACGTAATTACGGGCATGCAAGCCCGCTTCAGTAGTAAGGCAGGAGGACCTGTCGTGGATGTACTGGGTGGGTAGAAACGTCATGCAGGTGATTGCTAATCAAGCTTATGTACAATGAACATTCAAAGGTCGTGACACTGCTCGCATTGTCTGAGCGCTCACCCTTGATTCCTCCCACCATCCCCACTAGAACATTGGGCTTTTCCCTTGATCCATATGGATCCGCAGTGCGGTATTTCTCATGGTGTCTAGGCGTGTCCAATGGGCTAGGGGCGAGCATATGGCTTTCAAGAGTGGGGGAGTGTTAGGATAAGTTACCCATGCGTATCCGGCTCGGTTCCTTGCCGGTCACGTATAACGTTATCTGTCATGGTGTTTCGTGATGTGCAGAGTAGGATGAAAAGGTAGTGGGTCTAGTAGGAGTAGGGAAAAGAAGGGGCAAGAAAGGGTAGAGGAAAGTATTGTCACCAGGGCTCCGGTACCCCCCGAGCGGCATCAGAGTCCAGCATTCCGCAGGTCCCCCCCGTGGGTACCCCGGTTGGAATGGGTGTATAGGACGACCATGCCACCTCGTGAGTCCCTCCTCCAGCTGCTTATCCTAACGGTCTAGCGGTTTTGGGACCTATAGACAACCCATGGTTGCCACCTCTCAGCGTGTTTGTCCCCCCTCCCCAACAGGGATGCTTGTAAGGCCTCTGCCCCCCGAATGTCCTCCACTCTGCAGATCCAGTCCTCAAGTCGAGGTGTCTCTTTCTTTTTCCAATAAGTTGGGATCAGGGCCTTCGCCGCGTTGAGTAGGTGGCGCAAGATCGATTTCTTGTACCTCGCTATTGACATCTCCGAAATGTGTAGCAGCGATAGAGCCGCTGACCATCCCGGTGTCTCCCCCAGGACTTCATCACATTCCTGCCGAATCATGTTCCAAAATGGCACAATCAGGTTACATTCCCACCACATATGCACCGTCGTGCCCCTCTCCACTTCACACCTCAAACACGTCGGTGGAATCGTTGGGAAGATCCTGTGCAGTAGCGTTGGTGTCCTGTACCACAGTGTGAGCAACTTATAATTAGTTTCTTGGTATTGCGAGCTGGTAGTGCTCTTGTGTTGCCACAGCAGTGCATGTTCCCACTCTTGGGGCGTGAAGGAGGTGTCTAACATCGTTTCCCATTGCCGTCGGAAGGTGTTATTTTCCGCCAGATGTCCCACCAGGATGTGCTGGTAGAGCGTGGATATCGCTTTCCCAAGGGGTAGGCCTTTTTGGCAAGTGGCTTCGAACCAAGTGAGTTCTCTATGTAAGCGTTGGTTGTTGCGTAGTGAGTTATAATAATGTCTAATCTGCATGTATCGCAGAACCAATAAAGGTGAGCGAGGTGAATCTCCCAGGAGGGATTCCAGGGTCCGCAGGGTACCGCCTCTCAGGATTGTGGAGATGGGGACATGTTCTCTTCCTTCTGCGAAAGGCCACGTCGTCGATGGGATACCTCCTCCGATTGTCTCGTTGTCTGTGATAGAGATTAAAGGGCTGGGTATGGGTGAGACGTGTGGTTGGTCTCTCAGGTTTCTCCAGCTAGTGAGCGTTTGCGCAATCAGGTTTGTGCCCTCTTTAGCGTAGTCATTTCTCGCCCCTCCCGTCCATACTGTGGCTTGCAGGTGAGCCCCACGTCTGTCCCTGGTCAGGGCTACCCACGGTTTGGGGGATGTGTGTATGTTCCATTCCAGAATGCGCTGTAAAACCGTGGCTTGGTGATATCGTTTAAAATCGGGCAATGCTAGTCCCCCTCGATGACGTGGCAGGCAGAGAATGTCATATCGGAGTCTGGACCTCTCCCCCTTCCAGACATAGTGAATGACCGCTGTCTTTAATGTGGAGAAGAATGGTGCGGGTATGGCGAGTGGTAGCGTCTGAAAAGGGTAAAGAAGTCTGGGTAGGATATTCATTTTAAGAACCGCGATCCGACCATGCCAGGAAATATGCGGATAAGCCCATTTATTCAAGTCTGCCAGGATCGTTCTCAGTAGTGGGGTGAAGTTGTGCGAGTAGAGAGTCTCCGGATTGGTCGTTACCCAAATTCCCAAGTATTTCATTTTCTGGGAACACCATCTGAAGGGAAAAAGGTCTTCCAGGGCTGCGAATTCCCCTTGTGGGACGGTGATGTTGAGCACTTCACATTTGGATAAGTTAAGTTTAAGCCCTGAGATCTTGCCAAACCCGTCAAAGGCTAGCAATAGGCAGGGCAATGTGATGCGGGGTGATGAGACATAGAATAGGAGGTCGTCCGCGTACGTGGCGACCTTGTGTTCCACCTCGCCCCAAGGGAACCCCCGGATGTCAGGATGTTGTCTGATGGTGCAGAGCAGAGGTTCCAGGTACATGGCGAAGAGCAGCGGAGACAGAGGGCAGCCTTGCCTTGTGCCATTTGTGATCGCAAAGGCTGTGGTGAGGGCTCCGTTAATCCGTACTGTCGCTCGTGGGTTGTTGTAGAGCGCTCCGATCCAGGTGAGCAGCCTGTGTCCCAGTCCCATTTTAGTCAGGGTCGCGATCATGTAGGGCCACTTCACCCGGTCGAATGCCTTTTCGGCATCCGTGGAGAGAAGCAGGAGGGGGTGTTGTGATGTTCTCGCCCTATGTTGTATTGCGAACATCCGTAAGGTGCTGTCCCTCGCCTCCCGTCCGGGTACAAATCCGGTTTGGTCTATGTGCGTCAAAGCGGGCAGGATCGTCTGGAGTCTCGTGGCTAAGACCCTCGTGAACAATTTGGTGTCCACATTTAGTAAGGAAATAGGTCTATAGTTACCACAGTCCATCGGATCTTTTCCTGGCTTCGGCATGACTGTTATTATAGCCGCCAAAGAGTCTGGTCCCAGAGCCCCTCCGTCCGCTATGTTATTAACAGCTTTTGTGAACCACGGTAGCAAGATCGAGGAAAATGTTTTGTAGTACCCCGCGGAGAATCCATCTGGTCCTGGTGCTTTGCCTGTTTTAGTCGATTTCAGGGCTGCTGCGATATCGTCCGTCGTGATCGGGGCCTCCAGCCTCTCCGCCTCGTCCGGGCCGATTGTGGCCAGGTCAGCCTTTTCCAGGTAGTCCTGAATTTGCGTGCTGTCCACGTCCACTGCGTCCTGCCTATCCCATGCGTGGATGTTGTAGAGAGTTTGGTAATAGACCTTGAATTCCTCCGCTATTTTGCTCGGGGAGTTCGATACGATCCCTGACGAGAGGCGCAGGCTACGCACCTGTGTACGGGGGACATTCCCCCTCAGGAGGTGTGCCAGGTATTTACCCCCTTTGTTGGCATGGGTATAAAAGAAGCCTTTGGATTGTTGTAAGGACCTGAGATAACGTTTTGTGAGGATGTCCCGCAGGTCCCGTCTGGCTTGCATTAGTTCCCCGTACGTTTCCATCAGCTGGGATCGCTTGTGTTGTTGTTCCAATACCGCAATCTTCTTATACAGGTCCGCCATTTCTTGCAGCGCCCTCTTTTTTTTTTGTGATGCGATTCGAATAAGAGTGCCACGAATTACACACTTATGTGCCTCCCAAATTGAGATCGGGGAAGTTCCCTGTCCGTCGTTGTCCTGAAAATAATGGTTCAGTGCCTGGGTGACTTGCTCGCGAGTATCCAGATCGAGAAGGAGAGCCTCATTGAGCCGCCACGTCCAGGTAGAGGGTCGAAAGAGGGGTGAGTCCAGTTCCACCCTGACCGGACCATGGTCCGACCACGTGGCTGGAGCTATCTTAGCCGAGATCAGACGCTGAAGACCCACTTGTCGGATGAAGATGTAATCAATACGGGAGTATCGATCATGTAAGGCAGAGTAGTGCGTGAAGTCTTTGGTGGTCGGGTGGAGAGTCCTCCAACAGTCCACCATTTCCAGGTCGCCGAGAGCTCTCTTCATGGAGCGTAAGTGGAGTTGTGAGATGCTGCTGTGGCCCGTTGAGGAATCCAAAATGGGGTCCAGAGTAACGTTGAAATCCCCTCCCAGGACGAGGGCTCCTTCAGCGAAGGTGCGCAGTTTATTCAGTGCACTCCTGAGGAATTGCGCCTGTCGTCTATTCGGCAAATAGAGATTGGCGAAGGTGTACATCGTGCCAGCGATGAGCCCTTTCACATATATGGAGCGACCCTGGGTGTCCGTAAGGCAGTCCAGGACCTGGAACCCCAGGTCCGCCGCCAACAGGATAGCAACACCTGCCTTTCGTGCCGATGGGTGGTCACTAAAGTAGTTCGTCGGATACAATTTGTTTTGTAGCTTGGGAGCCATGTCCTTTCGGAAGTGTGTTTCCTGTAACAGTGCGACCGATATGTGCTGTTTCCTCAGGTCTCGGAGCAAGTGTGTCCGTCGCTCTGGTATGTTCAGCCCTCTGCAATTGAGAGTGAGGACATTCAGGGAAGCAGGGCGATACGTAGCAGCGTCTCCTAGCCCGCTATTATTATCACCCATATCTATAACTATAGCCTCCGTCTCCCCCTCCCCCCGAAAGGCCCCCGCCAGGTACCTAAATCTCAGATGCAGAGGAGAGACCCAACCAGGGAAGCAAGACCGGACCGGCCCCGCGACAAAGGAGAGGATGCCGCCCAAGGAGGCAGGAGCCGAGGGTCGAGAGCGGGAGAGAGAGAGTAGATAAGGAGAAAGAGTTAAGAAGGAAAGGGTTAGGAAGGTGAGGGTGAGGACTGCGGTGCCTGGTACAGCCGGCACTGAGGTCGAGAACAAGGATGTCTCAGGTGTGTCACCTCCTCGACGGAGATGCCTCGTGCTACGACAGAAAGCGCTGAGGCTCCGTCCCGGTAACCAGACCAGGTAGCGGGGACTCTCAGGGCTCTGCCGTGCAAAGTGATGCACGAGTGTGGGTTGAGGTACGTGGCCTGAAACCGGTCACAATGTAAGGATATGAGAGTCAATGGACAGAGTTTGCCCTCCGCCCCCCCCATCAAAGCAAGCATTGATTAGTGCGTAAGGTGATCCATAGCAGTTATGAGCTTGAACGTATAACAGTGTAACAGAAATAACATATGAACAATCTAACATTGCAAACATTTGTAGGTCTTTCTTCCCCCCCGCCCTCCAATCATAATGTACCCACAATCCCACCTCCCCCGACCCGTTTTGTCATTCCCTTCCCTTTGTTGGCTCGGTGTCCGGACCATCTGACTACTTCTAGCAACCTGAGAGTTCTAGCAGTCTCATGTCCTAACGTCGTCCCCCCCTGCGGTGTCTCTCGTCACTTTCCCTATTGCGCAACATGCACTCCGAGTGAGTGTTGCGGGGTAGCGTCCGGATGGGCAACGTGTAGGTTGTCCGGTGGTGGCAGCAATGACATCAGTCGGCTCGGGGAGTGGTTTATCAGGGAACCATCCAAGACAGCGTGTGGGCGTGTGTGTTGTATGACAGTAGGGTAACATGGGTATGGGGCTCCCCCCAGGGAGCACGGTCTCCCACGAGTGTATGTTATGGGTGGATAACCTAATGTGTCGCCCCCCCATTCAGCTATAGGCCAGTATTGGGTCCGCCAAGTCCCCGTAGACCTACCCTGTCCACTGTGCTAGCAACGGCCCCCGTCACGTCACCCCTAGCATTCATACACAATCACATTGAGGGACTGCAGGTTTCAAAAGACAATTTCATACGTAATTGTTTCCCCACCAATCCCCATTGCTTTAGCAGGCAGCGAAACAATACATGCATGTCAAGTGTGAATTATTATATATAGAGTCTACATTAATTTCTGTGTGAGGTGGTTAACATTGCCAGTGGTGGTAGAAGAGCTAGATTGTCGTGCCTGGAAGCTGGGGGGGGTGTGCCGGCTCAACTGTGACATGCTCCGCTCACAGACAGTGGACTAGTAGACGCTGTCCCCAAATCCCCCATTAGGATACCCAGGGCGTCAGGAGCTTGGCACCACGTGTTGGCTGTCTCTAGTCTCCGGGTCAGTCTGCCACTGCCTTCGCTATGAGCATATGAAGAGGCGGGCAGTGGATCCCCCAGATCCCCCCACCCAAAACTTTGGTTACCGAGCAGCTAGGCTGTCGTCAGAGGGGCCTCCCAAACGTGTATAGCCGTAGACAAGCATGGGGAGCATTCACCACACCCAAGGGGAACGGTCGGGTTTCATCCATTTAGACTGGCAATATGATGCTCTTTGGTCAAAGATTGGAGCGTGTCAATACCCCGTATAGTGCCCACGTCCAGCCCTCCCAAAGGAGTCTCGTCAGGAGCCCCCCCCCAATCGTTGCGGTGTCAGCTATGTAGGGTGAGACACTTGTACCATCCGTCAGGGGCCCAAATGGTGCTGTAGGGAAGGATGGTCGGGTTCTGGTGGGCTAGTGAGGTACTTACTCTGCAGGGTTTTCAGGACCCTGTCTGCGTCTCTGGGGCGGCCGCCCTGGTGGGGATCTGCCTCCGCGTCTGCGGGCTCCCCGTTGTAGCCTTGGCGGCGGTCCCAGCTGGCCTAGGACCCAGTTAGCGACTGGGGTAGGCGGCAAATTGAGTTCTTCAAGAAAACGTGGTACGTCCTCAGGCCATCTAGCTGCCAGCCACGTGTCATTATGGCGGGCCATTAGTGCGAACGGAAACCCCCACTTATAGGGTATATTATGGTCTCGGAGCGCTGCCGTCACCGGTCTAAGCGCCCGTCTGGCTTCCAGCGTATATGGGGACAAGTCATTAAATAGGGACACCTGGGCCCCTTGAAATAGCCAAGTGGGTTGTTCTCTATCCTTCCTCATGATGGCATCTTTCATGGGGAAGGAGCGGAGACAGCAGATCATGTCTCTGGGACCCTCTTCAACAGAGCGTGGTCTCAGGGCCCTATGTGCTCTTTCAAATTCAAAGTTTATGGGGGCGTCTGCTTGTAAAATATGCTGGAATAATTCTGTGAGGAGTTCCACTGCATTTTCACCCCTGTCTGATTCAGGGACCCCCCTAATCCGAATATTGCACCTCCGACCCCTGTTGTCAAGGTCTTCAAGGTGTCTGCGCATCTGGAGAAGTAGATCTCCCTGTTTGGCTATGGCAGAGTCAGAGGCCACCTGTCTAGCAGCTTGGGCGTCTGTGGAGGCTTCTAGGGCCTCTATGTGGCCTGTGTGTGCACTAACCTCCGTTCTGATTCCCGCTATCTCCGCCCTCAGAGCGTCTTGTATGGTAGTCGTGAGGGTCAGCAGGTCTGCCTTGGTGGCCATGGCTGCTGCAATGGTCCTCAGTTCAACTCCGATCCGCTCCAGGGTCGCGGGGTCGCCGCCCGCCGTGGAGGTAGGAGATCTGGGCGCCAGGCCAGGGCTGTCCGGGCCGCCATCATTCCCGCGTGGCGGGTGTAGGAATCCGTCCATGGTGCCTTGTTGGGGGTCCGGTTGCGGCTCCCTGGGGTTTTGGGAGTGCTCCGTGCGGCGGTTGCGACCCATCTGTGCACTGTAGCTTGTTGTGGATCGCTTTTTGGGGTTTAGCGGTGCGGAGCTCCGGAGTTAGGCTGCCATCTTGGTCGGTGATCAGGCCACGCCCCCAATGATACCCATTATTAAACATTTTTAGACCATTATTTAAAGCAGGACAACAGCTGCAGGACTCCTCTTTTTGTGGCGCTCCTGAAGCCTTTTGGCCAAGGATTACGCCTAAACCGCTCTATTTTTGTATATATACAAGGGTTACCCCCTATAGAGTTCTGCAGACACACTCTATTCCCCTTGGTGGGAACCCAGCACTTTGGTGCCTCCCGTTTCAACATTTATCTAATATTAGAGGTTTTAGTACCCTTAGAGTGTGCGATCATATATACTCAATTATTACAGTGGTAACTTATCATGACTAACTTTTTGTAAATCTTTCTTTTATTAAGGCATATATGAGGGATACAAAAGGAAAAAAGGGAAATGTACAGGTATTACATATCTTGGTGTTAGTACATCGAAAACATAGTTACATTTCCAGAAAGGCAATGCCTTGTTTTTATATTTTGTGAGTCGCATATTGGAGACAAGTTTTAAACTTGTGAGTATACGTGAAATATATAAGAAACTACTTCACTTAGCAGTAGAGTGAGTACTAGGTTATCGAGGATCTGGCTAACGTTTGTTCGATTGCAAGAGTGCAGTTAACAGGTAAATAAAGGAATAAACAACACAAAGTAACAGAGCGTGCCATATGTCTAGTGTTCAACATTTGTAAATCTTAGTAAACATATTTGTTAGGTTACTGTTGGTGTAAGCCTCTAAGAGCAAGCGAGGTATATACGTTCACTGGTAAGGGAAGGGTAGATGGTTAGAATGCAGTGCTAAGTTGTTTTAAGGATTGAGTGATTACTCAGACTATGAACCCTAGATTGCGTACGTGAGTAGCTAGAGAGACATTTTAGTATATAGCAAACAGTATACAGAGTCGAGAGAGTAGTGAAGGCTTATATAAGCTTAAAGTGTACCATACCTCAAAACAGTTATGGTGTACATTGCTGATATTACAGTCGTTTAAGTACAAATATTGAAAAGTCGCAGAGTATGAGGCATGGTAGGGTGCCTGACAGTGAGAGCAATAATGCGAGCGGGGTATACTACACGCTTATTGGACAGGGGTATAGGATAGGAAGAGAAAACGGTGGACCCGCCTGGTAGTCAGGCTTGTCAGCTTGAAATCAGCGGGCGACTGGCTATCTGGGAACATGGCTGGTAGACGTACTAAAACTTTATCAGGTTGCGAAAAAAGTTGAAAAAATGCAAAACCAAACATATCTGATTAAACAATGAAGAGCACTTTAAGAGTTCGATATTTGCCTATCTCAGAGTGTAAAAATATAAAAGTTCACACCCCAAAAACTTGTGTGAATTAGTGATAGGTCAGCAGGCTAGCCCCCAGTTTGTTACCGAAAGTCAGCCGACTCCCTTAGTCGGTATTCTCATGGTGGCATAGGCGGTGCACAGAGGTGATGTCCACAGGTTGGTAGTGCTTCTCCTGGCTGTGGTCTGAGTGCGCTTCCCTCTGGGAGAAGGGGGGTTTGGCGTGCGGTGATGGTCTCGTCGTGCTGTTCGGGTGTTCTCGTTGTGACTGGATTTCCCGGCTTTCTGGCTCCGGGCCTTAGCGAGAGCCCTCGCCTTGTGTCCATGGAGCCTCCCAAACACAGTGGTCGGCTCGGGGGCCCGCGGGTTCTCCCCGTCTCGGGTGACCCCACGGGTGTATGGACGGCTTGGGGTAAACCCCTGGTGGGCTCCCAGCCCAGAAGTATGCCGGGTAGTCGGGACGGCAGCTTTGTACACCTTTTTGACGGGGAATGTCGGTTTGGATTTTGAGGTATGCTCACAGGCTTTCTTCTGCTCTCGTGCTGGTAGGCCCACATTGCCCCGTTTGGGTAGCAGCTCGGCAGTCCTCTCAGGGGCTCCATGTTTGTTGCTTATATGGCACTTGTGTTTCCGTGGTGGAGCTGTCTGCTTCAATTTGGCCTCCAGCTTGCGCCAGAAGTCGTCGAATATTGCCTCTAGTCTCTGCCGGGTCTCATGCTGTGGGTCCGTAGGCTCGGGGGAACATGTGGCGTCCGCCATGTTGGGTGCGGCCTCGTGTTGCTTGCGTCTCCACCCCGACCCCCTTTGCACCCGCTCCGGACTTGATGTGTCAATCTGGTGTGGACCGCGATCACCCCCGACGGTCCAGGGGGGGGAGTATCGGGGTACCTGCTTGCGTTGTGTCGGCATCTCACGGCACCGGATCGGGGGATCGGCCGCCTCTCCCGCTCTACGGTCGCCGGGCCTCATGGCGCAAGTCGGTCTGCCAGCCGGCCTCAGTGTGGTCGCAGGCTGCAGGGTTGGTTCAGTGCCCATTCATGGGTCAGATGGTGCTTTTAGGGCAGTCTTTTCATAAGCTTTTAGGGCTAAAAGGTTGTATTTTGCCCTATTGATTGAGGAGCTCTGTATAGGCACGTCTACCTTCCGTGCTGGTCAGGCCCCGCCCCCCATGACTAACTTTTTATCCCAGTTAAAAGAGTCGAATCAGTGGTGTACAGATATAGATTCGGTGTTCTCTGACAAAGATGTGACCTATTTACCTGAGCAAGATAATATTAATGCCAAATTTAGAACATTATCAAACCTCTGCAAACAGCAAATTAGGTTGGGCTGGGAGGTGTTACAAAAACCTTATTGAACTATGTGCCTTTAAATGTTATTTGCACTTGTCTGACTTATTTGCAGTCGTTGGTATGGTTCAGCACGAATCCTTTGTGTTAACGTATAGGTGGCCGCCATTTCAGGACTTTGCACGTGTTCGCGGCCATCTTACGTACGACCAGCGGTGTTTGCCAGCAATCGTCTGGAACTAAAAACGGAGACACACCCAGGCGAACACCGCTGAGACCTCCAGGATAGTATAACTTCGTGCTGGACCTACCGAACGGCTCACCGTTCGGTAGGACGATTACCCTTCGCAGGGGGAGTACAGCGACCCCCAGGATACCTATGGATGTCAATGGGTTCGTGGAGTTTCACCGTACGAACGGAGACCGACCGCAAGGCCTAAACGTGTGGAACCATTTTCGGCCAGGAAGTCTGAGCGGTCGGTCAAAACTTTGAAAACCCATAACTCTCGAACCATTCATCCGAACTGGTTGGTTTTCGGATATGTTGCTCCCCTGAACAAGATCTGTACAGCGGTGTAGAATTTAAAGGGGTACCCCCTGGTTTTGGGGTACATCCAGAACTTGGTTAAAAATATGGACTGCATAATTATGTTAACTGTTTATCTGAGGGGAGGAGATGTGTGGGAGGTATCCAAAATGTGATTGGTGATTTTATGCCTCCCCCTGGGAGTATCCTTTTTGTATGTAACGACAATAAAAAGCAGGCTGGTCAGCCCAGTCCTCAGTTCTTACTTGACCCTCAAATCGCAGCCTCGACTCGTTTTGTTGGGTAGAAAGGTATCCTAGCTATGCTATAGCTAGTGGGATTGTTCTACACTTACAGGACTCTTATGGAATATTACGGAAAGCCTCTCTCTCCTCTTCAGCAACTAGGAATCCAGACGGCTAAGCGGTCCAGCTCTCAGCAAGCCTAAGGGTAACCGTAACATTTGGTGGCAGCGGCGGGATCATCCTGGATTTCCTAGGAGAGGTACGGAACGGATGGAGAGCACCTACACAAAATTGAAGCGTACCACCCTAAAAGATTTACTGGAAAGCAGAGGAGGGTACGCCAGCAACCGGCCAAGGAAAGAACTGATCGCAGAACTGACCGAACTGGATCAAAGATTCACAATGGCGGAAGCACCAACCACGAATGGTGATGAAAAGGCAAGGATTGTTCGGGAGAGGCTCTCCCTATACGGGCCAAACCCACCTATGGAACTAGTACAGCAGTTGATGGCGGAGGCAGACGAGGATATACGAAAGGCCCGAGCCCACGCACTTGACCTAGTAAACGCACAACGCAATGCTGAAGCCCCGCAGGTAATCGTTCCTGTCGAAAACGCTGGGAAGCCCAAGATACCCTTTGCGGCATTTAGATCCTTTCTAGAGAGCGAGACAGGAATTGATGAATACTTGGCGGACTTCGAAAGGCAATGCGCCCTGCACCAGATTCCCATCAGAGAATGGCCCACGATCCTGTCTGGGAAACTATCCGGGCGAGCCCTGGAAGCTTTTCGTACCTTGGGTACTGAGGAAGTGACACAGTATGAGCGAGTTAAAGAGACACTGCTAAAACGGTACGCTGTAACTCCAGACACGTATCGCCGGCAGTTTCGAGGCACGAAAAAGAAGCCTAACGATACCCATATGGAATGGGCACACCGAATGCGGAGAGCGGCAAATCACTGGATGAGCGGGAGTAAAGCTGTGACTGGTGAGGAAATTTTACAATTGTTTCTCTTAGAACATTTTTATAATGGCATGGAACAGCAGGGGAAGGAGTGGCTGCGAGACAGGCGACCTTCCACCCTCGAAGAAGCAGCCAAATTAGCGGATGAACATTATGACTCACGGCTTCACGAGCCAACGAGCTACCGGGCTCCAGCACGGGTTGAGCCCAGAGAGGTTTACCGTGCACCTCCTCGTACGGAGTTCCGAGCCCCGGTACCCGCAGGGCCCACCCGACACTCAGGGCCACCCAATAACAATTCTGATCGTCCCAGACCAACTTGCCACCGATGCAAGCAACCAGGGCATTTCATGGCTAACTGCCCTCTTAACACGCACCAGACACCCAGGAATTACAATTACCCCTCGGGGCCATACCGTTCTGCCCGCGCCCTCTGTGTTAACCAAGAGGCCTCGATGGAGGAATATTTGGGGCCGCTTCACGAGGCAGACCCTGTATATGCTGCTTCAGATAACCGCCAGCACCATCGGCAGAAGGTATGGCTCGAAGGGCGATCTACCGAGGGGTTGAGAGACACAGGGGCTACCATCACACTGGTGCAGAGTCATTTGGTGCCAGAACACAAGCGGTCAGGACAGACCGTGGCCGTTAGAGTGGCGGGGGGGGATGTGTACAAAATTCCGACCGCTAAAGTACACCTTGATTGGGGAGCGGGAAAGGGGGCTGTGAACGTGGGCATAATGGATAATTTACCTGCGGAAGTACTACTGGGCAACGATTTGGGCCCCATGACTTCTGCCTATGCTCCAGCGTACAACAACGAGGCGAACCCAGTGACTACCCGAGCACAAGCCCGGATGGACCGAGAACCCTCACCAGTGCGGGAGACCCAGGTAAGACCGACCCCGACCGTCCCTGACATGTTAGGCCCCATACCCTGGGACACCCCAGATACTTTCGAGACCGAGTCTAGAAATGATCCGACTTTACAAAAATACCGGGAACGAGCAGAGACCGGGGGGAGCGGGGCAGATAATGAAACTTTTCTATGGGAAAAAGGCAAACTATACCGCCTGACGGAGAAAAAGGGACAACGTAGGCGACAGCTGGTAGTGCCCCACAAATACCGTCGAGAAATCCTCAAGATAGGACATGACATCCCCTTGGCAGGTCATCTAGCTGTGACCCGTACGTTACACCGCATTACCCACACATTCTTTTGGCCAGGAGTACACGCTGATGTTAGGACTTATTGTAATACTTGCGATGTGTGTCAACGGGTAGGAAGGCGAGGCGATCACCCTAAAGCCCATCTAGTCAATATGCCCATCGTAGAGGAACCCTTTAGCAGGGTTGCTATTGACCTAGTAGGACCACTGGCCACCCCTAGTCCCTCCGGTAAACGCTACATCCTTACCGTAGTGGACTACGCTACCAGGTACCCCGAGGCTGTCGCCCTGTCCAACATCCAAGCGGATACGGTAGCGAATGCACTGGTACAAGTGTTCTCCCGGGTAGGATTTCCAAAGGAAATCCTGTCTGACCGAGGCACCCAATTCACAGCCGAATTGACCCAACAACTCTGGCAGGTCTGCAAAATTAAATCCCTTCTGAGCTCCCCCTACCATCCCCAGACGAACGGACTTTGTGAGAGGTTCAACGGAACCCTCAAACAAATGCTCAAAACGTTCACTCAGGAATACCGAGATTGGGAACGCTTCCTGCCGCACCTCCTGTTTGCCTATCGGGAGGTGCCCCAGGAAACGACAGGGTTCTCTCCCTTTGAGTTGCTCTACGGAAGAAAGGTACGGGGCCCCCTAAACCTGATCCGGGAGCACTGGGAGGGAGAGACAGAAACTGACGGTGTCCCCATTGTGCCATACGTGCTGGAACTCAGAGACCGAATGGAGCAGCTAGCCAGATCCGTGCAGGCTAACCTCCAGTCGGCCCAGAGAAGACAGAAGGTATGGTACGATCGGGGGGCCCGAAGGAGAATCTTTACCATAGGACAAAAGGTGTTGGTACTTAAGCCGGTAAAGACAGATAAATTGCAAGCATCATGGCAGGGCCCCTACCAGATTGTAGAGAAACGGGGCGACACAACTTATGTCATAGCCAGTTGCCACGACAACAACCTTAGGAGGACGTTCCATGTAAACATGCTCAAAGAATACTTGGAACGACCTGAGAACGTGACAGCCGTATGTTGTCCTCCCCAGGAAGACCCCGACAGTCTACCCATCCCCGACCTATTAGAAAAAAGTCCCCCCACAGGGATAGTATCCCAGGTTCAGATAGGAGACCGACTTAACCCCACTGAAAGGGAGCAGCTCAATACACTCCTCCGGGCCAAACACCTCACCTTCTCCCAGAAGCCAGGGTACACTACCCTAACTACCCACCAGGTCGACACTCCCGGGCAAACGCCCTTACGCCAGCCCCCGTATCGCATCCCCGAGGCAGTTAGAACAGGAATGAAGCAGGAGATAGATGAGATGCTCCAACTCGGAGTGATTGAGCCCTCCGATAGTCCCTGGGCCTCCCCGGTTGTCCTGGTACCCAAGAAAGATGGGACGACCCGGTTTTGTGTAGATTACCGGAGGCTCAATGAAAAAACAGTGACGGACGCGTACCCGATGCCCAGGGTAGACGAGCTACTCGATCGTATAGCCAGGGGAAATTACCTGACCACTATCGACCTCTGCAAGGGTTACTGGCAGATTCCCCTGGCCCCGGAGGCTATCCCCAAGTCGGCATTCGTCACCCCATTCGGCTTATACCAGTTTAAGGTAATGCCGTTTGGGATGAAGAATGCCCCAGCTACATTCCAGCGCTTGGTGGATAGGCTCCTGGATGGCTTCCAGAGTTTTGCCTGTGCATACCTGGACGACATAGCGATTCACAGTGAGTCCTGGGAGGACCACTTAGCTCATGTAGGAATGGTTCTGGATCAGATCCGGGCTGCTGGCCTGACTCTGAAACCAGAAAAATGTCACTTTGGGATGGCCGAGGTACAGTACCTGGGTCACCGGGTGGGGTGCGGAAAACAGCGACCAGAGCCAGCCAAGATAGAAGCTGTTGCCAATTGGCCCACCCCCATCACTAAAACCCAGGTTCTGGCCTTTCTGGGCACGGCAGGGTACTACAGACGATTTGTACCCGACTACAGCACACTTGCCAAACCCCTGACTGACTTGACCAAGAAAAACTTACCTCGACAGGTCCTGTGGTCTCCCCACTGTGAAAAGGCTTTCCAGGCTCTCAAAAACGCTTTGGTTAATGCTCCTGTCTTGGCGGCTCCAGCTCTTAATAAACGTTTTATCGTCCATACAGACGCTTCCATGTTCGGGCTGGGAGCCGTCCTCAGCCAAGTAGGTGAAGATGGAGGGGAGCATCCAGTTGCCTACATCAGCCGGAAGCTCCTACCCCGCGAAGTCAGCTATGCAGCGGTCGAAAAGGAGTGTTTGGCCTTGGTGTGGGCATTAAAGAAATTGACTCCCTATTTATATGGACAAGAGTTCACTCTGGTCACCGACCATAACCCGTTGGTGTGGCTAAACCGGGTCTCTGGAGATAACGGCAGGTTATTGCGTTGGAGTTTATCATTGCAACCCTTCAATTTCACCATTACCTACCGACCCGGGAAACAGAATGGCAACGCGGACGGGTTGTCCAGACAAACGGACCTCAGCCCAGCATAACCAGCGGTCTGGACAGCCTTAGTCTGCCCCGAAAAGGGGTCAGACGGTGTCTGCCAGAGTGTTCCACAAAAAGGGAGCACTGTTACAAAAACCTTATTGAACTATGTGCCTTTAAATGTTATTTGCACTTGTCTGACTTATTTGCAGTCGTTGGTATGGTTCAGCACGAATCCTTTGTGTTAACGTATAGGTGGCCGCCATTTCAGGACTTTGCACGTGTTCGCGGCCATCTTACGTACGACCAGCGGTGTTTGCCAGCAATCGTCTGGAACTAAAAACGGAGACACACCCAGGCGAACACCGCTGAGACCTCCAGGATAGTATAACTTCGTGCTGGACCTACCGAACGGCTCACCGTTCGGTAGGACGATTACCCTTCGCAGGGGGAGTACAGCGACCCCCAGGATACCTATGGATGTCAATGGGTTCGTGGAGTTTCACCGTACGAACGGAGACCGACCGCAAGGCCTAAACGTGTGGAACCATTTTCGGCCAGGAAGTCTGAGCGGTCGGTCAAAACTTTGAAAACCCATAACTCTCGAACCATTCATCCGAACTGGTTGGTTTTCGGATATGTTGCTCCCCTGAACAAGATCTGTACAGCGGTGTAGAATTTAAAGGGGTACCCCCTGGTTTTGGGGTACATCCAGAACTTGGTTAAAAATATGGACTGCATAATTATGTTAACTGTTTATCTGAGGGGAGGAGATGTGTGGGAGGTATCCAAAATGTGATTGGTGATTTTATGCCTCCCCCTGGGAGTATCCTTTTTGTATGTAACGACAATAAAAAGCAGGCTGGTCAGCCCAGTCCTCAGTTCTTACTTGACCCTCAAATCGCAGCCTCGACTCGTTTTGTTGGGTAGAAAGGTATCCTAGCTATGCTATAGCTAGTGGGATTGTTCTACACTTACAGGACTCTTATGGAATATTACGGAAAGCCTCTCTCTCCTCTTCAGCAACTAGGAATCCAGACGGCTAAGCGGTCCAGCTCTCAGCAAGCCTAAGGGTAACCGTAACAGGAGGTATCCTCACTTCAAAAATATTTAAACAAATCAATGATCCCACGAGGATTAAGGATTCAAACCACCCCCAACCTAGAACTAGATGACCCAGCCCTCTTGAAGGAATGGGAGGAGGCAGCAAATACTTGCTCTAACAAATTCATGGATATACTGCTCAGATTTGAAACTGAAAGACTTAAAACCGTGAATGAAAAGGTAAACCTAGCAGTAGAGGGAACACAGGGTTGCAAAGATGATCCCTCCTTTACTATACAGGAACAAAAACTACAGCAACATCTGAATAAATACCAAAACAATGTGAAAAGCCGCAAACACAGCAAGTTTATCAGGGACAATGATGATTACAAAAAGGGAAAGGTATATAGACATTTTAAAAAGACAACAAGGGCTGACTCTGACCAATACATGACATCTGACTACGAAACATCTGACACCGATAGCGAACAGCTGGCCACTCCAACTGATAATACAAATCCACAGTCCGAGAAAGGCATCCTAAAGAAAGGGGTGGCTTTTTTAGGGCAGCCCCCCCGAGAGGGGGAGGTTCAAACTCAAAGACAAACTCGCTACAGAGGAAGAGCACGCAGACGCTATTAGAAGATGATAGAAGAATAGTCAATTTATCAGACATTAACCTCACCCCCATACAAGTTAAGGTACTGATGAGGGGACTATCCTTTGTTCCAACCCCCCCATTCAATCATTTCGAATGGATCAAGGATATTAACTTGTTTGGACGAAAGCTAGCCCTTCACAAGTTTTTTAAACTCAAAGATGACAAAAAAGCTGAGGAATTAGGGTTCAATCCCAGGGAATATCAGTGTCTACAGGAACTAGTGTCTCTACTAGAAGACAATGATACCACCCCTGTAGCACCATATACTGACTTATGCCAGAGAAGTAAATTCACACCCAACTTCAGGGAGTTTAAGAATATTGATACATTCATTGATTCCACCACAAATATGATTAAAACAATCAATACAGATATGTTGTCAGTTCAACCAAGAGGGAACCTCCCTGGTAGAGAGTGGAAAGCACTGTGCGAATTAAAGGACAATGAAAAAGTCATAATCAAGCCTGCAGATAAAGGCGGCAATATTGTCCTCCTAAACAGACAACACTATGTACAAATGGCTGAAAACATCCTACATGATGTAAAGACCTATAGGTTACTAACCCCAGACCCCTCTGTGAGATATCTGAGGGATTACAAGATCCTGTTGGATCAGGCCTTTGATAATGGTATACTTTCGAAGGGGGAATATGGTGGCATTTATATTAAGAACCCGACCATTTCCACATTTTACTGCCTTCCAAAAATTCACAAGCAACAACAAAACCTGACAGCAAGACCGATTGTCTCAGGGACAAATAGCTTTACTAGCAAGGGCAGTATCTATGTGGACAAAATTCTACGTCCATTTGTAGAAAACCTACCCTCGTACTTAAAAGACACATTAAAGTGCCTAACATCTGTCACAGTACCAAAGGGCTCAACACTATGTAGTCTTGACGTGGAGGCCTTATACTCCTCCATCCCACACTCAAGTGGCTTGGACCTCACCGAATATTTTCTTAAGAAGAGGGGTGTCGAACACAACACTCATACAACTTTTGTATTAGACCTGCTGAGGTTTATCCTCACACATAATTTTTTCATCTTCCAAAGTAAATATTACCACCAGGTGCAGGGGAGTGCGATGGGGACATCGTGTGCCCCATCATATGCCAACCTGCACCTAGGATGGTGGGAGAATGAAAGGGTTTTCACCGAATATAACACTAACTTTACCGATCATATCTTTTTATGGAAAAGGTATATAGATAAAGATTTGAAGATCGAAACTACACTGTATCGTAAGCCTACTTCTACCAATAGTATGCTACGATGGGAGAGTTACCACCCCACCCCGCTTAAAAGAGGGATTCCGGTGGGCCAATACCTCCGACTAAGAAGGAACTGCTTGTCCATAGAGGACTTTAAAAAAAAGCAACTGAACTAAGATTTAGATTTAAACAGAGAGGCTATCCAAATCGATGTCTAAAACACGCATACCAGAGAGCACTGAACTGTAATCGTGAAGACCTGCTTACGGATGAGCCCAAGTTGGACTCAACGAAACAAATCAGATGTGTAGCAAACTATGATGCCGGATGGTTTGAGGTAAAGAAGGTGATGGGCCGCTTTTGGCCGTTACTAGCACAAGATCCACATTTAAAGGACACCATCTCCACCAAGGTGTCCATTACTGCCAGAAGAGGCAAAAATATGAAAGAAATGTTGGTACCAAGTCACCTCTCTATACCCAATAAGACGAACACCACTTGGATGACTGTATACGGCACGTACCAATGTGGGAGGTGTGTAGCATGTACGTATATAGCCAAGGGGTCAAAAACCCTTACAAACTTCAACAACTCTGTCGACATTCCCATTAAACAGTTCTTTAACTGTAACACCCAGGGGTTGATTTATTTACTCATGTGTAAGTGTGGCATGAAATACGTGGGCAAACCATACGCCCCTTCAAGAGACGCATTATGGAACACGTCCATTCTGTAACCTCTGATAGGGATACATCAGTTGCCAGACACATTAGAACCAATCACAGGGACACCCCAAACTGTATTAAGTTTGCGGGAATAGAAAAAATTCAGCTGGGAAAAAGAGGTGGAGACTTAGACCTGACCCTCAAAAGAAGGGAGTGCTATTGGATTTATAAATTCGATACACTAGCACCCAAGGGTCTTAATGAAGGTTTTACCTTTACTCCGTTCATTGAATCATGATCTTTACCACTGTTCATATGTATATAATAATGTGTTGTTCAGTCTTTTGGTTATGTCTTTATTTTAACAGATATCACTTTTCATACTTGTAGAGGGTGTCTAACCGGGTATCCGCATTTTTTTGGGCAGCAATATGACCATCTATTCCACTTGGGCATATACTTGCAAAATACCGGTATCTTTGTGATATGTCTGGCTCACTGGGATGTAAATGAGATTGATGTCCCCACTTTAATATGGGCTATGTTGCAACACATTAGTGTGACTGTTTATACTATATCACAGTCCATAATAATGCTATGTGTAACTTTAAGACTGTGCTCCCCTTCCCATGTGATCATGATGACAATGGGAGTTATATTCCTTGTAGTCTCACAGTTTCTCCTATATGCCTTTTTACATTCTTCTCTTAAGTCCCAGTACAGACATGCCCAGATAAGTGTACCCAGTAATATTTAGCTTATTTATTCATATGGTGGACATCAAGAATTCCCCACAGACGGGTTTGCCGTCTATGTGAATAATACGTTCTTCCATATGATGCTTTTGGCAGTATATCGCTATCCGTAGGTCTATTTCCGTATGAGGGAGGAGTTTCTTCTCGGCGAACTGATGGAGCCGTTGATTGACATCCTCCCCATGTCCTGGTGCCCGCCCCACTTACACCCAGGTGGGCGGAAGTTCGGACGAATTGTAAGCTATACGGCATTTCCAAATTTGGCGCGAAAAGGCAAGTTAGGCCTAGCGCCGGGATTGGTTATTTTTGCCAGGTCCCAGGTATTTAAATCCAGCAATGTGCACTATCCGGTTCACCTTTGACAAAGGCGCTCTAACAGCGCCGAAACGGACGTTAGGTCGTTACTCTCTTTTTTGTTTTATCATCACGTTTTGATCACTGGGTCAGGGGAGTGGGGATGTGCTTTGCCTAACCATAGTTAGAGCTGCCCGCAAGCATTCTTTAGAGATTAGTGTAGAAATCCTTTTTCTTCTCTAGTCACAAAGAGATACTCTATAACTAGAGGAAGTGGGCTGTTAGCAAGTATCTACAGTACTCCTTGCTACAACTGTGTATCTCCTTGTTTTCTACAAGTTGATACTTAGGATCATTTTTCAACACACTTTGTTGCTTAGGGATGTATCAAGCTGCCAATTATTTGCTTGCGCCTCTCTATTTTGAGACTCTTTTTTTGCGCAACACTGTGCAGGCTCCAATTATGTCTCCTTGTGGCACTAGATATACTCTATAATACTCAGTGCGGCACACACCCACCCCAGTGTATATATATAGTGGCTGTGGTACAGTAAGTTTTATTTGTTAACCTTTTGTTTTGGGATCATAGTTTTAATGATACCCATTATTAAACATTTTAGACCATTATTTAAAGCAGGACAACAGCTGCAGGACTCCTCTTTTTGTGGCGCTCCTGAAGCCTTTTGGCCAAGGATTACGCCTAAACCGCTCTATTTTTGTATATATGCAAGGGTTACCCCATATAGAGTTCTGAAGACACACTCTATTCCCCTTGGTGGGAACCCAGCACTTTGGTGCCTCCCGTTTCCTCATATAGTATTCCCAGACATTCCTCAGGGCTCCCTTCCGTTTCCAGGCAGTGAGCAGCAGCGGGGCGTGGTGGCGGGCTCTCCGTGTTCGGTGTTGTGCGCCTCCAGTTATTATTGCCTGATCCCAACGGGCAATAACGAGCAATATGCCCCGTGTTGCCGCAGCGATGACATGTCACTTTATAAGATTCCCGGGGTTGGTTGTTAGACCCCTGCGGACGTGGGGGCCCTGGAGGTACTGGGGCCCGAAATTCTGTGCGTGCAGCGTAGTTTGAGGTGCGTGCCTCTGTCCTAGGTGCTGGTCGTGTGTTACTTTGGCTCACCTTCCTTGTTTCTGCGTATTCATCCACCAGTCGCGCTGCCTCAGTTAAGTTGGCAGGGCGGCGATCTCTTACCCAGTCCTTTATATCTGCAGCCAGATCCTGGAAGAAATGTTCCATCAAGAACAACTGTAACACTTCTTCTCCGGTGTGGGCCTTGCACCCTTGCACCCTATGTGATGCCACCCTTTGTATTTTGTTTGCCCATTCCATGTGGGAGGCCGCTGCCTTCTTTTTGGACTCCCGGAAGCGACGGCGATATGCCTCTGGGGTGACAGCGTATCGGGTGAGTAGTGCGGCTTTCACCCGTTGATACTGTGTTATATCTTCGGCCGTGAGTGCCCGAAAAGCCTCATTTGCTTTTCCTGAAAGTTTGTGTTACAAATTGCTATTTGTAACTGGCCCTTTAAATGGAAAATTGCCCTGCTTCCCTGGATTGTGGAGAAGCCTATTTGCCAGCCTCCTTCCTCATGACTATGGCCCCTGGAAGATTGTGCCCCTGAAAACTTATTAACTTTTATTGGGTGTGTATGGCCCTTTAAGAACCGTCTGGGGACATATTGTGACTTTGCTGAACAATACCCCTTTAAGACTATGTCCCCAGACCTGTAAAATAACTTGCCCCTGGCTTTCTCCCACTTGGTTCAGTAAATAGGGCTTACTGAACCAAGTACCACACAGGCGGACCACCCAGAAGTTAAAGTGTGCAGGCAATTTACCTCCCAGGCTGTGAGGTTACTGCCGGTTAATTGCACGTGGCGGCGGCCATCTTTGTTCATTCGAATGCGGTCAGCGGTGTATGCTAAAGATTCTGTGGAACTGAAATCGGCTACATATTTTGCCGAACACCGCTGACCCTTACCTTCTCCTACACTTCGTTTTTCAGCTCCAGAGACTAAGTCCCGTTCGAAATGGTCGTTTTTTCGCATGAAATTGACCGACCGCACAGCCCAAATCTATGGAACTGTTTTGGACAGGAAATTGTGCTTGCGGTCGGTCATAAAGGGACCTCCAGCTAACTTTTGATCCACTGGGGTGATTTGGCTGATTTTTGGAAGTGTTTATGTTTGAAGTTTTTATGGAGATTGAATGTATAGTTTTAAAGTTACAGTGTATGTGTGAAAACTGTATTTTTACTGTATGCTATAATTATGTTATGTGTTTATCTGAGGGGAGGAGACGTGGGGGTGGTACTGATGTGGAATTATTAAAAAATCTCTATTGTACTTGTATTGAATTATTGTACTAACTCCATTTTAACTTTATACTGTGACTTCGTCCTCCATTTTGTCCTCCTAACCTGACTTCTTCAATCCTCCATTTTGTCCTCATGACTTAACTTGTTCATTTTAAAACTACATTACGTGACTGAACTTCTCAACCCAATTAATACAGTAGACAAAGACCGTGTTTCCCTCAAGGACAAGTACCAGGAGGTGCTGGCTACTCCTTAAGACTTGCCGGCTACTCCTTAAGAGCTTGTAAGATAGTACAGTTTGAAGGCCACAGAACACAGTAGTAATGAAATGTTCTATTCATAAGAGACCTTGCACCTGGACATAAAGCCTGATACCACTGACTGTGTAAGATGACGCTTAGGACCCCCTTGTCCCCCACCCGTGTCCAGAATAATCCCACCTCTGATGGGTGGGCACGGGACTAACCTCTTAATTTTACTAACCAATAGGTAAGACACTAACTCCGTCACTTAACAATTAATCCAATTGATGATGTTTATTTGCTGATATTCTAATAATCAATGATGACGCAAAATGCCTCTTAAAAGGGCCTGCGCGCCCGCTTTTTCTTCACTTGCCAATAAACTTTCTCGAAGTTATTTTAACCTGAACCTCGTGTGTCAGACTTAATTACTTCAGCGTATATACGCAATTTAATTTATTGATTTGGACAGGAACAGATAGACTTTGAACATTTTGGTTTACTTCAAAAAGTACCATAACAACTTGGCGCCCAACGTGGGGCATCGGGCTATGTCCGGCCGGCGAGCCGTCCTAAGGAAGACAAGGGTGGACGGAGGAATCCAGGGGGAAGGAAGGGAGATTGATCACCTCCAGATACACGGTAGAGACTTCTGCAGAGCCACCGGTACGTTCCAGCCCCTTTGATTGACCCGTCCACGTGTCTGTGACTGCTTCCCGGGAGGACATCAAAGACAGGTAATATCTTGCCCGGTGTCTCGTTACTCACTTGTTTACCTGCATTTTAGTCTATCTGTTGCCTGGGTGTGTTTGAATTGTGTTTGAATTGTTTGCCTGTTTCCCCATTTTGAGATAAAGGGGGGGTGGGGACCTGCAGGGGTTTTGCCTGGGGTTCTCTGTCTTGCTTGTTTTCCCCTTTTTGGGATAAAGGGGGGTGGACCTGAGGGGATTTGCCTGGGTCTTCGGTGTGACTGTCTATCTGTTTGTATTTTCCCTCTTTTGGGATAAAGGGGGGTGGATCTGAGGGGATTTGCCTTGGTCTTCTGTTGCCTGTTTTACCTCTTTTAGGAACCACTGTGCTGTGGTTGTAAGGAAAAAGGGGGGTTGACCTGTGGATGTGTTCCTGGGGGTCTTCTGTTGCCTGTTTACTTCTTTTAGGAGCCTCGTGGCTGTGGCTGTAAGGAAAAAGAAGTTGGTGGAACTGTGGGATCTGTGTAGAATCATAGGTTTCTGTGATCCAATGGTGTGTCACTTTGATAGCCTAGCTAGCTTCACTGTGCACGTTCGGACCATCCAGCTCTAGTTGAGTTGGGGACGTCCTGGCCCGGACCTTTCGGCTCTAGTTGAGCCGGAGATCCACTGGTTATTTAATTGTGGTAGGAGACTGAGCCTTGTGGCAGGGGACTCAGTTTCCGGGGGGGATTCAGGCAGGTATTGCTTGTTTTTCGCATCACGTGGTAGTGAGACTTATAAAGTGGGTTTTATAGGGGCACTACGGGAGTGAGGATAGACGTGGCCACATTTTTGTGGACTGCAGAGTAGAGGGAGGCTGGAAAGGATTTCGGGCCGGTGTTAGCTGTTATCCTTGGCCGCTGGTAGTGAGACTTATGAAAGTCGTTCTCCGAGCGGGGACACTACGAGGTTGAGAAAGGTGACTTTGGAGTAAGCACATGTAGAAGGAAAGGGATTATTGTTGATTTTATTTGAACTGTAATGCATGCACTGTATTTCAATTGTATTGTTGTCTTGTCTGTTTAATTGGGAGTCTCATGAGCTCCTGTGTCTGTCTCTAAGGATTTCTCCTTGTCTTTCATCTTTTCTAAACTTCCTATATTATTATACTATCCACTCCCATTTCTCTTGAAAGAGAAGTGATTGGTCACACACTTCTCACCTCGCTCCAATCCGTGTCTACCACCCCGGGTAGGCGGATTCAGTGACTAGTCTACGTTTTGGGAAGACGCACCTGAGAAAGTCCCACGATTCTCGGGTGGCAGTCGAGCATTGTAGACGTTCTTGTTCAGTTTTCCTTCTCTCTCCCTATATCTAGGACGCTGGTATAGGGGTAAAGGGATTATGGGACAGGATTTAAGCAAGCCCAGTAAGGGCTGGTTAGCATGTGATTTAGTCGAAGATAGAGAGGGTGAGGAAATGGTTAAAGGTGTTGAAAAAATTGCAAAAGTATGTAGAATTGCTGTACCGACATGTGGAAGATTGCAACCAGAAAGTTGGCGTAGGTTACTGACAGAAAAGAAAGGCAAACTTACAGATAATGGTTTACTAAAGACTGCTGAAGCATGGTATAGAGTAGCGAAGGCTATTCAGCTAGAAGGTTGGGTTGAGGAAGAGATAAATCACAAAGGTGTGAAATTGTTTGTGTATCATAATAATTGTGTTACTGGGGTCTATCCTCAGCCAGCGCCCAAAACCGGCGCCCAGGGAATGTCTATCCCCAAGGTTCAGTCAGCAATAAATGAAAGCCAGCTGACTATATTCCCCACTCCCAATACCCATCCCATCACCTCCCCTGTCTGCCCGGTCCTGAATTCTGATGGATCTTTCTTTTCCCCTGCCCCATCTTTAACATTCCCATCATCCTCATCCATCCCTACGCTACCTGCTATACCTTCCCCTAACATTTCATCTGCCATCCCTACCCTACACTCTCTCTCTGTTCATGACTCCCTCCCCTCTTCTTCCGCCCAACTAACCACCTCCTCCGCCCTTGCCCCGGCTCCTCCCTCTACACCCACTCCTACCAATCCCTCTCCGTTCCCTCCCATCTCCACCCCAGCTCAATACCCCACCTCCTTCCCCTCCCCAGCCTGGCCCTACCCCTTCCCATATCCCATGGCCCTGCCCTACCCCGGATATCCACTCCCCACTCCCCAAGCCACGCCCCAGATTCCGGTCATGCCCAGTCCGGCACAGTCTGCCCCGGATGTGCCCTCTTCCAACATGGCCGCCACTTCTTCCCTTAACCCTAATGTAGTACCTTCTCCGGCCACCAATATGGCGGCCCCCAGTTCGGCCCTGATGCCGGTAATTCCCGGTGACTACCTATCCCCAGGTTATGACTCGCTAGCCACCCCTGCATCTGGGGCTCGTTCCCAACCGCCGACCCTTTCACCTCATGCGGGCCCTGCACCACGTAAAAGAGCCAATATCATAGAATTCGATGATGACGAGATGGACAGGGTGTCCCATGTCTCATCGGAACTTGCCGCGGGAGCCCCAACTCATCGTTCTATCGATGACCCCTTTGGCCACAAGGGTCGGGGAGAACAGGCCCCTCCTAAATATGTTGCTTTCAATCCCACTCAAGCTAGTGCTCTAATGAAATCACTCCCTGACCCAGAAAAACAGCCTATGCCCTTCTACCGAGGGGTTGTTCAAATTCAAAAGACTTATTCCGCCGCATGGCGTGATCTACTGAGTATTTGTGCTATTAAAGCAGGGGATGCATATTGGCCGAGCATGGCCCGACACCTCAGCACTAATCTACTTAACAGTGATGTTGATTACCCCTCTGGAGTAACTTTTTGCACCCAACTAAGAGAATGGGCTAAGGACAAACTTGCGGATCAGGCTGCTGGCCTTACTGATGTTATTCAAGAAAAAGGAGAATCAGTGGAAAGGTTTCATGCAAGGCTGTATCAAATGTTCACAGATTTGGGGTTTGATCTTACTGACAAGATTCATTCACAAATGCTGTCAGGTGCGTTTGTCCAAGGTGTTAAAGACTCTATACGCAAGGGAATTATTGCTGCACGTCCTGAATACAAGGTTGTTCCCCTGGATACCCTGCTTTTAGTTGCTAGAGGATTGGAATCTGTTCAGACCCCAAGAAGATCCAATCCAGCTCCCCTCATGGTAGCTCGCGCTACTCCCATCACCTCTGGCACCAAGAAAGTCAGGTTAGAAGATGTAACCTGTTTCAATTGTGGGGCTCAGGGACACTACAGAGGCGACTGTCCGGAACCTAAAAAGGAACCAGGGGCACCCAAGAAGTTCTCTAAGCCTGCCCCAGGCCCCAGGACCGAGACAAAGGTTCCAATTGTTGAAGAACCGGACGATTAGGAGATTGGCAAGCCTGTGTCTGTGACCCCTGTCATGGCAGTGTCTACAGGGGACAAAGGGGGGCCACTTGCCACAGTGACTTTACCCATTGAAGGCCACCCCACCACATTTCTAGTTGACACAGGTGCAGCCCGTAGTGTTCTGCGAGAACAAGACCTGCCAGACCCATCCTTCCTGTCCAGTATTGATGTCTCTTGCGTTGGAGTGGATGGCCAGCCAAGACGTAGCCCTTTAACATCTCCGCTGCGAGTTGGTTCTAGCCTGCTCGCTCGCTTTGTAGTATCCTCCACATGCCCCATTAACCTGTTAGGTGCTGATGTCCTCTCACGCCTGCAAGCATCCATCACGTTTACCCCGGATGGGCAGGTAGAAATGTTTACACCCCTGTCTGTATCAGACACTTCGGCCCTATGTTCTTTGCCTCTGATGCTACATTTAGAAAAGCCCCGTGAGGAGACAGCAAAATTAAGGTCCAATTTCCCAGAGGAATTAAAAACACAGGTGCCCGCAAAGTTATGGTCCTCAGGCCCAGAGGACATAGGTCACCTAAATGTTCCCCCTGTGGTGGTAAAGCTTATTCCTGGAGCTAAGTTACCAAGAAAACCACAGTATCCATTAAAACCAGCACAGTCAGCTGCAATTTCTGTCCACATTAAGGCACTCTTGGAGAAGGGTGCCCTTGTCAAATGTAAATCTGAATGCAACACCCCGTTATTTCCTGTGAAGAAGAAAACTCCGAAGGGTGAGCCAGAGAAGTACAGGATGGTTCAGGATCTCCGTGCTGTTAATGAAGCTACAGTCCTGGACACCCCTCTTGTACCAAATCCTCATACTCTGCTTTCTGGAGTCCCACCATCTGCAAAATTCTTCACAGTTATTGACCTAGCAAATGCTTTTTTCAGTGTCCCACTGGACCCATCGTGCCAATATCTGTTTGCTTTCACTCATGAGATGCAACAGTATACCTGGACTGTCATGCCCCAAGGGGCACAAAATTCACCAAGTCAATTTGCAAAGGCCATGGCCACCATCCTTGACCCGTGGCAAGCCGAGCACCCAGAAGTTGTTCTGCTTCAGTATGTGGACGATTTGCTGCTCTGTGGAGATGACATACCCACCACCGAAGAGTGCTCAATTAGTCTGCTTTGTTATTTGGCAGAACAAGGATGCAAAGCTTCGCTCATCAAGCTACAGTTCTGCCAACCTTCAGTAATTTTCCTTGGACACTGCCTATCTCAAGGTACCAGACATCTTACTCGGGACCGGGTAAGAGCTGTGCTGGATATTCCACCTCCAAGGACTTCTAAGTCTCTTCACGCCTTCCTAGGCCTCATTTCCTACTGCAGAGCATGGATCCCAGAAGCCTCTCTGCTCATGCAACCTCTCTATGACGCACTTAAGTCTGACCCTTTCTGTTTAACTATAGAAGCTATGGACAATTTTACTGCTCTCAAACGAGCCATTGCTTCTGCTCCTGCCTTGGGCCTCCCTGACTACTCCAAAACTTTCAAATTGTTTGTCTCTGAAAGACAAGGCCACGCAACAGGAGTGCTCACCCAAACTAATGACTTAAGAGGCCGCCAGAGGCCTATTGGATATTTCTCATGTCAACTGGACATTGTGGCCAGAGGGACTCCTTCCTGCCTCAGGGCTGTTTTTGCTGCGAGAGAACTCATAGAGAAGACCTCAGACCTGGTCCTTGGCCACCCTCTGGTTGTTTTGGCCCCTCATGACATCTCTGCCATCATCAACCAAGTCCAGCTCAAGCACGTGTCTCCAGCCAGACACCTGCGCTTACAGTGTCATCTTCTTTTGCCTGACAACATTTCCATCCAAAGATGCCAGGTGCTTAATCCGTCCACTCTTCTTCCACTCCCTGAGGGGGGTATCTATTATGGATTTATCACGGATGAAACCTACATTCACCTGCTCTGTGGATGTATCAAGAAAGTCATGCATCCACATTTGACATTTTATGAAGGCGAAAAACCTCTCTGTGAAGGCCCGGATTACGCCTTCTGCACCATGTGGTACAAACCGAACATTACTCCTGAACCTTGCTATGAAGATGAGCTTTACCACCGGACCGATGTAAAGCTCACTGCACAAGACTTCTACTGTGACTCTGAAGGCAATAGCATGGTCTTGATCCAGCTACCTCAACAACTTAACTACCTTTACCGTCATTGGGATACTGCTATCCCACATATTCCTGTTACCAAGTTGAAGACAAGGTCATGGAATGATCTTGGGCCTATGGCAAAACTATGGGCCACCATGGATGAAGAACAGCTACAGGAAAATGGTATTGTCAAATACCCAACAACTGACCTTCTAGAAGCATGGCCACGCCATTTCCTGGAAAAGGAATTCCAAGATCTGGTCATAAAGAATGATTATGACCCAGAAACACCTCATGACTGTTTTGAACAGATGAAAATGGAAACAGTGCACTTACCAACTGTGCATGAGAACCCATTACCAGATCCAGATTTTACCCTGTTTGTGGACGGATCGAGATATGCCGATGAAGGTGGAACATATCACACAGGATATGCCGTAACCACAACAGATGAAGTTATTAAATCATCATCCTTACCACCAGCAATGTCTGCACAAGAAGCTGAATTACAGGCTCTGATTTCAGCCTGCAAAATTTCCGAAGGAAAACGTGCCAACATCTATACAGATTCAAGATATGCTCTAGGCGTGGCACATGACTTCGGCCTAATTTGGAAGACTAGAGGATTTCTTACCACCGCCGGTACACCAGTCAAACACAGCACTGCAATCAAGGAGCTAATGGATGCCCTCCTACTCCCCAAAGAAGTGGCCGTTTTGAAAGTAAAGGCCCATGGGAAATTGGATACAGATGAAGCAAAGGGCAACCATTTGGCTGATCAGGCTGCTAAGTTAGCGGCCAGGGATTTGCAGGAAGTGGATGAAGAAGTGTCCGGACAAGAAGAAGAAGAAGTCCCTATTTTTGCTCTGCAAACTCTTCCTACTGATTTGCGAATTTTACAAGAACAACAAGCTGCAGTCACTCCTGAAGAAATCCAGAAATGGAAAAAGAAAGGAGCTGTCCAAAAGGACGGAATATATTACAACAACTTCAAATTTTGTCTTCCCAGAAATTTGTATCCAGCAGTTGTCCAATGGGCACATGGGCCTGCACACCTGTCAAAAGAATTGATGGCCGCCCTCATACAGAAGTATTATGAAGCACCTGGAATCACAACATTGATCAATAGCTTCTGCAAGGCCTGTGTCATTTGTGCAAAATGCAATCCAGGAAGACCGGTTAAAGTACCTGCGAAACACCTGGCAAAGCCCATGTACCCCTTCCAGCGGATTCAAATTGACCACATCCAAATGCCCAAGAGTGGGCCCCATGAATATGCACTAGTAATAGTGGACATGTTCTCAGGCTGGCCAGAGGCCTACCCAGTGGCCAATATCACTGCAAAAACAACCGCAAAGCGCCTACTTACAGATATTGTATGTAGATTCGGACTCCCAGAAGTTATTGAGAGTGATCAAGGCCCAGCCTTTACAGCAACCGTGACTAAAGAAATTTGGACTGCTCTAGGGGTGACTCTAGCCTTCCACACCCCTTACCACCCACAAAGTAGTGGTAAAGTGGAGCGCATGAATGGCACCTTAAAAACTAGAATGTTAAAAATGTCACAAGAAACAAAGATGCCCTGGCCAGAAAGTCTACCAATAGCTCTATTTAGTGTTAGGCACACACCTAGAGGGAAGCATTCACTGTCCCCATATGAGGTCCTATTTGGGACAGCACCCAGACTAGGTTGTTATTATCCGCAGCAGTTGCAACTCCAATCAGATGTTTTAGTAGACTATGTAACTGAACTTGCAAATGTCCTAAACAAAATACATGCCCAAGTTTTCTCTTCAATTCCAGATCCCGAATTGGATACAGGTTCCCATAACCTACTCCCCGGAGATTGGGTCCTGGTTAAGAAGTTTGTGCGGAAAAATACCCTAGAACCAAGATTTGACGGCCCATTCCAAGTCCTCCTGATTACCGCAACCTCCGTCAAATTGGCCGGTAGGCCAAATTGGATCCACGCTTCCCACTGCAAGAAATCTCCTGCCCCAGAGGAGGCGAATATCGCACAAACATGTATCTCTGGTACATCTTCCCCTTAGTTAGCCTTATGAAGGCCCAGCAAGTAGCCATTACCAAAGACATTAGTGGGTACACCTTCTGGTATAATTCATCATGCACCCAGGTGGCTACTTATACCTTTGACTATTGTGATATTGTAGAATGCCCATTTCCCACACCACAAATCCAGAGCATCTATAGAGATATCCCTCATTCAAAAGACCCATATGTGTGTGTAGTTGACAAACAATGGGGGCACAATTGTGATCACTGGGGGGCGGCGGGGTGGAATGCCGGGCCTGCCTGGGGTTACAAACCAAAAAGTGCCGTAGCTAAAGTAGATGATCATGGTAGATCGCTTCTCCAGAGAATGACTTTGAGAAAGCCTGGGGGGAGCACACCAATGAAGTTAATCCTTAACATTGAACGCCCAAGCCCAACAGATGCAGACCAGTATGTGATGGGAATGTATTGGAAAAAGGGTTCCTACCAAAAGTTAGGGCATTTCTACCTCAAAGATATGTGCAACTCTTCTGAGTGGCAAGGGGCCACCCATATGGTCCCTAACCCATTAAAACCCCATATCCAGACCTTTCAGGACATGATGGCCATTGCTAACCCCACTTTTGAAGATACCATGGCCGCTGAAACAGGTTTTAATGATGTAAATTTATGGTTGGAATGGATGAAATATAATGCTAATAAGCATAATAGAACCGCATGTTATGTGTGTGGAGGTGCCCGGCCTCACCTGGGCACTGTACCTTTAATCCTACCTGTAGATATAGAAGAATGTATTTTAAGCCTTTTTGCCTATCACTATAATTTTAATAGGTCCATATGTATTGCATGGACAAAGGAGTATCCTCTTCTAGCCAAAGACGTCAAACCCCCTGATGGTATTACCGTATATAAAGGTAATTACACTTGCTATGCCATGTACGATGGTATTGGTAAATTTGTAGGTAACTTTTCCAAAGGCTATTGTGCTACATACAGAACTATCCCTGTACGTCTGCTGCAACATCACACTAGGTCACTAGGGGACATTTATTGGTTGTGTGGGGATTTACAGCTAAGATCCAGAATGGACACAGAATGGTGGGGAGAGTGTACTTTGACTAAGGCCATTATGCCTATACATATTATTTCTGACACACACCTCAACACCCATGAGTTCAGCCACACTAAGGTTAAACGTGACGCCCCAGTGAAAGGAAGTTTTGATCCTCATGTATATATTGATGCCATTGGAGTGCCCAGGGGGGTGCCCAATGAGTTTAAAGCAAGAGATGAGGTTGCTGCAGGATTTGAATCAATTTTTACCATAGTTACCGCAAACAAGAATCTAAATTGGATAAATTACATTTATTATAATCAACAGCGTTTTGTCAATTACACCAGAGACGCCCTCCAGGGATTGGCCGAACAGTTACAGGCCACATCCCAAATGACTTTTCAGAATAGGATGGCCCTAGATATGATCTTAGCCGAAAAAGGAGGGGTTTGTAAGATTTTACCCGACACTATGACATGTTGTACCTACATCCCAGAAAACACAGGCCCTAATGGTAAAGTCACACTAGCTATAGAAAAATTAAATGACTTGTCTGAAGAGTTAAAAAGGAATTCTGGGATAAAAGATCCCTGGGAAAGATGGTTTGGTTGGATGACAGGATGGCAAAAGGCTTTAATGCAGATTGGTATGGCTATACTAATTTTTCTTTTTATTTTTGCTCTTCTCTTTTGTTGTGTCCTCCCATGTCTGAGAAAATCCCTCATGAAGACTGTTGACCAAGCGGCACCCACTTTGACCCATCTCGAAGTTGATGACCAAGAATTTCAAGACATCAACTCACCCTGTCTGCCGCTGCAAACATTCCCTTTTGTCGATAAAGTGCAGGAATTCTAGGAAGGGACTAGCTCAAGGACAGCATCTGTCAGTGAATGGTAAAGGCCCCATGTGGAGAAGTGGTGGGTTAGCTGCCATGGGATACCCTTGGGTGTGAAGCGTTCGAGAGCCATACTGACGGATGGTTAGCCTATTAGGGTCAGACCTAGGGACAGCCTTGCACTTTGCATTAACACCTAGCTAGCGGCCACGGGGTTTCTGTGCCTTTGGGTTAACACGTCTTCTGATACTAACATAATAAAGTTTTATCTCTTAGAATCTAACATTTCATAGGGGGGACTGATGTGGAATTATTAAAAAATCTCTATTGTACTTGTATTGAATTATTGTACTAACTCCATTTTAACTTTATACTGTGACTTCGTCCTCCATTTTGTCCTCCTAACCTGACTTCTTCAATCCTCCATTTTGTCCTCATGACTTAACTTGTTCATTTTAAAACTACATTACGTGACTGAACTTCTCAACCCAATTAATACAGTAGACAAAGACCGTGTTTCCCTCAAGGACAAGTACCAGGAGGTGCTGGCTACTCCTTAAGACTTGCCGGCTACTCCTTAAGAGCTTGTAAGATAGTACAGTTTGAAGGCCACAGAACACAGTAGTAATGAAATGTTCTATTCATAAGAGACCTTGCACCTGGACATAAAGCCTGATACCACTGACTGTGTAAGATGACGCTTAGGACCCCCTTGTCCCCCACCCGTGTCCAGAATAATCCCACCTCTGATGGGTGGGCACGGGACTAACCTCTTAATTTTACTAACCAATAGGTAAGACACTAACTCCGTCACTTAACAATTAATCCAATTGATGATGTTTATTTGCTGATATTCTAATAATCAATGATGACGCAAAATGCCTCTTAAAAGGGCCTGCGCGCCCGCTTTTTCTTCACTTGCCAATAAACTTTCTCGAAGTTATTTTAACCTGAACCTCGTGTGTCAGACTTAATTACTTCAGCGTATATACGCAATTTAATTTATTGATTTGGACAGGAACAGATAGACTTTGAACATTTTGGTTTACTTCAAAAAGTACCATAACAGTACCATGTATGTGATTGGTTAATTTCATCCTCCCCCTGGGAGTGTCCTGTATGTACCTTTTTGTAAATAAAAGCAGGCTGGGTGTCCCAGTCCTCAGTTCTTCTTGACCCTTCAAAACGTAGCCTTGTCTCGTTATTGGAGGGAATTGCTGTATTACACTGGGGATTGCTATGCTCTGCATATTCCCCTGAGCTTAATCACTTAGCTCTTTTAAGAGCTTGATCCGGATACGCTCTCCTGGAGGAGAGGTCTTCCCCACACGGACCTGGAGGACAGAAGCCGATCCAGGGTGGAAGGAAGACGGCGCGGCTCCAGTTAAGCTACGACGGTTGTGGAGTCTGCGGTGGTTGTGGTGTCGTCTGCAGTGCTTGGAGTCCTCTGTAAGCGCTAGGAGCATCCATCAACGGAGGGTACTCGGTCGGAGTGCACGGAGCTCCGTTACAGTTTTCCAGCCAGAATAGTAAACCATTGGTCTGGTGGCACCTGGTGTAGTGAGTACTGCCTCTCAAAATCCGCCAAATATCCATCAATTTCTTCCTCATGTTCTGCAAAAGCTTTAAATGCAGTGAACGGTATTTTCTTCCCTGTAGCAGCGGGTGGAGGAGTGGGAACTGTATGTGTAATGGCTTGTCTAGCTAGTACCAGTTCTGTTTCTTGTCTCCTCTTAGTTTCAATCTCCTCCTTTGTGTCCCGGAACAGCTGGCTTACTAGTTCCGTGGTTGTTTCTGGATACAAGGCTAATCTCCGCTGTACAATAGCAGTAAGTACATCGTCCTCGCTGACTGGTGCAATAGGTTCAGTTACCTCCATGGACCTATCCATTTCGTCCAGCTCCAGTAGGTCAGCTATCAGCTCTCTCCGTGGTCTGTTACTGGCACTCCTACCACGACTCTCCAATAGATCTTTCAGTGTGGGTCTTTTCAGCTTGGCATACTGGGACTCCATTCAGCACTTGCTCCTTGGATAAAAGGACCATCCCACCGCTGCCAACCAATGTAACTGCTACCCAGGTAAAGAGAGGGTATCTGCCGTTGGAGACGTCCTTTTTCCTGCAAGCTGCTGTGGAGAAGTAAAGCTGGCGTAATCCCAACCACGATATCCAGAGTGAGAGTCAGGTGCAGCTGAAACAGAGCAGAGTAATATTCCCCAAATAATCCCCTTCCAAGAACGAGACGAGGCTACGTTTTGAAGGGTCAAGAAGAACTGAGGACTGGAACACCCAGCCTGCTTTTTATTACAAAAAGTTACAAACAGAACACACCCAGGGGGAGGTTGAAAATGACCAATCACATACATGGTACAACCCCCACGTCTCCACCCCTCAGATAAACATATAACATAATTAAACTGTACACAATTTTACCCCAGTTCTGGATGTACCCCAAAAACAGGGGGTACACCTTTAAGTGGAACAACATGTCCAAATTTCAGCTCATTCGGTTGAGGGGTTCGGGAGTTATGGGTCTTTGAAGTTTTGACCGACCGCACAGGTTTTCTAGCCGAAAAGAGTTCCATACATTTTGGCCTTGCGGTCGGTCTCCGTTCGCCTGTTAAAACTCCACGAAATCCTTGGCATCCACAGTTATCTTTGTGTTCGCTGGAATCCCCATAGATAGTTATATATAACTACCGAACGGCTGGTTGTTCGGTAGTTCCAGCACGAAGTTATGGGAGTATGGAGGTTTCAGCGGTGTTCGCCTATTTGCGTATCCGTTTTTAGTTCCATGCGTTCACAGGCAAACACCGCTTGTAACGGACCGTTTCAGCATAAAAGGGAATAAAATCCGTTTAGGCGATAATCCCCTTTTTACAGAAAGGCACAGCTACTGCAGAACATCAAAACTCATGAATTGGATATAGGCGAATACATCAAACTCCCGAACTGTATACCAGGGAATAAGATAGCACTCCAAGCTGGAACCTCACGAATAGCTGCTAGCAGACGAACAGGAAAAGCAGACATCAGCTTACACTCCTAGCAATCGATCTCCAACAGCATACAGTGAATCCCCCCAAGAACGAGACAAGACTCCGTGTTGAGTGTCAAGCAGTGGTCTGAGGTGCTGGGGCACCCAGGCTGGTTTTTATTACATGAGTACACATACAGGCCACACCCAGGGGGAGGCATAAAATAACCAATGACATAGATGTTACATCCCACACATCCCCTCCCCTTAGTGTGACACATAATCCCATTATGCATACAGTTCAAAATATACTTTTACACAACTTTCATAACTCTAAAACCATACATCACATTCACATAAAAATACATATCCACAATCAATCCATTCAGGGGAACAACATATTAAAAAATGGCATGAATCCGACCAGGGGTTCAAAAGTTACTAAAAGTATCTTTTGTCCCTTACTAGCCGCATGGCAAACCAGTTTAAAAAGGTTTTACATAGGCCTCTATCCTGCAAACAAAGAGGAAAGTAATCCAAGGAGGGGAGGGGGAGAACACTGGGAGGAGGGGAGGGGGAGAACACTGGGAGGGGGAGGGGCGGGGGAGAACACTGAGAGGGGGAGGTGTGGGGGAGAACACTGGGAGGGGGAGGGGCGGGGGAGAACACTGGGAGGGGGAGGGGAGGGGGAGGGGAGGGGAAGAACACTGGGAGGGAGGGGAGGGGGAGACCACTGGGAAGAGGAGGGGGGAGAACACTGGGAAGAGGAGGGGGGAGAACACTGGGAAGAGGAGGGGGGAGAACACTGGGAAGAGGGGGGGAGAACACTGGGAGGGGGGGAGAACACTGGGAGGGAGGGAGGGGAGGGGGAGAACACTGGGAGGGAGGGAGGGGAGGGGGAGAACACTGGGAGGGAGGGAGGGCAGGGGGAGAATACTGGGAGGTAGGGGAGGGGGAGAACACTGGGAGGGAGGGAGGGGAGGGGGAGAATACTGGGAGGGAGGGAGGGGAGGGGGAGAATACTGGGAGGGAGGGGAGGGGGAGAACATTGGGAGGGAGGGGAGGGGGAGAACATTGGGAGGGAGGGGAGGGGGAGAACACTGGGAGTGGGAGGGGGAGAACACTGGGAGGGAGGGAGGGAGGGAGGGGAGGGGGAGAACACTGGGAGGGGGAGAACACAGGGAGGGAGGGGAGAGGAGGGGGAGAACACTGGGAGGGAGGGGAGGGAAGGGGGAGAACACTGGGAGGGAGGGGAAGGGGAGAATACTGGGAGGGAGGGGAGGGGGAGAATACTGGGAGGGAGGGAGGGAGGGGAGGGGGAGAACACTGGGAGGGAGGGGGAGAACCCTATGGGAGGGAGTGGAGGGGAGGGGGAGAACACTGGGAGGGAGTGGAGGGGAGGGGGAGAACACTGGGAGGGTGTGTGAGGGGAGGGGGAGAACAGGAGAACACTGGAGGTGGAGGGAGGGGAGGGGGAGAACACTGGGAGTGAGGGGGAGGGGGGGAACATTGGGAGGGAGGGAGGGGGAGAACACTGGGAGGGAGGGAGGGGGAGAACACTGAGAGGGAGGGAGGGGGAGAACACTGGGAGGGAGGGGGGGAGGGGGAGAACACTGGGAGGGATGGAGGGGGAGAACACTGGGAGGGATGGAGGGGGAGAACACTGGAGGGGAGGGGAGAACACTGAGAGGGAGGGAGGGGGAGGGGAGGGGGAGAACACTGGGAGGGGGGAGGTGAGGGGGAGAACACTCGGAGGGAGGGGAGGGGGAGAACACTGGGAGGGGGAGGGGAGGGGGAGAACACTGGGAGGGATGGGGAGGGGGAGAACACTGGGAGGGATAAAGGGGGAGAACACTGGGAGGGACTGAGGGGGAGAACACTGGAGGGGAGGGGGAGAACACTGAGAGGGAGGGGAGGGGGAGAACACTGGGAGGGGGAGGTGAGGGGGAGAACACTCGGAGGGAGGGGAGGGGGAGGGGGAGAACACTGGGAGGGGGAGGGGAGGGGGAGGGGAGGGGGAGAACACTGGGAGGGAGGGGGAGAACACTGGGAGGGAGGGAGGGGGAGAACACTGGGAGGGAGGGAGGGAGGGCGAGAACACTGGGAGGGAGGGAGGGAGGGGGAGAACACTGGGAGGGAGGGAGGGAGGGGGAGAACACTGGGAGGGAGGGGGAGAACACTGGGAGGGAGGGGGAGGGGAGGGGGAGAACACTGGGAGGGAGGGGGAGGGGAGGGGGAGAACACTGGGAGGGAGGGGGAGGGTAGGGGGAGAACACTGGGAGGGAGGAGGAGGGGAGGGGGAGAACACTGGGAGGGAGGGGGAGGGGAGGGGGAGAACACTGGGAGGGAGGGGGAGGGGAGGGGGAGAACACTGGGAGGGAGGGGGAGGGGAGGGGGAGAACACTGGGAGGGAGGGAGGGAGGGGGAGGGTAGGGGGAGAACACTGGGAGGGAGGGGGAGGGGAGGGGGAGAACACTGGGAGGGAGGGGGAGGGGAGGGGGAGAACACTGGGAGGGAGGGGAGGGGTAGAACACTGGGAGGGAGGGAGGGGGAGAACACTGGGAGGGAGGGAAAGGGAGGGGAGGGGGAGAACACTGGGAGGGAGGGGGAGGGGGAGAACACTGGGGGAGGGGAGGGGGAGAACACTGGGAGGAAGGGGAGGGGAGAGGGAGAACACTGGGAGGGAGGGGGAGGGGAGAGGGAGAACACTGGGAGGGAGGGGGAGGGGAGGGGGAGAACACTGGGAGGGAGGGGAGGGGGAGAACACCCGGAGGGAGGGAAAGGGAGGGGAGGGGGAGAACACTGGGAGGGAGGGGGAGGGGGAGAACACTGGGGGAGGGGAGGGGGAGAACACTGGGGGGAGGGGGAGAACACTGGGAGGGATGGGGAGAACACTGGGAGGGGGAGGGAGGGGAGGGTGAGAACACAGGGAGGGAGGGGATGGGGAGAACACTGGGAGGGGAGGGGGAGAACACTGGGTGGGAGGGGAGGGGGAGAACACTGGGAGGGAGGGGAGGGGGAGAACACTGGGAGGGGAGGGGGAGAACACTGGGAGGGGAGGGGGAGAACACTGGGAGGGAGGGGGAGGGGAGGGGGAGAACACTGGGAGGGAGGAGGGGAAGGGGGAGAACACTGGGAGGGAGGAGGGGAAGGGGTAGAACACTGGGAGGGAGGGGGAGAACACTGGGAGGGAGGAGGGGAAGGGGAGAACACTGGGAGGAAGGGGGAGGGGAGAGGGAGAGCACTGGGAGGGAGGGGGAGGGGAGAGGGAGAGCACTGGGAGGGAGGGGGAGGGGAGAGGGAGAGCACTGGGAGGGAGGGGAGGGGGAGAACACTGGGAGGGAGGGGAGGGGGAGAACACTGGGAGGGGAGGGGGAGAACACTGGGAGGGAGAGGGGGGGAGAATACTGGGAGGGAGTAGGGGAAGGGGGAGAACACTGGGAGGGAGGAGGGGAAGGGGGAGAACACTGGGAGGGAGGAGGGGAAGGGGTAGAACACTGGGAGGGAGGGGGAGAACACTGGGAGGGAGGAGGGGAAGGGGAGAACACTGGGAGGAAGGGGGAGGGGAGAGGGAGAGCACTGGGAGGGAGGGGGAGGGGAGAGGGAGAGCACTGGGAGGGAGGGGGAGGGGAGAGGGAGAGCACTGGGAGGGATTGGGAGGGGAGAGGGAGAGCACTGGGAGGGGGAGGTGAGGGGGAGAACACTCGGAGGGAGGGGAGGGGGAGGGGGAGAACACTGGGAGGGGGAGGGGAGGGGGAGGGGAGGGGGAGAACACTGGGAGGGAGGGGGAGAACACTGGGAGGGAGGGAGGGGGAGAACACTGGGAGGGAGGGAGGGAGGGCGAGAACACTGGGAGGGAGGGAGGGGGAGAACACTGGGAGGGAGGGAGGGAGGGGGAGAACACTGGGAGGGAGGGGGAGAACACTGGGAGGGAGGGGGAGGGGAGGGGGAGAACACTGGGAGGGAGGGGGAGGGGAGGGGGAGAACACTGGGAGGGAGGGAGGGGGAGGGTAGGGGGAGAACACTGGGAGGGAGGGGGAGGGGAGGGGGAGAACACTGGGAGGGAGGGGGAGGGAGGGGGAGGGGAGGGGGAGAACACTGGGAGGGAGGGGGAGGGGAGGGGGAGAACACTGGGAGGGAGGGGGAGGGGAGGGGGAGAACACTGGGAGGGAGGGAGGGAGGGGGAGGGTAGGGGGAGAACACTGGGAGGGAGGGGGAGGGGAGGGGGAGAACACTGGGAGGGAGGGGGAGGGGAGGGGGAGAACACTGGGAGGGAGGGGAGGGGTAGAACACTGGGAGGGAGGGAGGGGGAGAACACTGGGAGGGAGGGAAAGGGAGGGGAGGGGGAGAACACTGGGAGGGAGGGGGAGGGGGAGAACACTGGGGGAGGGGAGGGGGAGAACACTGGGAGGAAGGGGAGGGGAGAGGGAGAACACTGGGAGGGAGGGGGAGGGGAGAGGGAGAACACTGGGAGGGAGGGGGAGGGGAGGGGGAGAACACTGGGAGGGAGGGGAGGGGGAGAACACCCGGAGGGAGGGAAAGGGAGGGGAGGGGGAGAACACTGGGAGGGAGGGGGAGGGGGAGAACACTGGGGGAGGGGAGGGGGAGAACACTGGGGGGAGGGGGAGAACACTGGGAGGGATGGGGAGAACACTGGGAGGGGGAGGGAGGGGAGGGTGAGAACACAGGGAGGGAGGGGATGGGGAGAACACTGGGAGGGGAGGGGGAGAACACTGGGTGGGAGGGGAGGGGGAGAACACTGGGAGGGAGGGGAGGGGGAGAACACTGGGGGGGAGGGGGAGAACACTGGGAGGGGAGGGGGAGAACACTGGGAGGGAGGGGGAGGGGAGGGGGAGAACACTGGAAGCGAGGGGGAGGGGGAGCACACTGGGAGGGAGGGGGAGGGGAGGGGGAGAACACTGGGAGGGGGGAGTTGAGGGGGAGAACACTCGGAGGGAGGGGAGGGGGAGAACACTGGGAGGGAGGGGGAGGACACTGGGAGGGAGGGAGGGAGGAAGGGGGAGAACACTGGGAGGGAGGGAGGGGGAGAACACTGGGAGGGAGGGAGGGGGAGAACACTGATAGGGAGGGGGAGGGAGGGAGGGGGAGAACACTGGGAGGGAGGGAGGGGGAGGGGAGGGGGAGAACACTGGGAGGGAGGGAGGGACGGGGAGAACACTGGGAGGGAGGGAGGGTGAGAACACTGGGAGGGAGGGAGGGGGAGAACACTGGGAGGGAGGGAGGGGGAGAACACTGGGAGGGAGGAAGGGGAGGGGGAGAACACTGGGAGGGAGGGGAGGGGGAGAACACTGGGAGGGAGGGGAGGGAGGGAGGGAGGGAGGGGGAGAACACTGGGAGGGAGAGGGGGGGAGAATACTGGGAGGGAGGAGGGGAAGGGGGAGAACACTGGGAGGGAGGAGGGGAAGGGGGAGAACACTGGGAGGGAGGAGGGGAAGGGGTAGAACACTGGGAGGGAGGGGGAGAACACTGGGAGGGAGGAGGGGAAGGGGAGAACACTGGGAGGAAGGGGGAGGGGAGAGGGAGAGCACTGGGAGGGAGGGGGAGGGGAGAGGGAGAGCACTGGGAGGGAGGGGGAGGGGAGAGGGAGAGCACTGGGAGGGAGGGGGAGGGGAGAGGGAGAGCACTGGGAGGGAGGGGGAGGTGAGAGGGAGAGCACTGGGAGGGAGGGGAGGGGAGAGCACTGGTAGGGAGGGAGGGGAGGGGAGAGCGAGAGCACTGGGAGGGAGGGGGAGGGGAGAGGGAGAGCACTGGGAGGGAGGGGGAGGGGAGAGGGAGAGCACTGGGAGGGAGGGAGGGGGAGGGGAGAGGGAAAACACTGGGAGGGAGGGAGAGGGGAGGGGGAGAACACTGGGAGGGAGGGAGGGGGAGAACACTGGGAGAGGGGGAGGGGAGGGGGAGAACACTGGGAGGGAGGGGGAGAACACTGGGAGTGGGAGGGGAGGGTGAGAACACTGGGAGGGAGGGGAGGGAGGGGAGGGTGAGAACACTGGGAGGTAGGGGGAGATTACTGGGAGGGGGAGGGAGGGGAGGGGGAGAACACTGGGAGGGGAGGGGGAGAACACTGGGAGGGGAGGGGGAGGGGAGAGGGAGAGCACTGGGAGGGAGGGGGAGGGGAGAGGGAGAGCACTGGGAGGGAGGGGGAGGGGAGAGGGAGAGCACTGGGAGGGAGGGGGAGGGGAGAGGGAGAGCACTGGGAGGGAGGGGGAGGTGAGAGGGAGAGCACTGGGAGGGAGGGGAGGGGAGAGCACTGGTAGGGAGGGAGGGGAGGGGAGAGCGAGAGCACTGGGAGGGAGGGGGAGGGGAGAGGGAGAGCACTGGGAGGGAGGGGGAGGGGAGAGGGAGAGCACTGGGAGGGAGGGAGGGGGAGGGGAGAGGGAAAACACTGGGAGGGAGGGAGAGGGGAGGGGGAGAACACTGGGAGGGAGGGAGGGGGAGAACACTGGGAGAGGGGGAGGGGAGGGGGAGAACACTGGGAGGGAGGGGGAGAACACTGGGAGTGGGAGGGGAGGGTGAGAACACTGGGAGGGAGGGGAGGGAGGGGAGGGTGAGAACACTGGGAGGTAGGGGGAGATTACTGGGAGGGGGAGGGAGGGGAGGGGGAGAACACTGGGAGGGGAGGGGGAGAACACTGGGAGGGGAGGGGGAGAACACTGGGAGGGAGGGGAGGGGGAGAACACTGGGAGGGAGGGAGGGGGAGGGGGAGAACACTGGGAGGGAGGGGAGAGGGAGAACACTGGGAGGGAGGGAGGGGGGGAGAACACTGGGAGGGAGGGAGGGGAGGGGGAGAACACTGGGAGGGAGGGGGAGGGGGAGAACACTGGGAGGGAGGGAGGGGGAGGGGGAGAACACTGGGAGGGAGGGAGGGGGAGGGGGATGTAACGGATCCACTGGCACCCCGACTGGGTACCTCCGTTGAAAGATGCTCCTAGCGCTTCCAGAGGACTCCAAGCACTCCACCAGACACCATAAGCACCGCAGGCTGCAGCTATCTCCCTTCAGAACGAAGCAGGAACAAGCTCTTACAAGAGCTCAGTGATTATAGCAAGGGAATATGCCTAGCATAGCAATCCCTTGTAGCAGATTCCCCCAATAAGAGACAGGACTCAAGTTGAGGGTAAAAATAGAACTCTCTGGCTGCTAGCTTGCAGCCCTTTTTATTAGGTGCTCCCATGAAGGGGAGGGACACACACAGTAACGTACATTAACCAATCACACAATAGTTACATCCCACACATAGCCCTCCCCTCTACCTGTAAACTAATTATCTGTACACACAGGAAAATACAATTATCCTAGGTAGGGAAAATACAGTTTTTACACAACATTCATAACTCCCAAAATATACATCACATTCGCATAAAAATACATATACACAATCAATCCATTCGGGGGAACAACATACTCAAGAATCATACGAATTGGACCAGGGGTTCAAAAGTTAGTACAAATGTGCATTTGACCTTCTGGAAGCATGGCTTTTAGAAGCTCAAACTAGTTCCCCAGAATCCTCTATCCTGGAGACAATGGAGAAGCTGATTTAATTATATCCAGGGACAAACACAGCCTCCATTAAGCACATGTTACCAGCAACCACCAAAAGACATAAAAATACATAACTCCTGTTATACTAAACAGAACCCCCACATTCAACCCATCCCCAGATGGCTTGGATCTGAGCGCTCAACATATCCAAACAGTGTTTAGATGCCACAAACACCGTTCAAACGCCATGGGGTTTAAGTTTCGTATGGGCTGATGAGAGGGCCCATAATCCTGGGGCAGCCCAATAACCCACAGTATGCCCAAATACCGTGCATAAAGGGCCAAATCGCCCAGGGACCGTAGTCACAGGGTAAGAGGCGGGCAAGCAGCCCCCTCCAAACCACAGTGGCGAAGTGGCTTTCGCTACAGGGGAGAACACTGGGAGGGAGGGAGGGGGAGGGGGAGAACACTGGGAGGGAGGGAGGGGAGGGGGAGAACACTGGGAGGGAGGGGAGGGGGAGAACACTGGGAGGGAGGGAGGGAGGGGAGGGAGAGAACACTGGGAGGGAGGGAGGGGAGGGGGAGAACACTGGGAGGGAGGGAGGGGAGGGGGAGAACACTGGGAGGGATGGAGGGGAGGGGGAGAACACTGGGAGGGAGGGAGGGGAGAACACTGGGAGGGAGGGAGGGGAGGGGAAGAACACTGGGAGGGAGGGAGGGAGGGGAGGGGGAGAACACTGGGAGGGAGGGAGGGGAAGGGGAGAACACTTGGAGGGAGGGAGGGGAGGGGGAGAACACTGGGAGGGAGGGAGGTGAGGGGGAGAACACTGGGAGGGAGGGAGGTGAGGGGGAGAACACTGGGAGGGAGGGAGAGGAGGGGAGGGGGATAACACTGGGAGGGATTGAGGGGAGGGAAGCTTGAGAACACTGGGAGGGAGGCGAGGAAAGCTTGAGAACACTGGGAGGGAGGGGAGGGGAGCTTGAGAACACTGGGAGGGAGGGGAGGGAGAGAACACTGGGAGGGAGGGGAGGGGGAGAACACTGGGAGGGTGGGGAGGGGGAGAACACTGGGAGGGAGGGAGGGAGGGGAGGGGGAGAACACTGGGAGGGAGGGGAGGGGGAGAACACTGGGAGGGAGGGAGGGAGGGGAGGGGGAGAACACTGGGAGGGAGGGGAGGGGGAGAGCACTGGGAGGGACGGAGGGAGGGGAGGGGGAGAACACTGGGAGGGACGGAGGGAGGGGAGGGGAGGGGGAGAACACTGGGAGGGAGGGAGGGGAGGGGGAGAACACTGGGAGGGAGGGGAGGGGGAGAACACTATGGGAGGGGAGGGGGAGAACATTATGGGAGGGGAGGGGGAGAACAGTATGGGAGGGGAGGGGGAGAACACCAGGGGAGGGGAGGGGGAGAACACTATGGGAGGGGAGGGGAGAACACTATGGGAGGGGAGGGGAGGGGGAGAACACTATGGGAGGGGAGGGGAGGGGGAGAACACTATGGGAGGGGAGGGGAGGGGGAGAACACTATGGGAGGGCAGGGGAGGGGAGGGGGAGAACATTATGGGAGTGGAGGGGGAGAACACTATGGGAGGGGAGGGGAGGGGGAGTGTGCTCCCCCCTCCCTATGGGAGGGAGGGTAGGGGGAGAACACTGGGAGGGAGGGGGGAGGGGGAGAACAATGGGAGGGAGGGGGAGAGGGGGAGAACACTGGGAGGGAGGGTGAGAACACTGGGAGGGAGGGGAGGGTGAGAACACTGGGAGGGAGGGGAGGGTTAGAACACTGGGATGAGGGGAGGGGGAGAACACTGGGAGGGAGGGGGGGAGGGGGAGAACACTGGGGGGGGAGGGGGAGAACACTGGGAGGGGGAGGGGGAGAACACTGGGAGGGAGGGTGGGAGGGGAGAACACTGGGAGGTAGGGTGGAGGGGAGAACACTGGGAGGGAGGGGAGGGTGAGAACACTGGGAGGAGGGGAGGGTGAGAACACTGGGAGGAGGGGAGGGTGAGAACACTGGGAGGAGGGGAGGGTGAGAACACTGGGAGGAAGGGAGGGGAGGGGGAGAACACATGGAGGAAGGGAGGGGAGGGGGAGAACACTGGGAGGGAGGGAGGGAGGGAGGGGAGGGGGAGAACACTGGGAGGGAGGGAGGGAGGGAGGGGAGGGGGAGAACACTGGGAGGGAGGGAGGGAGGGAGTGGAGGGGGAGAACACTGGGAGGGAGGGAGGGAGGGAGGGGAGGGGGGAGAACACTGGGAGGGAGGGAGGGAGGGAGGGAGGGAGGGGAGGGAGGGGAGGGGGAGAACACTGGGAGGGAGGGAGGGGAGGGGGAGAACACTGGGAGGGAGTGAGGGGAGGGGGAGAACACTGGGAGGGAGGGAGGTGAGGGGGAGAACACTGGGAGGGAGGGGGGGTTGGGAGGGGGAGAACACTGGGAGGGAGGGAGGGGAGGGGAGGGGGATAACACTGGGAGGGAGGGAGGGAGGGGAGCTTGAGAACACTGGGAGGGAGGGGAGGGGAGGGGGAGAACACTGGGAGGGAGGGGAGGGGGCGAACACTGGGAGGGAGGGAGGGGAGGGGGAGAACACTGGGAGGGAGGGAGGGAGGGAGGGGAGGGGGGAACACTGGGAGGGAGGGAGGGGAGGGGGAGAACACTGGGAGGGAGGGAGGGAGGGGAGGGGGAGAACACTGGGAGGGAGGGAGGGGAAGGGGAGAACACTGGGATGGAGGGAGGTGAGGGGGAGAACACTGGGACGGAGGGGAGGGGGCGAACACTGGGAGGGAGGGAGGGGAGGGGGAGAACAATGGGAGGGAGGGGGAGAGGGGGAGAACACTGGGAGGGAGGGTGAGAACACTGGGAGGGAGGGGAGGGTGAGAACACTGGGAGGGAGGGGAGGGTTAGAACACTGGGATGAGGGGAGGGGGAGAACACTGGGAGGGAGGGGGGGAGGGGGAGAACACTGGGGGGGGAGGGGGAGAACACTGGGAGGGGGAGGGGGAGAACACTGGGAGGGAGGGTGGGAGGGGAGAACACTGGGAGGTAGGGTGGAGGGGGAGAACACTGGGAGGGAGGGGAGGGTGAGAACACTGGGAGGAGGGGAGGGTGAGAACACTGGGAGGAGGGGAGGGTGAGAACACTGGGAGGAGGGGAGGGTGAGAACACTGGGAGGAAGGGAGGGGAGGGGGAGAACACATGGAGGAAGGGAGGGGAGGGGGAGAACACTGGGAGGGAGGGAGGGAGGGAGGGGAGGGGGAGAACACTGGGAGGGAGGGAGGGAGGGAGGGGAGGGGGAGAACACTGGGAGGGAGGGAGGGAGGGAGTGGAGGGGGAGAACACTGGGAGGGAGGGAGGGAGGGAGGGGAGGGGGAGAACACTGGGAGGGAGGGAGGGAGGGAGGGGAGGGAGGGGAGGGGGAGAACACTGGGAGGGAGGGAGGGGAGGGGGAGAACACTGGGAGGGAGTGAGGGGAGGGGGAGAACACTGGGAGGGAGGGAGGTGAGGGGGAGAACACTGGGAGGGAGGGGGGGTTGGGAGGGGGAGAACACTGGGAGGGAGGGGAGGGGAGGGGAGGGGGATAACACTGGGAGGGAGGGAGGGAGGGGAGCTTGAGAACACTGGAGGGAGGGGAGGGGAGGGGGAGAACACTGGGAGGAGGGAGGAGGGGCGAACACTGGGAGGGAGGGAGGGAGGGGGAGAACACTGGGAGGGAGGGAGGGAGGGAGGGGAGGGGGGAACACTGGGAGGGAGGGAGGGGAGGGGGAGAACACTGGGAGGGAGGGAGGGAGGGGAGGGGGAGAACACTGGGAGGGAGGGAGGGAAGGGGAGAACACTGGGATGGAGGGAGGTGAGGGGGAGAACACTGGGACGGAGGGGAGGGGGCGAACACTGGGAGGGAGGGAGGGAGGGGGAGAACACTGGGAGGGAGGGAGGGAGGGAGGGGAGGGGGGGAACACTGGGAGGGAGGGAGGGGAGGGGGAGAACACTGGGAGGGAGGGAGGGAGGGAGGGGAGGGGGGGAACACTGGGAGGGAGGGAGGGGAAGGGGGGAACACTGGGAGGGAGGAGGTGAGGGGGAGAACACTGGGAGGAAGGGAGGGGGAGGGGGAGAACACTGGGAGGGGAGGGAGGGGAGGGGGAGAACACTGGGATGGAGGGAGGTGAGGGGGAGAACACTGGGACGGAGGGGAGGGGGCGAACACTGGGAGGTAGGGAGGGGAGGGGGAGAACACTGGGAGGGAGGGAGGGAGGGGAGGGGGGGAACAATGGGAGGGAGGGAGGGAGGGAAGGGGGGAACAATGGGAGGGAGGGAGGGGAGGGGGAGAACACTGGAGGGAGGGAGGGAGGGAGGGGAGGGGGGAACACTGGGAGGGAGGGAGGTGAGGGGGAGAACACTGGGAGGGAGGGAGGGGAGGGGGAGAACACTGGGAGGAGGGAGGGAGGGGAGGGGGAGAACACTGGAGGGAGGGAGGGAGGGGAGGGGGAGAACACTGGGAGGGAGGGAGGGAGGGGAGGGGGAGAACACTGGAGGGAGTGAGGGGAGGGGGAACACTGGGAGGGAGGGAGGGTGAGGGGGAGAACACTGGGAGGGAGGGGGGTTGGTGGGGGAGAACACTGGGAGGGAGGGAGGGGAGGGGGATAACACTGGGAGGGAGGGAGGTGAGGGGGAGAACACTGGGAGGGAGGGAGGGAGGGAGGGGAGGGGAGAACACTGGGAGGGAGGGAGGGGAGGGGAGAACACTGGGAGGGAGGGAGGGAGGGAGGGGGAGAACACTGGGATGGAGGGAGGTGAGGGGGAGAACACTGGGACGGAAGGGGAGGGGGAGAACACTGGGAGGGAGGGAGGGGGAAAACACTGGGAGGAGGGAAGGGGAGGGGGATAACACTGGGAGGGAGGGAGGGGAGGGGAGCTTGAGAACACTGGTAGGGGGTGGAGAACACTGGGAGGGAGGGGAGGGGGAGCACACTGGGAGGGAGGGGAGGGGGAGACCACTGAGAGGGAGGGGACTGGGAGAACACTGGGAGGGAGGGAGGGGAGGGGGAGAACACTGGGAGGGAGGGGAGGGGGAGAACACTGGGAGGGAGGGAGGGGAGGGGGAGAACACTGGGAGGGAGGGAGGGAGGGGAGGGGGAGAACACTGGGAGGGAGGGAGGGGAGGGGGAGAACACTGGGAGGGAGGGGAGGGGGAGAACACTATAGGAGGGGAGGGGGAGAACACTATGGGAGGGGAGGGGGAGAACACTATGGGAGGGGAGGGGGAGAACACTATGCGAGGGGAGGAAGAGAACAGTATGGGAGGGGAGGGGAAGAACACTATGGGAGGGGAGGGGAGGGGGAGAACAATATGGGAGGGGAGGGGAGGGGAGGGGGAGTGTGCTCCCCCTCCCTATGGGAGGGAGGGGAGGGGGAGAACACTGGGAGGGAGGGGGGAGGGGGAGAACACTGGGAGGGAGGGGGAGAGGGGGAGAACACTGGGAGGGAGGGGGAGAGGTGGAGAACACTGGGAGGGTGGGGAGGGGAGGGGGAGAACACTGGGAGGGAGGGGAGGGGGCGAACACTGGGAGGGAGGGAGGGGAGGGGGAGAACACTGGGAGGGAGGGAGGGAGGGAGGGGAGGGGGGAACACTGGGAGGGAGGGAGGGGAGGGGGAGAACACTGGGAGGGAGGGAGGGAGGGGAGGGGGAGAACACTGGGAGGGAGGGAGGGGAAGGGGAGAACACTGGGATGGAGGGAGGTGAGGGGGAGAACACTGGGACGGAGGGGAGGGGGCGAACACTGGGAGGGAGGGAGGGGAGGGGGAGAACACTGGGAGGGAGGGAGGGAGGGAGGGGAGGGGGGGAACACTGGGAGGGAGGGAGGGGAGGGGGAGAACACTGGGAGGGAGGGAGGGAGGGAGGGAGGGGAGGGGGGGAACACTGGGAGGGAGGGAGGGGAGGGGGGAACACTGGGAGGGAGGGAGGTGAGGGGGAGAACACTGGGAGGAAGGGAGGGGAGGGGGAGAACACTGGGAGGGAGGGAGGGGAGGGGGAGAACACTGGGATGGAGGGAGGTGAGGGGGAGAACACTGGGACGGAGGGGAGGGGGCGAACACTGGGAGGTAGGGAGGGGAGGGGGAGAACACTGGGAGGGAGGGAGGGAGGGGAGGGGGGGAACAATGGGAGGGAGGGAGGGAGGGAGGGAAGGGGGGGAACAATGGGAGGGAGGGAGGGGAGGGGGAGAACACTGGGAGGGAGGGAGGGAGGGGAGGGGGGGAACACTGGGAGGGAGGGAGGTGAGGGGGAGAACACTGGGAGGAAGGGAGGGGAGGGGGAGAACACTGGGAGGGAGGGAGGGGAGGGGGAGAACACTGGGAGGGAGGGAGGGAGGGAGGGGAGGGGGAGAACACTGGGAGGGAGGGAGGGAGGGGAGGGGGAGACCACTGGGAGGGAGGGAGGGAGGGGAGGGGGAGAACACTGGGAGGGAGGGAGGGAGGGAGGGAGGGAGGGGAGGGGGAGAACACTGGGAGGGAGTGAGGGGAGGGGAGAACACTGGGAGGGAGGGAGGTGAGGGGGAGAACACTGGGAGGGAGGGGGGGTTGGGAGGGGGAGAACACTGGGAGGGAGGGAGGGGAGGGGGATAACACTGGGAGGGAGGGAGGTGAGGGGGAGAACACTGGGAGGGAGGGAGGGAGGGGAGGGGGAGAACACTGGGAGGGAGGGAGGGGAGGGGGAGAACACTGGGAGGGAGGGAGGGAGGGAGGGGAGGGGGAGAACACTGGGATGGAGGGAGGTGAGGGGGAGAACACTGGGACGGAGGGGAGGGGGAGAACACTGGGAGGGAGGGAGGGGGAAAACACTGGGAGGGAGGGAAGGGAGGGGAGGGGGATAACACTGGGAGGGAGGGAGGGGAGGGGAGCTTGAGAACACTGGTAGGGAGTGGAGGGGAGCTTGAGAACACTGGGAGGGAGGGGAGGGGAGGTGGAGAACACTGGGAGGGAGGGGAGGGGGAGAACACTGGGAGGGAGGGGAGGGGGAGACCACTGAGAGGGAGGGGACTGGGAGAACACTGGGAGGGAGGGAGGGGAGGGGGAGAACACTGGGAGGGAGGGGAGGGGGAGAACACTGGGAGGGAGGGAGGGGAGGGGGAGAACACTGGGAGGGAGGGAGGGAGGGGAGGGGGAGAACACTGGGAGGGAGGGAGGGGAGGGGGAGAACACTGGGAGGGAGGGGAGGGGGAGAACACTATAGGAGGGGAGGGGGAGAACACTATGGGAGGGGAGGGGGAGAACACTATGGGAGGGGAGGGGGAGAACACTATGCGAGGGGAGGAAGAGAACAGTATGGGAGGGGAGGGGAAGAACACTATGGGAGGGGAGGGGAGGGGGAGAACACTATGGGAGGGGAGGGGGAGAACAATATGGGAGGGGAGGGGAGGGGAGGGGGAGTGTGCTCCCCCTCCCTATGGGAGGGAGGGGAGGGGGAGAACACTGGGAGGGAGGGGGGAGGGGGAGAACACTGGGAGGGAGGGGGAGAGGGGGAGAACACTGGGAGGGAGGGGGAGAGGTGGAGAACACTGGGAGGGAGGGGAGGGTGAGAACACTGGGAGGAGGGGAGGGGGAGAACACTGGGATGAGGGGTGGGTGCGAACACTGGGATGAGGGGAGGGGGAGAACACTGGGAGGGGACTGGGAGAACACTGGGAGGGAGGGAGGGGAGGGGGAGAACACTGGGAGGGAGGGGAGGGGGAGAACACTGGGAGGGAGGGAGGGGAGGGGGAGAACACTGGGCGGGAGGGAGGGGAGGGGGAGAACACTGGGAGGGAGGGGAGGGGGAGAACACTATAGGAGGGGAGGGGGAGAACACTATGGGAGGGGAGGGGGAGAACACTATGGGAGGGGAGGGGGAGAACACTATGCGAGGGGAGGGGGAGAACAGTATGGGAGGGGAGGGGAGGGGAAGAACACTATGGGAGGGGAGGGGAGGGGGAGAACACTATGGGAGGGGAGGGGGAGAACACTATGGGAGGGGAGGGGAGGGGGAGTGTGCTCCCCCTCCCTATGGGAGGGAGGGGAGGGGGAGAACACTGGGAGGGAGGGGGGAGGGGGAGAAAACTGGGAGGGAGGGGGAGAGGGGGAGAACACTGGGAGGGAGGGGGAGAGGTGGAGAACACTGGGAGGGAGGGGAGGGTGAGAACACTGGGAGGAGGGGAGGGGGAGAACACTGGGATGAGGGGTGGGTGAGAACACTGGGATGAGGGGAGGGGGAGAACACTGGGAGGGGGAGGGGAGAACACTGGGAGGGAGGGGGGAGGGGGAGAACACTGGGAGGGAGGGGGAGGGGGAGAACACTGGGAGGGAGGGGGGAGGGGGAGAAAACTGGGAGGGAGGGGGGAGGGGGAGAACACTGGGAGGGAGGGGAGGGTGAGAACACTGGGAGGGAGGGGAGGGTGAGAACACTGGGAGGGAGGGTGAGAACACTGGGAGGGAGGGGAGGGTGAGAACACTGGGAGGAGGGGAGGGTGAGAACACTGGGATGAGGGGAGGGGGAGAACACTGGGAGGAAGGGAGGGGAGAACACTGGGAGGGAGGGGGGAGGGGGAGAACACTGGGAGGGAGGGGAGGGTGAAAACACTGGGAGGAGGGGAGGGTGAGAACACTGGGATGAGGGGAGGGGGAGAACACTGGGAGGGGGAGGGGAGAACACTGGGAGGGAGGGGGAGGGGGAGAACACTGGGAGGGAGGGGGAGGGGGAGAACACTGGGAGGGAGGGGGGAGGGGAAGAACACTGGGAGGGAGGGGGGAGGGGGAGAACACTGGGAGGGAGGGGAGGGTGAGAACACTGGGAGGGAGGGGAGGGTGAGAACACTGGGAGGAGGGGAGGGTGAGAAACCTGGGATGAGGGGAGGGGGAGAACACTGGGAGGAAGGGAGGGGAGGGGGAGAAAGCTGGGAGGGAGGGAGGGAGGGAGGGGAGGGGGAGAACACTGGGAGGGAGGGAGGGGAGAGGGAGAACACTGGGAGGGAGGGAGGGGAGGGGGAGAAACCTGGGAGGGAGTGAGGGGAGGGGGAGAACACTGGGAGGGGGAGGGGAGAACACTGGGAGGGAGGGGGAGGGGGAGAACACTGGGAGGGAGGGGGAGGGGGAGAACACTGGGAGGGAGGGGGGAGGGGAAGAACACTGGGAGGGAGGGGGAGAGGTGGAGAACACTGGGAGGGAGGGGAGGGTGAGAACACTGGGAGGAGGGGAGGGGGAGAACACTGGGATGAGGGGTGGGTGAGAACACTGGGATGAGGGGAGGGGGAGAACACTGGGAGGGGGAGGGGAGAACACTGGGAGGGAGGGGGGAGGGGGAGAACACTGGGAGGGAGGGGGAGGGGGAGAACACTGGGAGGGAGGGGGGAGGGGGAGAAAACTGGGAGGGAGGGGGGAGGGGGAGAACACTGGGAGGGAGGGGAGGGTGAGAACACTGGGAGGGAGGGGAGGGTGAGAACACTGGGAGGGAGGGTGAGAACACTGGGAGGGAGGGGAGGGTGAGAACACTGGGAGGAGGGGAGGGTGAGAACACTGGGATGAGGGGAGGGGGAGAACACTGGGAGGAAGGGAGGGGAGAACACTGGGAGGGAGGGGGGAGAGGGAGAACACTGGGAGGGAGGGGAGGGTGAAAACACTGGGAGGAGGGGAGGGTGAGAACACTGGGATGAGGGGAGGGGGAGAACACTGGGAGGGGGAGGGGAGAACACTGGGAGGGAGGGGGAGGGGGAGAACACTGGGAGGGAGGGGGAGGGGGAGAACACTGGGAGGGAGGGGGGAGGGGGAGAACACTGGGAGGGAGGGGAGGGTGAGAACACTGGGAGGGAGGGGAGGGTGAGAACACTGGGAGGAGGGGAGGGTGAGAAACCTGGGATGAGGGGAGGGGGAGAACACTGGGAGGAAGGGAGGGGAGGGGGAGAAAGCTGGGAGGGAGGGAGTGAGGGAGGGAGGGGAGGGGGAGAACACTGGGAGGGAGGGAGGGGAGAGGGAGAACACTGGGAGGGAGGGAGGGGAGGGGGAGAACACTGGGAGGGAGTGAGGGGAGGGGGAGAACACTGGGAGGGAGTGAGGGGAGGGGGAGAACACTGGGATGGAGGGGAGGGTGAGAACACTGGGAGGAGGGGAGGGTGAGAACACTGGGATGAGGGGAGGGGGAGAACACTGGGAGGAAGGGAGGGGAGGGGGAGAACACTGGGAGGGAGGGAGGGAGGGAGGGGAGGGGGAGAACACTGGGAGGGAGGGATGGGAGGGGGAGAACACTGGGAGGGAGGGGAGGGGGAGAACACTGGGAGGGAGTGAGGGGAGGGGGAGAAACCTGGGAGGGAGTGAGGGGAGGGGGAGAACACTGGGAGGGAGGGAGGTGAGGGGGAGAAAACTGGGATGGAGGGGAGGGGGAGAACACTGGGTGGGAGGGAGGGGAGGAGGATAAAACTGGGAGGGAGGGAGGGAGGGGAGCTTGAGAACACTGGGAGGGAGGGGAGGGGAGGGGGAGAACACTGGGAGGGAGGGGAGGGGAGGGGGAGAACACTGGGAGGGTGGGGAGGGGAGGGGGAGAACACTGGGAGCGGAGGGGAGGGGGAGAACACTGGGAGGGAGGGGAGGGGGCGAACACTGGGAGGGAGGGAGGGAGGGGAGGGGGAGAACACTGGGAGGGAGGGGAGGGGGAGAACACCTGGAGGGAGGGAGGGAGGGAGGGAGGGGAGGGGGAGAACACTGGGAGGGAGGGGAGGGGGAGAACACTGGGAGGGAGGGAGGGAGGGGAGGGGGAGAACACTGGGGGGGAGGGAGGGGAGGGGGAGAACACTGGGAGGGAGGGAGGGGAGGGGGAGAACACTTGGAGGGAGGGAGGGAGGGGAGGGGGAGAACACTGGGAGGGAGGGAGGGGAGGGGAGGGGGAGAACACTGGGGGAGGGGGAGAACACTGGGAGGGAGGGAGGGGAGGGGGAGAACACTGGGAGGGAGGGGAGGGGGAGAACACTATGGGAGGGGGAGAACACTATGAGAGGGGATGGGGAGAACACTATGGGAGGGGAGGGGAGGTGGAGAACACTATAGGAGGGGAAGGGGAGTGTTCTCCCCCCTCCCTATGGGAGGGAGGGGAGGGGGAGAACACTGGGAGGGAGGGGAGGGGGAGAACACTGGGAGGGAGGGGAGGGGGAGAACACTGGGAGGGAGGGGGAGGGGGAGAACACTGGGAGGAAGAGGGGGTGAACACTGGGAGGGAGACGGGGAGAACACTGGGAGGGAGGGGGAGAGGTGGAGAACACTGGGAGGGAGGGGGAGAGGTGGAGAACACTGGGAGGGAGGGGGAGAGGTGGAGAACACTGGGAGGGAGGGGGAGATGTGGAGAACACTGGGAGGGAGGGGGAGAGGTGGAGAACACTGGGAGGGAGGGGGGAGGGGGAGAACACTGGGAGGGAGGGGAGGGGGAGAACACTGGGATGGAGGGGGGAGAACACTGGGAGGGAGGGAGGGAGGGAGGGAGGGGAGGGAGAGAACACTGGGAGGGGAGGGGGGAGGGAGCGAGTGGTGGGGGAGAACACTGGGAGGGAGAGGAGGGGAGGGGGAGAACACTGGGAGGGAGGGGAGGGGAGGGGGAGAACACTGGGAGGGAGGGGAAGGGAGGGGAGGGGGAGAACACTATGGGAGGGGAGGGGGAGAACACTATGGGAGGGGAGGGGGAGAACACTATGAGAGGGGATGGGGAGAACACTATGGGAGGGGAGGGGAGGGGGAGAACACTATGGGAGGGGAGGGGAGGTGGAGAACACTATGGGAGGGGAGGGGGAGTGTTCTCCCCCCTCCCTATGGGAGGGAGGGGAGGGGGAGAACACTAGGAGGGAGGGGGAGGGGGAGAACACTGGGAGGGAGGGGGAGGGGGAGAACACTGGGAGGGAGAGGGGGAGAACACTGGGAGGAAGGGGGAGAGGGGGAGAACACTGGGAGGGAGGGGGAGAGGTGGAGAACACTGGGAGGGAGGGGGAGAGGTGGAGACCACTGGGAGGGAGGGGGTGTTACGGTACCACCTTCCGAGCTCCAGACACAGTCGTTAGTCACTTGTATTCCCGGTTCCCCCAATAACGAGACCAAGCTCCATTATGAGGGTAAAACATGAACTGAGGACTGGAACAGCCAGCCTGCCTTTTATTTGCATTTCACACACACAGGCCACACCCAAGGGGAGGCATAAAACAACCACTGGCATCGATGGTACATCCCACACATTCCCTCCCCTTGGTGTGACACATAATCGTATTATACAGGCAGTTTAGAATATATTTTTATACAACTTTCATAACTCCAAATCCATCCATCATATCCACATAAAAGGCACATATTCAGATTCAGCATACTTAAATCATAAACAGTCTCAAAAATCACACCAATCCCTTCAGTGAATCCAAAGTTACTCGAAAGTCCGTTTATGACCGACCGCAGATACCGTTTCGTGCCCAAAAGAGTTCCCTGGATTCGGGCTATACGGTCGGTCACTTGTTGGCCTAAAAATGTCTACGTCCTGTTCGAAGTGGACCGGTACTTCGACTTACGTTGTACTGTCGAAGTATCGTCGATAGTACGGGTCGGCGGATTCGAAGTTAAAATGGCCGCCGCCACGTGGCCCTTTGTCCGATGTCGGCCACCACGAGGCTTTGGTAGCTTTAGCGCTTCGTTGGTTTCTGCTGTATTCGAACTGTTAGTGGTGCAAAGTCACAACTCTCCGCAGGGTCTCTCAGGGACCACAAGTACTGGGCAAATCAGACGAACCCAATAGGTTTAGTCCAGCGGGATGGGTCTGTCACATGGCTCCCTCCTTGTGGAACACTCCGGCAGACCCGGCTTGACCCTGTGGCGGGTCAACTTGGGGATGACCGGACTTAGAGAGAATAGGGACGTCTATTTGCCGGGATAACCCATCCGCATTCCCATTCTGCTTACCGGGCCGGTAGCTGATAGTGAAATTATAAGGCTGCAAGGCCAAACTCCACCTCAGCAGTCTGCCATTGTCCCCAGAGACCCGGTTAAGCCAGACGAGGGGGTTGTGGTCTGTTACGAGGGAAAATTCTTGTCCGTATAGGTAGGGGCTCAGTTTCTTCAGTGCCCAGACCAGGGCTAAACACTCTTTCTCTACTGCCGCATAACTCACTTCTCGAGGTAGTAACTTTCTGCTGAGATATGCGACAGGGTGTTCTCCGCCATCCTCCCCGACCTGGCTCAACACAGCCCCCAGTCCATACATGGAAGCGTCTGTGTGGACAAGAAAACGTTTGTTAGGGACTGGGGCAGCCAGGACAGGGGCATTCACAAGAGCCTGCTTCAGGGCTTGAAACGCGGCTTCACAAGCTGGAGACCACAGGACCTGCCTAGGTAAATTCTTTTTAGTCAAATCAGTTAGGGGCTTGGCAATCGTGCTGTAGTCGGGGACAAAACGTCGATAGTAACCCGCTGTCCCTAGGAAGGCAAGTACTTGGGTCTTGGTGATAGGTGTGGGCCAGTTAGCTACTGCTTCCACCTTGGCCGGTTCGGGTCTCTGGCTCCCACAACCCACCCGGTGACCCAAGTACTGCACTTCTGCCATGCCTAAATGGCACTTGTCTGGTTTCAGAGTCAGGCCGGCGGCCCGAATCTTGTCCAGCACTACCCCTACGTGTACTAGGTGGTCTTCCCAAGACTCACTGTAAACCGCGATGTCGTCCAGGTATGCACATGCAAATCCCTGGAAGCCATCTAGGAGCCTATCCACCATACGCTGGAAGGTAGCCGGAGCGTTCTTCATCCCGAATGGCATAACCCTAAACTGGTATAGGCCAAACGGGGTGACGAAGGCCGACTTGGGGATAGCATCCTCGGCCAGGGGGATCTGCCAGTACCCTTTACATAGGTCAATGGTGGTCAGGTAGCGCCCCCTGGCAATGCGGTCTAATAACTCGTCTATCCGGGGCATCGGGTAGGCGTCCGTGGTAGTCCGCTCGTTGAGCCGCCTGTAATCCACACAGAACCGGGTGGTCCCATCTTTCTTGGGTACTAGGACTACGGGCGACGCCCACGGACTATCGGAGTGCTCAATAACCCCCAGCCGGGTCATCTCCTGTATCTCCTTCCGCATTCCTTCTCGGACTGCTTCCGGGATACGGTATGGAGGTTGTCGTAGGGGGTTCTGTCCGGGTGTCTCGACCTTGTGTATAGCTAGTGGGGTTGTAACAGATCCTTCCAACTTAGTCTTTCCTTTTGTTCGGTTCATGCCTCTGTTCGCCTGATTTCGTGCGAAGTCCGTATGTGAAATATAGGTGGCCGCCATTTCAGGACTTTACACGTGGTCGCGGCCATCTTGTGTGCGAACAGCGGTGTTTGCCTGTAACCGCATGGAACTAAAAACGGATACGCAAACAGGCGAACACCGCTGAGTCCTCCAGACCTCCACAAGTTCGCACAGAAACTACCGAACACCCCACCATTCGGTAGTTACACTCAGTCACCTATGGGGATTTCAGCGAACCCCGCGATTCGGATGGATGACAAGATTTTCATACCGTTTTACCGTGCGAACAGAGACCGACCGCAAGGCCAAAACTCATGGAACTATTTTCGGCTAGTTGGTCTGTGCGGTCGGTCAAAACTTTGAAACTCTGTAACTCCCGAACCGTTCACCCAATCGGGCTGATTTTTGGACAGAGTGTTCCCCGAACGAAGATCTCTCAAGCGGTGCCGGATTTAAAGGTGTACCCCCTGTTTTTGGGGTACATCCAGAACTGGGGCAAAATATTGTATGTTCTAATTGTATTATGTGGTTATCTGAGGGGAGGAGACGTGGGGGTGTTACCCTGTGCATAATTGGTTGTTTTCATCCTCCCCCTGGGAGTGTCCTGTGTGTACCCTTTTCTAATAAAAAGCAGGCTGGGTGTCCCAGTCCTCAGTTCATCTTGACCCTTCATAACGTAGCCTCGTCTCGTTCTTGAAAGGGGATTGTTTGGGAAGGTTATTCTGTTCCTGTTGCAGCTGAACCTGATTTTCGCTCTGGATATCGTGGATGGGATTATATCAGCCTACTTCTCCACAGCAGCTTGCAGGGAAAAAGGACGTCTCCAACGGCAGAAACCCTCTCTCTATCTGGGTAGCCGTTACATTGGTGGCAAGCGGTGGGATGGTCCTTTTATCCAAGGAGCAAGTGCTGAATGGAGTCTCAGTATGCCAAGCTGAAAAGACCCACACTAAAGGATTTATTGGAGAATCGTGGTAGGAGTGCCAGCAACAGACCACGGAGGGAGCTGATAGCTGACCTGCTGGAGCTGGACGAGATGGATAGGTCCATGGAGGTAACGGAACCCAGGGCACCCATCAGTGAGGACGATGTGATTACGGCAATTGTGCAGCGGAGATTAGCGTTGTATCCAGTCACGTCTACAGAGCTAATAACCCAACTACTCCGGGAAACAAGGGAAGAGATCCAAACTAAGAGGGATCAAGAAATGGAACTGGTAAGAGCCAGACAGCTCACTACACAGACAGTTCCTACCCCGCTACCCACTACTACAGTAACGAAAATTCCCTTCAATGCATTTAAAACCTTTGCAGAAAATGAAGAGGAAATTGATGGGTATTTGGCGGACTTTGAAAGACAGTGCTCGCTACATCAAATACCGCCAGGGCAATGGGTCACTATCCTGGCGGGAAAACTATCAGGAAAAGCTAGTGAGGCTTTTCGAGCGCTCACTACAGAGGAGATCACGCAGTACCAAACAGTAAAAGAGGCACTGCTCACCAGGTATGCGGTAACCCCAGAAGCCTACCGTCGCCGCTTCCGGGAGTCCAAAAAGAAAGCTGTGGACTCCCACATGGAATGGGCCAACCGACTACAAAGAGTGGCATCACATTGGGTCCAAGGATGTAAGGCCAACACCGGAGAGGAGATATTACAATTATTCTTAATGGAACATTTCTTTCAAAATTTGGCTGCGGACCTACAAGACTGGGTACGAGACCGGCGCCCCGCTAATTTAAATGAGGCGGCTCGGCTGGCCGATGAATACGCCGAGACAAGGAGAGTAAGCCAGGGTACTCCACGACCAGCTCATAAGATAGAGCCACGTACCCCAGCCACTGTCTCACGCCCAGAGTTTCGAGCTCCAGTCCCACCAGGACCACCCCGTCCTCAGGGACCTACCAACTACCCCCGAGATTTGTCGAAAGTGACGTGCCATCACTGCGGCAACCTCGGACATATTGCTCGATATTGTCCCCTAAGATCCACTAGTAACAATTGGAGACGCACAACTCCCAACGCAGAGGCCCCTGCATCACGACCCTCTGCAGCTCACTGTGTGGAAGCTGAAATGGGCCCTGAGGAATGCCTGGGGATTTTGTATGAAGCAGACCCCATACAAGCTGCTTCGCCAGATAACCGACAGCATCATCGGCAGGAAGTTCGGGTGAATGGACAAACAGCACAAGGCCTAAGAGACACCGGGGCTACCATCACGTTGATCCAAAAACACCTAGTAAAGCCAGAGAATGTGTCTACCCGCACTGTTGCTGTTCGGGTCGCAGGGGGCGCTGTTTTTCGCTTGCCCACTGCCCGAGTACATTTAGACTGGGGAGTCGGATCGGGGAAAACTACAGTTGGCATCATGGACAACTTGCCTGCCGAGGTCGTCTTGGGAAATGACATTGGCCCCTTGACCTCAGCATATTTGCCCACACCTGCTGCCGCTTGTCCCGTAACCACCCGCTCACAGGCCCGTGTCACAGATGACCCTAATACAGGCCGGGAGACCCAGGTAAGCCAAGCACCCACATGTAACCCCACTACAACAAACAGGCCCATAGCTTGGGACACCCCAGAGGAGTTTGGGAGGGAAACTAGAGAGGACCCCACCCTCCAAAAGTATCGAGAATTAGCAGACAGTAGGGAGGGCAAACAGGAACGTTTCCTATGGGATGGGGACAGGTTGTACAGACTGACGGAAGGGAAAAAGAGAGGCTGTCCCCCTTCACAGAAGCGCCAACTAGTGGTACCCAGAAAGTACCGGTTGGAGCTTCTCCGAATCGGCCACGACATTCCGTTGGCAGGGCATCTAGGGGGTAACCGTACCACCTTCCGGATCACCCAGACCTTCTTTTGGCCGGGGATCTCAAAGGATGTACGACGTTACTGCAGCACTTGTGACGTATGCCAACGGGTAGGGAAGAGAGGAGATCACCCTAAAGCTCGACTGTTACCTATGCCTGTGATCGAGGAACCATTTAGCAGGGTGGCAGTCGACCTAGTGGGACCCCTACCTAACCCCAGTCCCTCTGGTAAGAAATACATCCTTACCGTAGTGGACTATGCTACTCGCTACCCGGAAGCTGTCGCTCTGACGAATATCCAGGCTGACACTGTCGCCAGTGCTCTAGTCGGGATATTCACCCGAGTGGGATTTCCTCAGGAAATCTTGTCCGATAGAGGGACCCAGTTTACCGCAGACCTAACCCAGCAGCTATGGAAGGTTTGTAGTATTAAACCCCTACTTAGTTCCCCGTACCACCCTCAGACTAACGGTCTCTGTGAACGTTTTAACGGTACCCTAAAGCAATTGCTACGGACCTTTACAGCGGAATACAAAGATTGGGAACGATTCTTGCCGCACCTCCTGTTCGCTTATCGGGAGGTGCCACAGGAATCCACAGGGTTCTCTCCCTTTGAACTGCTCTATGGCCGGAGAGTACGAGGCCCTCTCGACCTCATCCGAGAGCACTGGGAGGGAGAGACAGAACATGAGGGTGTCCCCATCGTACCATATGTACTAGAAATGCGGGACCGCATGGAACAGTTAGCCCGGATGGCACGGGACCATCTCCATGCGGCCCAGGGCCGGCAGAAACGTTGGTACGATCAGGGCGCCCGCCAGCGAACGTTCCAAGTAGGCCAGAAGGTGCTGGTGCTTAGACCTGTCAAAGGGAATAAGCTCCAGACCTCCTGGCAGGGCCCTTACAAAGTGGTAGCACAGGTATGTGACACCACCTATGTAATTGCCAGCAGCAAAGATGAAAGGATCCAGAAGTCCTTTCACGTAAATTTATTAAAAGAATATCAAGAAAGGCCCGAGGATATAGCAGCCATATGTATACCAGCCACTGAAGACCCTGACAGCTTACCCATACCCGACCTTTTAGCTAACTCGGACCCTAAGACCCTGCTCAATACCATACAGCTAGGGGAGCGACTAACCCCCGCTGAAAAGGGACAGATCCGACAACTGCTGACTGAAAAGAGGTTGACATTTTCCCAAGAGCCCGGATACACCCCCTTAGCAACTCACTATGTAGAGACCCCAGGTCAACCCCCTCTCCGGCAAACTCCCTATAGGATCCCTGAGGCAGTAAAAGATGAGATGAGGAAGGAAATCCAGGAGATGCTAAGACTAGGAGTGATAGAGCCATCTGACAGCCCGTGGGCCTCACCGGTGGTCCTAGTCCCCAAAAAGGATGGGACTACCCGGTTCTGTGTCGATTATCGACGTCTCAATGACAAAACCCTGACAGACGCATATCCCATGCCCCGAGTAGACGAGCTATTAGATCGTATTGCCAGGGGACGTTATCTGACCACCATCGATTTGTGTAAAGGGTATTGGCAGATTCCCCTGGCCAAGGAGGCTATCCCTAAGTCGGCCTTTGTCACCCCATTTGGCTTGTACCAATTTAAGGTCATGCCATTTGGGATGAAAAACGCCCCGGCTACATTTCAGCGCTTAGTGGACCGCCTCCTTGATGGCTTCCAGGATTTCGCCTGCGCGTACCTGGATGACATTGCGATTTATAGCGAAACCTGGGGAGAGCACTTAAGGCATGTAGAGGCCGTACTGGATCAGATTCGGGCCGCAGGGTTGACTCTGAAACCAGAAAAGTGTAACTTCGGCATGGCAGAAGTCCAGTACCTGGGACATCGAGTGGGATGTGGGAAGCAGCGCCCAGAACCCGCTAAAATTGAAGCTGTAGCTAACTGGCCCACACCCCACACCAAAACTCAAGTATTAGCATTTTTGGGAACCGCAGGATATTATAGGAGGTTTGTCCCTGACTATAGTACCATCGCAAAACCATTAACAGACCTAACCAAAAAGAACTTGCCTAGGATAGTCCTGTGGTCTCCCGCCTGTGAAACAGCCTTTCAGGCCCTAAAGAATGCTCTGATTCATGCACCTGTCCTGTCTGCCCCCGTCCCTAACAAAAGATTTGTCGTTCATACAGATGCATCCATGTATGGACTGGGGGCAGTTCTAAGCCAGGTCGGAGAAGATGGAGGCGAGCACCCTGTCGCGTATCTCAGTAGGAAACTGTTACCTAGAGAAGTGAGCTACGCGGCAGTGGAAAAGGAATGCTTAGCCCTGGTCTGGGCATTAAAGAAACTCACCCCATATTTGTACGGACAGGAATTTACATTAATCACCGACCATAACCCCCTGGTGTGGTTAAACAGAGTAGCTGGAGATAATGGACGCTTGTTGAGATGGAGCCTAGCACTGCAACCCTACAACTTTTCCATTCAATACCGCCCGGGCAGGTTTAACGGGAATGCCGATGGTCTGTCCAGACAAACAGAACTATTACCCTAACAAGGAACCGGACAGCCCCAAGTTGACCCGAAAAGGATCAATCCGGGTCTGCCGGAGTGTTCCACAAAAGGGGAGCAGTGTAACAGATCCTTCCAACTTAGTCTTTCCTTTTGTTCGGTTCATGCCTCTGTTCGCCTGATTTCGTGCGAAGTCCGTATGTGAAATATAGGTGGCCGCCATTTCAGGACTTTACACGTGGTCGCGGCCATCTTGTGTGCGAACAGCGGTGTTTGCCTGTAACCGCATGGAACTAAAAACGGATACGCAAACAGGCGAACACCGCTGAGTCCTCCAGACCTCCACAAGTTCGCACAGAAACTACCGAACACCCCACCATTCGGTAGTTACACTCAGTCACCTATGGGGATTTCAGCGAACCCCGCGATTCGGATGGATGACAAGATTTTCATACCGTTTTACCGTGCGAACAGAGACCGACCGCAAGGCCAAAACTCATGGAACTATTTTCGGCTAGTTGGTCTGTGCGGTCGGTCAAAACTTTGAAACTCTGTAACTCCCGAACCGTTCACCCAATCGGGCTGATTTTTGGACAGAGTGTTCCCCGAACGAAGATCTCTCAAGCGGTGCCGGATTTAAAGGTGTACCCCCTGTTTTTGGGGTACATCCAGAACTGGGGCAAAATATTGTATGTTCTAATTGTATTATGTGGTTATCTGAGGGGAGGAGACGTGGGGGTGTTACCCTGTGCATAATTGGTTGTTTTCATCCTCCCCCTGGGAGTGTCCTGTGTGTACCCTTTTCTAATAAAAAGCAGGCTGGGTGTCCCAGTCCTCAGTTCATCTTGACCCTTCATAACGTAGCCTCGTCTCGTTCTTGAAAGGGGATTGTTTGGGAAGGTTATTCTGTTCCTGTTGCAGCTGAACCTGATTTTCGCTCTGGATATCGTGGATGGGATTATATCAGCCTACTTCTCCACAGCAGCTTGCAGGGAAAAAGGACGTCTCCAACGGCAGAAACCCTCTCTCTATCTGGGTAGCCGTTACAGGGGTGTACCCGGGTTCTTGGGAGAATGTCGCCTGCTTCTCCCACAGAAGCTGTCTTGCCTGGGTTTTCTCGGCCGGGCTTAGTCGGTCACCTAACTGTACGAGGCTAGTAAGGTCGGTCTGGGGATCCCTTTCTAACAGGTCAGGTAAAGGTAAGTTCTCGGGGTCGTCGGTAGCTGGGGCACAAACTGCTGCAACATCTTCGGGTCGTTCCTGATACTCCTTGAGCATGTTCACATGAAAGGATCGTTGTACCCTTTCATCCGAACAGCTGGCTATGAGATAGGTAGTATCGCATACCTGAGCTAACACCTTGTACGGGCCCTGCCAAGATGCTTGCATCTTGTTTGCCTTCACAGGTTTGAGCACTAGGACCTTCTGCCCAACCTGGAAGACCCGCTGTCGAGCACCCCGATCGTACCATCGTTTCTGTTTCCCCTGGGCCGCCCGGAGATTTTCCCTTACCATCAGGGATAGTTTCTCCATACGGTCCCGGAGTTCCAGCACATACGGTACTATGGGGGTCCCTTCTTGCTCCGTCTCCCCCTCCCAGTGTCCTCTAATGAGATCTAGGGGTCCACGAACCCTTCTCCCATAGAGTAACTCAAAGGGGGAGAACCCAGTTGATTCCTGGGGCACCTCTCTGTATGCAAATAGCAGATGAGGCAGGAATCGCTCCCAGTCTCTGCAAGTGTCAGTAAAGGTCCTCAGCATCTGTTTGAGGGTACCATTAAATCGCTCGCAGAGACCGTTAGTCTGTGGGTGATAGGGTGAACTAAGTAGCGGGTTGATGCCGCACACCTTCCACAGCTGCTGGGTGAGCACAGCGGTAAATTGGGTTCCCTGATCAGAGAGGATCTCCTGAGGGAACCCGACCCTAGTAAAGACTTTAACCAGGGCATCAGCAACCGTCTCTGCCTCTATATTAGACAGCGCTACTGCCTCTGGGTAACGGGTGGCGTAGTCTACCACAGTAAGAATATATTTCTTACCGGATGGACTAGCCCTGGCCAGTGGACCCACAATGTCAACGGCTATGCGGGAAAAGGGCTCTCCAATGATAGGCATCGGCTGTAGCCTAGCTTTTGGATGATCTCCCCGCTTACCTACCCGTTGACAAGTGTCGCACGTGCTACAATACATCCGCACATCTCGGTTAAAATTGGGCCAGAAAAAGTTTTGGGTGATTCTATGAGCTGTGCGGTGGGAACCTAGATGACCTGCTAACGGCACGTCATGCCCAATCCGCAGAATCTCCTGCCGATACTTTGCAGGTACTACTAGTTGTCGTTTCTGCGGAGGGGCATTCGGTTTCGGGGAAGGTTTCGGGATCCTGTACAGCCTATCCCCCACCCACTCGTAGTGTTCCCCACCTACTCCTTCTTCCCCAGCGTCGGCCCTGGCTCTGTACTTGGCTAACGTCGGGTCCTCCCTAGTTTCCTTCCCGTACATTTCTGGGGTATCCCAGCCGAACGGGGCCTGGTCTAAGGTACAAGTCGGGGTAGAGAGTCTTACCTGGGTCTCAACAGCAGGTGGGCCGGCCTCAGTGGCACGGGTCTGGGCACGGGTCGTAACAGCGTCCACTGCAGCGGGGCCCATGGGAGCAAAGGCCGAAACCAGGGGGGCCAAGTCGTTGCCAAGAAGAACATCAGCGGGTAAATCCTTAATGACCCCCACATTCACGTGTCTAGCGCCCACTCCCCAATCCAAATGTACCCGGGCCACGGGTAGGCGAAATACTGCACCCCCGGCTACTCGTACTGCCACGGTATCCCCGGTATGTTGAGCTTCGGACACTAGGTGCTTTTGGAGCAAAGTCAGGGTTGCACCAGTGTCTCGTAGCCCACTGGCTTCCTTTCCGTTGACCTTTACACTCTGTCTGTGGTGTTGTCGATTGTCCTGGTGGGCAGCCTGAACAGGGTCCGCCTCATGTAATATGCCCCAGCATTCCTCTTCCTCTACACAGTGGACTGCTGGAAGAGGTGCTGGGGAAGGGGCCCCCGTGGGTTTCCTCCAGGACTGGTTCCTGTTGGCACGGTTCATCGGGCACTCCTGTCGCCTGTGCCCTAGCTGATTGCACAGGAAGCACCGAAGGGGTTCAGAGTACTCTCGGGCGTTAAACCGGGGTGGACGTTGGTACTGGGCAGCCGGAGGGGGTGCGGATGGTCTGTTTATGGGAGGCTGATACGTGGCAGCGGCTGGTTGGTATTCCGCTCTGGCTGTGGCCTTGGTGATGGAATTGTCCAGTCTGCGAGCGTCAGTGTACTCATCGGCCAAGCGAGCCGCCTCGTGTAGAGTGGAAGGCTTACGGTCTCGTACCCACTCTCTGACCCCTGTCGGCAATTTGTCGAAACAATGTTCCAATAAAAACATCTGCAGCACCTCTTCTCCCGACACCGCCTGGCACCCTGCCATCCAGTGGGCGGCTGTGCGATGTACCTTGCAGGCCCATTCCACGTATGAGTCCCCAGTTGTTTTTGCAGTGTCCCGGAACCTCCTCCGGTATGCCTCGGGTGTAACGGCATACCGGGCAAGTAAAGCTTCCCTGACGGTAACATAATCCCCGATCTCCTCATCCGGAATAGCCCGAAAAGCGTCGTTGGCCCTGCCGGATAACTTGCCGGACAGTATAGCAACCCAGTCTGCCGGGGGTACCTTGTGCAGAGCACATTGCCGCTCAAAATCCGCAAGGTACCCGTCAATCTCTCCTTCGGTCTCACTGAAGGCTTTGAAGGCCGCAAATGGCACTTTCTGTTTGTCCCCCGGGTTTGCTGTGACTGGGGCCGCTGCAGTACCGTTTTGGCGTAGCAGGCTGGCCTCCACAGCGGCTTGAACCTGGGTGACGATCTCCGCGGAGGGGTTGGGGCCATAATGGGCCAGCCGAATTCTTACCGCCCGGTCAAATCTTGCCTCCTCGGGGGTTCTGTCGTCTGGGCTGGGTCCATTGGTTCCCTCTGCCGCTGGTACTCCATCCATTTCCAGCAATAAAGCAATAATGTCCCTCTTCTTGAGGTTACTGGCCTGTCCGCCCCTTTGTTCCAATAAGTCTTTTAAGGTAGCTCTTCTCAGGTTTTGGTATTGTAGTTCCATTTATTCTTGGTCGTAGCGGTTTCTTTGGGCGTTGAAGATCATCCCGTCGCTTGCCACCAGTTGTTACGGTACCACCTTCCGAGCTCCAGACACAGTCGTTAGTCACTTGTATTCCCGGTTCCCCCAATAACGAGACCAAGCTCCATTATGAGGGTAAAACATGAACTGAGGACTGGAACAGCCAGCCTGCCTTTTATTTGCATTTCACACACACAGGCCACACCCAAGGGGAGGCATAAAACAACCACTGGCATCGATGGTACATCCCACACATTCCCTCCCCTTGGTGTGACACATAATCGTATTATACAGGCAGTTTAGAATATATTTTTATACAACTTTCATAACTCCAAATCCATCCATCATATCCACATAAAAGGCACATATTCAGATTCAGCATACTTAAATCATAAACAGTCTCAAAAATCACACCAATCCCTTCAGTGAATCCAAAGTTACTCGAAAGTCCGTTTATGACCGACCGCAGATACCGTTTCGTGCCCAAAAGAGTTCCCTGGATTCGGGCTATACGGTCGGTCACTTGTTGGCCTAAAAATGTCTACGTCCTGTTCGAAGTGGACCGGTACTTCGACTTACGTTGTACTGTCGAAGTATCGTCGATAGTACGGGTCGGCGGATTCGAAGTTAAAATGGCCGCCGCCACGTGGCCCTTTGTCCGATGTCGGCCACCACGAGGCTTTGGTAGCTTTAGCGCTTCGTTGGTTTCTGCTGTATTCGAACTGTTAGTGGTGCAAAGTCACAACTCTCCGCAGGGTCTCTCAGGGACCACAAGTACTGGGCAAATCAGACGAACCCAATAGGTTTAGTCCAGCGGGATGGGTCTGTCACAGGGGGAGAGGTAGAGAACACTGGGAGGGAGGGGGAGAGGTGGAGAAAACTGGGAGGGAGGGGGAGGGGGAGAACACTGGGATGGAGGGGAGGGGGAGAACACTGGGATGGAGGGGGGAGAACACTGGGAGAGAGGGAGGGAGGGAGGGGAGGGAGAGAACACTGGGAGGGAGGGAGGGAGGGGAGGGGGAGAACACTGGGAGGGAGGGAGGGAGGGGAGGGGGAGAACACTGGGAGGGAGGGAGGGGAGGGGAGGGGGAGAACACTGGGGGAGGGGGAGAACACTGGGAGGGAGGGAGGGGATGGGGAGAACACTGGGAGGGAGGGGAGGGGAGGGGAAGAACACTATGAGAGGGGATGGGGAGAACACTATGGGAGGGGAGGGGAGGTGGAGAACACTATGGGAGGGGAGGGGGAGTGTTCTCCCCCCTCCCTATGGGAGGGAGGGGAGGGGGAGAACACTGGGAGGGAGGGGGAGGGGGAGAACACTGGGAGGGAGAGGGGGTGAACACTGGGAGGGAGACGGGGAGAACACTGGGAGGGAGGGGGAGAGGTGGAGAACACTGGGAGGGAGGGGGAGAGGTGGAGAACACTGGGAGGGAGGGGGAGAGGTGGAGAACACTGGGAGGAAGGGGGAGAGGTGGAGAACACTGGGAGGGAGGGGGAGAGGTGGAGAACACTGGGAGGGAGGGGAGAGAGGTGGAGAACACTGGGAGGGAGGGGAGAGGTGGAGAACACTGGGAGGGAGGGGGGAGGGGGAGAACACTGGGAGGGAGGGGAGGGGGAGAACACTGGGAGGGAGGGAGGGAGGGAGGGGAGGGAGAGAACACTGGGAGGGGAGGGGGGAGGGAGGGAGTGGAGGGGGAGAACACTGGGAGGGAGAGGAGGGGTGGGGGAGAACACTAGGACGGAGGGGAGGGGGAGAACACTGGGAGGGAGGGAGGGGGATAACACTGGGAGGGAGGGAGGGGAGGGGAGCTTGAGAACACTGGTAGGGAGGGGAGGGGAGCTTGAGAACACTGGGAGGGAGGGGAGGGGAGGGGAGGGGGAGAACACTGGGAGGGAGGGGAGGGGGAGACCACTGGGAGGGGACTGGGAGAACACTGGGAGGGAGGAGAGGGGGAGAACACTGGGAGGGAGGGAGGGGAGGGGGAGAACACTGGGAGGGAGGGAGGGGGAGAACACTGGGAGGGAGGGGAGGGGGAGAACACTGGGAGGGAGGGGAGGGGAGGGGGAGAACACTATGGAGGGGAGGGGGAGAACACTATGGGAGGGGAGGGGGAGAACACTGGGAGGGAGGGGAGGGGGAGAACACTATAGGAGGGGAGGGGGAGAACACTATGGGAGGGAGGGGAGGGGGAGAACACTATGGGAGGGGAGGGGGAGAACACTATTGGAGGGGAGGGGGAGAACACTGGGAGGGAGGGGAGGGGGAGAACACTATGGGAGGGGAGGGGGAGAACACTATGGGAGGGGAGGGGGAGAACACTATGGGAGGGGAGGGGAGGGCAGGGGGAGAACACTATGGGAGGGGAGGGGGAGAACACTATGGGAGTGGAGGGGAGGGCAGGGGGAGAACACTATGGGAGGGGAGGGGGAGAACACTATGGGAGGGGAGGGGAGGGGGAGTGTGCTCCCCCCTCCCTATGGGAGGGGGAGGGGGAGAACACTGGGAGGGAGGGGGAGAGGGGGAGAACACTGGGAGGGAGGGGGAGAGGTGGAGAACACTGGGAGGGAGGGGAGGGTGAGAACACTGGGAGGAGGGGAGGGTGAGAACACTGGGATGAGGGGAGGGGGAGAACACTGGGAGGGGGAGGGGAGAACACTGGGATGAGGGGAGGGGGAGAACACTGGGAGGGGGAGGGGAGAACACTGGGAGGGGAAGGGGAGAACACTGGGAGGGAGGGGAGGGGGATAAAACTGGGAGGGAGGGAGGGAGGGAGGGGAGCTTGAGAACACTGGGAGGGAGGGGAGGGGAGGGGGAGAACACTGGGAGGGAGGGGAGGGGAGGGGGAGAACACTGGGAGGGAGGGGAGGGGAGGGGGAGAACACTGGGAGGGAGGGGAGGGGAGGGGGAGAACACTGGGAGCGGAGGGGAGGGGGAGAACACTGGGAGGGAGGGGAGGGGGCGAACACTGGGAGGGAGGGAGGGAGGGGAGGGGGAGAACACTGGGAGGAGGGGAGGGTGAGAACACCTGGAGGGAGGGAGGGAGGGGAGGGGGAGAACACTGGGAGGGAGGGGGAGAGGTGGAGAACACTGGGAGGGAGGGGGAGAGGTGGAGACCACTGGGAGGGAGGGGGAGAGGTGGAGAACACTGGGAGGGAGGGGGAGAGGTGGAGAACACTGGGAGGGAGGGGGAGGGGGAGAACACTGGGATGGAGGGGAGGGGGAGAACACTGGGATGGAGGGGGGAGAACACTGGGAGAGAGGGAGGGAGGGAGGGGAGGGAGAGAACACTGGGAGGGAGGGGAGGGGGAGGGAGGGAGGGGAGGGGGAGAATACTGGGAGGGTAGGGGAGAACACTGTGAGGGAGGGAGGGGGAGGGGAGGGGGAGAACACTGGGAGGGAGGGAGGGGGAGGGGAGGGATAGAACACTGGGAGGGAGGGGAGGGGGAGAACACTGGGAGGAGGGGAGGGGAGGGGGAGAACACTGGGAGGGAGGGGGAAAACACTGGGAGGGAGGGAGGGGAGGGGGAGAACATGGGGAGGGGGAGAACACTGGGAGGGAGGGAGGGAGGGGAGGGGGAGAACACTGGGAGGGAGGGGAGGGGTAGTACACTGGGAGGGGAGGGGTAGAACACTTGGAGGGAGGGGAGGGGTAGTACACTGGGAGGGAGGGGAGGGGTAGAACACTGGGAGGGAGGGGAGGGGGAGAACACTGGGAGGGAGGGGAGGGGGAACACTGGGAGGGAGGGAGGGAGGGAGGGGGAGAACACTGGGAGGGAAGGAGGGAGGGAGGGGGAGGGGGAGAACACTGGGAGGGAGGGGAAGAACACTGGGAGGGAGGGGGAGAACACTGGGAGGGAGGGGGAGAACACTGGGAGGGAGGGGGAGAACACTGGGAGGGAGGGGGAGAACACTGGGAGGGAGGGGGAGGGGTAGAAAACTGGGAGGGAGGGGGAGAACACTGGGAGGGAGGGGGAGGGGGAGAACACTGGGAGGGAGTAGGAGGGGAGGGGGAGAACACTGGGAGGGGAGGGGGAGAACACTGGGAGGAGGGGAGGGGAGGGGGAGAACACTGGGAGGAGGGGAAGGGAGGGGGAGAACACTGGGAGGAGGGGAGGGGAGTGGGAGAACACTGGGATGAAGGGAGGGGAGTGGGAGAACACTGGGAGGAGGGGAGGGGAGTGGGAGAACACTGGGAGGGAGGGAGGGGAGGGGGAGAACACTGGGAGGGGGAGAGGAGGGGGAGAACACTGGGAGGAGGGGAGGGGAAGAACACTGTGAGGGAGGGGAGGGGGAGAACACTGAGAGGGAGGGGAGGGGGAGAACACTGGGAAGAGGAGGGGGGAGAACACTGGGAAGAGGAGTGGGGAGAACACTGGGAAGAGGAGGGGGGAGAACACTGGGAAGAGGCGGGGGGAGAACACTGGGAAGAGGCGGGGGAGAACACTGGGAAGAGGCGGGGGGAGAACACTGGGAAGAGGGAGGGGAGGGGAGAACACTGGGAGGGAGGGGAGGGGGAGTACACTGGGAGGGAAGGATGGAGGGGAGGGGGAGTACACTGGGAGGGAGGGATGGAGGGGAGGGGGAGTACACTGGGAGGGAGGGATGGAGGGGAGGGGGAGTATACAGGGAGGGAGGGGGAGGGGAGGGGGAGAACACTTGGAGGGGGAGGGGGAGAACACTGGGAGGGAGGGAGGGAGGGGAGGGGGAGAACACTGGGAGGGAGGTGAGGGGGAGAACACTGGGAGGGAGGGAGGGAGGGAGGGGAGGGGGAGAACACTGGGAGAGAGGGGAGAACACTGGGAGGGAGGGGAGGGGGCGAACACTATGGGAGGGAGTGGAGGGGAGGAGGCGAACACTATGGGAGGGGAGGGGGCGAACACTATGGGAGGGGAGGGGGCGAACACTATGGGAGGGGAGAGGGAGAACACTATGGGAGGGGAAGGGGAGAACACTATGGGAGGGGAAGGGGAGAACACTATGGGAGGGGAAGGGGAGAACACTATGGGAGGGGAAGGGGAGAACACTATGGGAGGGGAGGGGAAGGGGAGAACACTATGGGAGGGGAGGGGAAGGGGAGAACACTATGGGAGGGGAGGGGAAGGGGAGAACACTATGGGAGGGGAGGGGAGGGGGAGAGCACTATGGGAGGGGAGGGGAGGGGGAGAACACTATGGGAGGGGAGGGGAGGGGGAGAACACGAGGGGAGGGGAGGGGGAGAACACGAGGGGAGGGGAGGGGGAGAACACGAGGGGAGGGGAGGGGGAGAACACGAGGGGAGGGGAGGGGAGGGGAGGGGAGGGGAGGGGAGGAGGAGAACACTATGGGAGGGGAGGGGAGGGGAGGAAGAGGAGAACACTATGGGAGGGAGGGGAGGGGGAGAACACTATGGGAGGGAGGGGAGGGGGAGAACACTATGGGAGGGAGGGGAGGGGGAGAACACTATGGGAGGGAGGGGAGGGGGAGAACACTATGGGAGGGAGGGGAGGGGGAGAACACTATGGGGGGGAGGGGAGGGGGAGAACACTATGGGGAGGAGGGGAGGGGGAGAACACTATGGGAGGGAGGGGAGGGGTAGAACACTATGGGAGGGAGGGGAGGGGTAGAACACTATGGGGGGAGGGGAGAACACTATGGGAGAGAGGGGAGGGGAGGGGAGGGGAGGGGTTAGAACACTATGGGATGGAGGGGAGGGGGAGAACACTATGGGAGGGAGGGGAGGGGAGGGGGAGAACACTATGGGAGGGAGGGGAGGAGAGGGGAGGGGGAGAACACTGGGAGGGTGGGAGGGGGAGAACACTGGGAGGGAGGGAGGGGAGGGGGAGAACACTGGGAGGGAGGGAGGGAGGGGAGGGGGAGAACACTGGGAGGGAGGGAGGGAGGGGAGGGGGAGAACACTGGGAGGGAGGGAGGGAGGGAGGGAGGGAGGGAGGGGAGGGGGAGAACACTGGGAGGGAGGGAGGGAGGGAGGGGAGGGGGAGAACACTGGGAGGGAGGGAGGGAGAGGGAGGGAGGGGAAGGGGAGAACACTGGGAGGGAAGGAGGGGGAGGGAGGGGAGGGGGAGAACACTGGGAGTGAGGGGAGGGGTAGGGAGGTAGGGAGGGGAGAACACTGGGAGGGAGGGAGGGGGAGAACACTGGGAGGGAGGGAGGGAGGGAGGGGAGGGGGAGAACACTGGGAGGGAGGGGAGGGGGAGAACACTGTGAGGGAGGGAGGGGAGGGGGAGAACACTGGGAGGGAGGGAGGGAGGGAGGGGAGGGGGAGAACACTGGGAGGAGGGAGGGGAGAGGTAGAACACTGGGAGGGAGGAGGGGAGGGGGAGAACACTGGGAGGGAGGAGGGGAGGGGGAGAACACTGGGAGGGAGGGGAGGGGGAGAACACTGGGAGGGAGGGAGGGGAGGGGGAGAACACTGGGAGGGAGGGGAGGGGGAGGGGAGGGGGAGTAGATCAAAGAAAACTTTGATTATTTGTCTATCTACACCTTCCAAATGGATTAATGCATGCACATGTCTTCTGGAAGTAAAATCACACCGGACACATTGCAGGTTTGAAAGAACTCCAGAGTGGCCTTTATTGCAGGGGGTGCAATTCCCTTTTAAAGCAGAAAAACGTCATGTACAGAGTCACAGTTAACATACATTATTCTTTCATCAATTGGTTAACAGTCTAAGGGGTCTTGTCTAAACCCACCCTACTGGGCGTGATGTCATCATTACAGAGCTCTTCCCCCCATATTCCAGCTCCGGCTTGGATACACGAAGAAACGGGAAGTGAGTAGTTTCTTTGTTACTTTAACAGTGATTCTCCATTTTGTTACACGTGGAATTGGCACAAAGGAAGTGGGGGAGGTTAGCAAAGGAAGCTAGCTGTTTAACACAGGAATGTGTAACAAGAAACTTGCAGAGGAAATAGTGACTGAACACATAAAGGGGGAAGGGAATATTTACTCTAGCAGCCAGTTTTAACATAGTGAACACAGAATAAATAGACATTAGTAAATAGCTATTTTGGTTTAATTCTTCTGTCCATAACAGTCCCCCCTTAAAATGGCTATTTTACTAATAACTACTATCTCTAACTCTAATACTGTCCCTATAGAAAAATAACAAAAGGCTATCTTGCACATCTGTCTGAACAGGCCTCGAACGCTTCACTGCGCGGGTAACCCATAGCAGCTTGTCCACTACTTCTCCCGCGACAGACTTCTGCCCGTAGAGACAGACGCTATCCCTGAATGTCCTTAAGAGGAAGTAGCTATTGATTTAGTGTGGTGGGACTGTAAGGGTGTATGTGGTGTATCACGGTCTATGTCATCAATCTCTTGGTGAAGGAAGGTCGGGGTGGTCTGGTCGATTGTCTGATCAACTGTCTGTAACGGAGCTCCGTGTACTCCGACCGAGTACCCTCCGTTGATGGATGCTCCTAGCGCTTACAGAGGACTCCAAGCACTGCAGACGACACCACAACCACCGCAGACTCCACAACCGCCGTAGCTTAACTGGAGCCGCGCCGTCTTCCTTCCACCCTGGATCGGCATCTGTCCTCCAGGACCGTGTGGGGAAGACCTCTCCTCCAGGAGAGCGTATCCGGAACAAGCTCTTAAAAGAGCTAAGTGATTAAGCTCAGGGGAATATGCAGAGCATAGCAATACCCAGTGTGATACAGCAATTCCCTCCAATAACGAGACAAGGCTACGTTTTGAAGGGTCAAGAAGAACTGAGGACTGGGACACCCAGCCTGCTTTTTATTACAAAAATGTACACACAGGACACTCCCAGGGGGAGGATGAAATTAACCAATCACATACATGGTACCACCCCCACGTCTCCTCCCCTCAGATAAACATATAACATAATTTTACCACATGACAGGAGGCTTCATATTTGCATATCTTTCTTTACTGAAAACTCCAGCAGCATAGAAACAGTAACAACCAATCAGAGAAAAGATATGGTGCCCATAAAAGGCCCTGTCTATGACATCACTTCCTCTTTCTTTGCTGCTCCAGCCATCAACAGGTCAGAGTAATCATTACCTCTCTATCTATATACCTGTCTTATCAATTATTCCATAATACTATTGTACTTTATTCTCACCCTGACTACCTATAACCTGTCCCTTTCTTTTCCCTATATACAGTCCCCTGTTTTCATCGAATTTGTCAGATTTATTGTTTTAGTGTATTTGTATTTTGTCTCCGTTCGGCAGTCCGCGGGCGTCACGGCTGTCCGTGCCGCACTCGCCGCGCGGACCTGCTCTCTTTTACATACAGGGGGCCGGGTGGGGACGGGTGGGGGGTAGTCGGGGTTAATTTCGCTGTTTGCCGTGTTTTCTTCCAGTCCGCTCGCGGCCGCGAGCGGGCAGTTCTTACACACGCGGCCGGCGGCCATCTTGGATCTCGCGGCTCGCGAGATCCGCGACGGCCGCCCTACCTCACACACGGCAGTTCGGAAATCACCCGACCGCCGCAACGAACATAAAAGATTGCTCTTAAGGCATTCTTTTCTGCCCTAATTCTCACTCACTTGCAGTTGTATACCACTGAGTGATAAATATCCTCAAGCCATCTAAGGACCTTTTTCTATACGGAATCTATGTGAAGGATGTAAAAAGCATGCACTATTTATGATTTATGAAGGCTGTGAAGTGTATTGTTGTACACATACTATTTAAGGGATCCCTGCAGGGACATATAACATTACACCACCCCTCAGGGGATCTGGTACTACCATACCCTTCTGCACTGGGATTTTTTCCTCCATGAGTTCAACTCCCCTGTGCAGCAAGAGTTCAATCTGCTGTGTAGTTACACTCTGGCTAGTGGATCGTGTGCTGATATTCTTTAACGTTTCCCTGTTGCGATTTTTGCCACAGTGCCTGCCAACAGTGTCTGACAAACAAATACTTACATGCAGGCATTAAAGGAGACACAATGTTTTTCCTATACCCCAGGATCTTTATGTCTTTGTACCTTACTCAGGGTCATTCTATATTACTATACCCTATCCAGGGTCATTCTATATTACTACACCCTGCACAGGGTTATACTATATTACTATACCCTACAGGAATCACCCGGTCACCGCGCCCTGCATCTGGATTAACCCCTTCAGGGGTTCCCCTCTCTGGGCACATTCATTTATTGATACAATTATAATTTTTTATTCTCAGGGATATATTTCTCATGGTGCTTTACACTGGATGACTATATGTTGAGCACGCACACAATCTATGTATTATTGTGAAGCCATACAATATCACAGTTGTTATACAAAACATATACTGTACCTATAACAAGATCAACTATATCACTGTACCCCACAAAGGGCATTTTGTATTACTGTACCCTACAAAGGGCATATTATATTATATTTTTTTACCCTACAAAGGGTCATATTATATTACTGTACCTGACGGTGCAAATTTATGTGGGTGTCCTCTGGGTATTGTTTCATGGCACACCACCTGGGGTGACCCCCCAGATATGCATGCAAGGTCATTCATAGACCATTATGTTGATGTGGGTGCCCTCTGGGTATTTTTCATGGCACACCACCTGGGGTAACCCCCCAGATATGCATGCAAGGTCATTCATAGACCATTACGTTGATGTGGGTGTCCTCTGGGTATTTTTCATGGCACACCACCTGGTGTGACCCCCCCAGATAGGCATGCAAGGTCATTCATAGACCTTTACGTTGATGTGGGTGTCCTCTGGATTACCATGGCACGCCACCCGGGGTGAACCCCGATGGAGTGCACGAAGTCCTACGCCTCAACTTTTATCACTGATTACTGCATACATATATGGATGTTCAAACACTGCCTGGCAGTTTTACATTAATGCAACGGTACCACCTTGCTGGATACGACTTGCAGGCAGGATCATGAGTGTACTGAGTGTATTGCGGAGTACCCTTCACAGGGATACATATCTGTACATTTACTGTACCTGGCGTACATATTGAACGTGGGTGTCCTCTGAGTGAATTTTCATGGCACACCACCTGGGGTGACCCCCAGACATGCATGCAATACTTGTAAGGTGCCAACAACTATAATGTGGGTGTCCTCTGGGTTACCATGGCACACCACCTGGGATGACCCCAGTCGAATACACGTGGGCCCTGCGGCTGCAGACCTTATGGAGACAGGTCCCACGCGCTTCTATAATAAGCCTGTATAGTTACATCCGTGCATACAGCTCTGGCGTGCATTTATGATGAACCCGGCTAACCGGACCAGCGCTACCGGTCAATCGCGCCTACGCCACAGCTCCCAATAGCCGGATTAAACTAATGGAGATGACCCCTCTACACTTGACATGAGTATTTCATACATTAAGACAATCTGAGGCAGGCAATTCAAGCCGCTTTACCTGGGTGACCCCCAGTGCTACCAGGAGTCTAGCACCCCTATGGGCTGACCCTCAAACACTACTCCCACTGACTGCCACTATCTCCCAACAGGACGAGAACGGGTCATGGAGAACACTCTCAACCCCCTAGGACTTCTAGGCATTGATAAATGACGCAGTAGCGGCCTCAGTGGCCCATTGAACAAACCAAGTAGACGGAACACCGGGAATCCGCGACCCTGTCCACCACGCACGTTGGACATAATAGATCACTCACACGAAGACAACTCGCCATCTGAGGAAGTGGAACATAAGAACGACTAGTATTCGGCCCAGAAGCACAAGACCTACTATTTGACGGCGGGAACTTACCCACCACACTAACGTTAGCCCACACCTCCCTGAAGCAAATCCTCCACACCCCTTCGGGGAAAGGTGTTTGTTGGAGGACTGGTCGGTAGTGGAACCGAACCATCAACCGCTTCATCTACTAGTGAGTCAACCTATCATCAAGGGAACTCCTACGTGGTATGCAAACGCTTCAGGAGAGAGAAAATCAACCTTCTACTAGACCTCCTGAACGATAGCGACTGGTTTACACATCGGGACCCCGAGGACACATACTTGTCAATATCCGCTACCCTATACTACCTAGTTTTCCTCCGATCCCAGTGATGAGGACTAACACAGCAGTTTACGACGCTGTGGTACCCACAAAGCTACTGAAGCCGGCGAGGGCTCACATCCGCGAGTTTGGACGTGCGATGTCTCGTGTACCCGGAAGACTTGCTGACCCCTTGCGAATCCAGGCTACGTTTGCAGTCCAAGTTGACTTTCACGTTCTGTACTACACGTGTTTTTGGTAGTACGCAGACAAATCGCTCCCCCATCTGTGTCGGGTCAGTTCCTCGGTTTCGACATCGGCTTGGAGAACTACGTTCCGCGTCGGTCCCCGACAAGATCACCCCTATACGGATGGATGTCGGACACGCTCTAAGGTTGGACACGATTCCTCTCAGAACATTCACCGGATTGTGGGATTCCTCTCCTCCTCTCCTCCTCCATACAATCGATATTCCCTGGCTCACTACACTACGGGGCCATGCAACGACTGCTGGCTAGATACGTACACGCCGGTCACTCATGCGACCACTGGATCCCACTGTCGGCAGAAGTGAGGACGGAATTTCGATGGTGACTGTAACGGATCGCCTGGCACCCCGACTGGGTACCTCCGTTGAAAGATGCTCCTAGCGCTTCCAGAGGACTCCAAGCACTCCACCAGACACCATAAGCACCGCAGGCTGCAGCTATCTCCCTTCAGAACGAAGCAGGAACAAGCTCTTACAAGAGCTCAGTGATTATAGCAAGGGAATATGCCTAGCATAGCAATCCCTTGTAGCAGATTCCCCCAATAAGAGACAGGACTCAAGTTGAGGGTAAAAATAGAACTCTCTGGCTGCTAGCTTGCAGCCCTTTTTATTAGGTGCTCCCATGAAGGGGAGGGACACACACAGTAACGTACATTAACCAATCACACAATAGTTACATCCCACACATAGCCCTCCCCTCTACCTGTAAACTAATTATCTGTACACACAGGAAAATACAATTATCCTAGGTAGGGAAAATACAGTTTTTACACAACATTCATAACTCCCAAAATATACATCACATTCGCATAAAAATACATATACACAATCAATCCATTCGGGGGAACAACATACTCAAGAATCATACGAATTGGACCAGGGGTTCAAAAGTTAGTACAAATGTGCATTTGACCTTCTGGAAGCATGGCTTTTAGAAGCTCAAACTAGTTCCCCAGAATCCTCTATCCTGGAGACAATGGAGAAGCTGATTTAATTATATCCAGGGACAAACACAGCCTCCATTAAGCACATGTTACCAGCAACCACCAAAAGACATAAAAATACATAACTCCTGTTATACTAAACAGAACCCCCACATTCAACCCATCCCCAGATGGCTTGGATCTGAGCGCTCAACATATCCAAACAGCGTTTAGATGCCACAAACACAGTTCAAACGCCATGGGGTTTAAGTTTCGTATGGGCTGATGAGAGGGTCCATAATCCTGGGGCAGCCCAATAACCCACAGTATGCCCAAATACCGTGCATAAAGGGCCAAATCGCCCAGGGACCGTAGTCACAGGGTAAGAGGCGGGCAAGCAGCCCCCTCCAAACCACAGTGGCGAAGTGGCTTTCGCTACAGTGACTACTTCACTTGCAAACTTGGATCGGCAAATCAATCTTTTACTCTTCCTCCGGATGCGTAGTGTTGGATGAACCCATACAAACAGACCCAACCGCTCTCCACAATGGCAAGGGTGCTTCGATACACAAGCACACACAGGATATCGCTCCTGCTCATGACACCTGTAACGGCTACCCAGATAGAGAGAGGGTATCAGCCGTTGGAGACGTCCTTTTTCCTGCAAGCTGCCGTGGAGAAGTAGAGCTGGTGTAATCCCATCCACGATATCCAGAGAGAGAGGCAGGTTCAGCTGTAAACAGGAGCAGAGTAATATTCCCAAATAATCCCCTTGCAAGAACGAGACGAGGCTACGTTTTGAAGGGTCAAGATGAACTGAGGACTGAAACACCCAGCCTGCTTTTTATTAGAAACAGATACATACAGGACACTCCCAGGGGGAGGATGAAAACAACCAATAATACAGATGGTAACACCCCCACGTCTCCTCCCCTCAGATAACTACATAACATAATTAAAATGTCCACATTTTTACACAAGTTCTGGATGTACCCCAAAAACAGGGGGTACAGCTTTAAATCCGGTAGCGCTGGATAGCTCTCCTTCAGGGGAACAATATATCCAAAAATCAGCCCATTCGGATGTATAGTTCGGGAGGTACAATGTTCCAAAGTTTTGACCGACCGCACAGACCAACTAGCCGAAATTAGTTCCATGAGTTTTGGCCTTGCGGTCGGTCTCCGTTTGCACGGTAAAAAGGTACGAAAATCTTGCCATCCATTCGAATCGCGGGGTTCGCTGGAATCCCCATAGATGATTGAGTATAACTACCGAATGGTGGGACGTTCGGTAGTTTCCATACGAACTTATGGAGGTCTGGAGGATTCAGCGGTGTTCGCCTGTTTGCGTATCCGTTTTTAGTTCCATGCGGTTACAGGCAAACACCGCTGTTAGTACACAAGATGGCCGCGAACACGTGTAAAGTCCCGAAATGGCGGCCACCTATATTTTACATACGAAATTCGTACGGAATCAGACGAACAGAGGAATGAAACGAATAGATGATTAAGTTGTAATTCCCTTGTTTGCTTCACATCCACCAGAGATTTGTAAGGATCTGTTACACTGCTCCCCTTTTGTGGAACACTCCGGCAGACCCGGATTGATCCTTTTCGGGTCAACTTGGGGCTGTCCGGTCCCTTGTTAGGGCAATAGTTCTGTTTGCCTGGACAGACCATCTGCATTCCCATTAAACTTGCCAGGACGGTATTGGATGGAGAAATTGTATGGCTGTAGTGCGAGACTCCATCTCAGTAAGCGTCCATTATCTCCAGCTACTCTGTTCAGCCATACAAGGGGATTATGATCGGTAATTAAGGTGAATTCTTGACCATACAGATATGGGGTCAATTTCTTTAGGGCCCAGACCAGGGCTAAGCACTTTTTTTCCACTGCCGCGTAACTCACTTCTCTAGGTAACAGTTTTCTGCTGAGATACGCGACAGGGTGTTCGCCCCCATCTTCACCGACCTGGCTTAGCACTGCCCCCAGTCCGTACATGGACGCATCTGTGTGGACGACAAATCTTTTGTTAGGGACGGGGGCAGATAAAACAGGTGCATTGATCAAGGCTTGTTTCAGGGTTTGGAATGCTGTTTCACAGGCGGGAGACCACAGGACTACCCTAGGTAAATTTTTCTTTGTTAAATCTGTCAGGGGTTTGGCGATGGCGCTGTAGTCAGGGACAAATCTCCTGTAGTACCCTGCTGTCCCTAGGAATGCTAACACTTGTGTCTTTGTGTGGGGTGTGGGCCAATTGGCTACGGCCTCTACTTTAGCGGGTTCGGGTCGTTGTTTCCCACACCCCACCCTGTGTCCCAAATACTGGACTTCAGCCATGCCAAAGTTACATTTCTCCGGCTTCAGAGTTAGGCCGGCGGCCCTAATCTGATCCAACACAGTCTCTATGTGTTGTAGGTGTTCCCCCCAAGTCTCACTATAGATCGCAATGTCATCCAGGTATGCGCAAGCGAAGTCCTGGAAGCCATCAAGGAGGCGGTCCACTAAGCGCTGAAAAGTAGCTGGGGCGTTTTTCATCCCGAAGGGCATGACCTTAAACTGGTACAGGCCAAACGGGGTGACAAACGCCGACTTAGGGATAGCGTCCTTGGCCAGGGGAATCTGCCAGTACCCCTTGCACAAGTCAATGGTGGTCAGATAGCGTCCCCTGGCAATGCGATCCAATAGCTCGTCTACTCGGGGCATGGGGTATGCGTCTGTCACGGTTCGGTCGTTGAGGCGTCGGTAATCGACACAGAACCGGGATGTTCCGTCCTTTTTGGGGACTAGGACGACGGGAGATGCCCAGGGACTGTCGGATGGCTCTATAACTCCTAGTTTTAACATCTCCTGAATCTCCTTCCTCATCTCTTCTTTTACAGCCTCGGGGATTCTATAGGGAGTGTTACAAATCGCTATTTGTAACTGGCCCTTTAAATGAGAAATTGCCCTGCTTCCCTGGATTGTGGAGAAGCATGTTTGCCAGCCTCCTGCCTCATGACTATGGCCCCTGGAAGATTGTGCCCCTGAAAACTTATTAACATTTATTGGGTGTGTATGGCCCTTTACGAACCGTCTGGGGGCATATTGTGACTTTGCTGAACAATGTCCCTTTAAGACTATGTCCCCAGACCGGTAAAATAACTTGTTCCTGGCTTTCCCCCACTTGGTTCAGTAAATAGGGCTTACTGAACCAAGTACCACACAAGCGGACCACCCAGAAGCTAAAGTGTGCAGGCAATTTACCCCCCAGGCTGTGAGGTTACTGCCGGTCAATTGCACGTGGCGGCGGCCATCTTGGTTTCCTCGAATGCGGTCAGCGGTGTATGCTAAAGATTCTGTGGAACTAAAATCGGCTACACATTCTGCCGAACACCGCTGACCCTTACCTTCTCCCATACGGAACTTGCAGCTCCAGAGACTAAGTCCCGTTCGAAATGGGACTTAGTCGTTTTTCCGCATGAAATTGACCGGCCGCACAGCCCAAATCTATGGAACTGTTTTGGGCAGGAAATTGTGCTTGCGGTCGGTCATAAAGGACTTCCAGCTAACTTTTGATCCACTGGAGGGATTTGGCTGATTTTTGGAAGTGTTTATGTTTGATGTATGCTGAGTCTGAATATGCAACTTTTATTGAAATTGGATGTATGGTTTTAAAGTTACAGTGTGTGTGTAAAAACTGTATTTTTATTGTATGTAATAATTGGTTTAACTGTTTATCTGAGGGGAGGGAACCTGTGGGCTGTACTATGCTGTTATTGGTTAATTTCATCCTCCCCCTGGGAGTGTCCTGTGTGTACCTTATCCTAATAAAAAGCAGGCTGGGTGTTCCAGTCCTCAGACCTCTTCTGACCCTCAATACGTAGCCGTGTCTCGTTATTGGAGGGAACTGCTATATCACACTGGGGATTGCTATGCTCTGCATATTCCCCTGAGCTCTTAATCACTTAGCTCTTTTAAGAGCTTGTTCCAGATACGCTCTCCTGGAGGAGAGGTCTTCCCCACACGGTCCTGGAGGACAGAAGCCGATCCAGGGTGGAAGGAAGACGGCGCGGCTCCAGTTAAGCTACGGCGGTTGTGGAGTCTGCGGTGGTTGTGGTGTCGTCTGCAGTGCTTGGAGTCCTCTGAGAGCGCTAGGAGCATCCATCAACGGAGGGTACTCGGTCGGGGTACACGGAGCTCTGTTACATTGGTGGCAGCGGTGGGATGGCGTCCTAGTGCGAGGAGAAGCAGCTCAGAGACACTGGTAACGTTTGGAGTTACAATTGAGGGCAACGCTAGCCATTGGGCAGCGCCCCTGGCTACAACAGGATGGAATCAGCTGGTTTGCGGACAGCGTTCCATGATGAGGAGGAGAAGGAGGCCGCAGATTACAGGGATGCAGCCAGAAGGGAACTCTGGTATGATGCCCTGGAAGATGCCCAGTGGCGGCGAGGTGAGAGGCTCCCCAGTGATGAGCAGCGGCTACAGAAGCGTGTGGCAATGCGAATGGATCTATTGGGAGAGCAACCCCTAGATGAGTGGGTGGCAAGACTGGAGACCCTGGTATGGCGAGAGATCGGGCTAGACAACGCATACCAGGCCCTCTGGTGGCATACCATCCGACTTACCCCCTGGACAGCCGAGCACGACTTACCGGAGGGGGATGATTACGATGGTCCTGGCCTACTTCAGGATGCCATGGCGGAGGAGCTTGATTTCGGCAGCACAGAGGAGTTTAGGTTTTGGGACATCTACGATTACCGGATGGGCATGTATGTCTGGGCTGACGAACGCGAGGTGAGAGAAGACATGACCCACCTGGTAACAAGGGAGTGGGAGCTGGAGCAAGACTACCTACACCTGCTCAGCTCCGTGCAGCCCCAACCTACCCGACAAGCAGAACCAGGTCTAGAGCCCTTCAGCTGGAAGGATATCGTAGAGGTTTACTGGGAAGATCCCCAACCCCAGAGTGAGTGTCAGGGAGCCGAAGGTGCCGTCCTTCCCCCCCAGCAGCAGTGTGTCCTACAGAGAGCAGAGACAGTTGGTCCCTCTCTACAGCAACAGGACAATGGTAAGGGAGTGGAGACAGGCGGTCTCCCTCTCCAGCAGCAGTGTGTACCCCAGGGGGCCGAAGGTGCCGTCCTTCCCCCCCAGCAGCAGTGTGTCCTACAGAGAGCAGAGACAGTTGGTCCCTCTCTACAGCAACAGGACAATGGTAAGGGAGTGGAGACAGGCGGTCTCCCTCTCCAGCGGCAGTGTGTACCCCAGGGGGCCGAAGGTGCCGACCTTCCCCCCCAGCAGCAGTGTGTCCTACAGAGAGCAGAGACAGTTGGTCCCTCTCTACAGCAACAGGACAATGTTACGGGAGTGGAGACAGGCGGTCTCCCTCTCCAGCGGCAGCCTGTGTTTCCGGGAAAGGAGCACAGCACCCCCTCTCCCCAGCGGCAGCTTACCCTAACAAGGGGAGACACCAATCCCCCAGACGGCGCAGATGGGACCGTGGTCTCTGTGCCTGACCTACAGGGATGCTGGACAACCTGTCCAGATCCCCAACTGCTCTCACCGGGACAACAGGAGGAGGGGGTAAGTACAAATTCCCCTCCCCCGCTAACTCCTAGCGTGGCACCAGGGTTAACAGAGGCGATGTTAACCCCTACTGACGTCCATGTTCCCTTGGCTACTGAGCCGGACTATGGTCTCAGTACCCCAGCAGACGAGCTGGCAGCTGGGCAGAGTGCAGTCGGCCTCTGCCCTACCTTTGTCCCTGATCCAGAGCCTGATGTCCTGCAGGCTACCCCAGTGGAAGAGCTGGCATCTGGGCAGAGTGCAGTCGGCCTCTGCCCTACCTTTGTCCCTGGTCCAGAGCCTGAGGTCCTGAGGGCTACCCCAGCAGAAGAGCTGGCATCAGGGCAGAGCGCCGCTGGCCTCTGCCCTCCCGCAAGTCCCCACAGCATGTTACCACATCACCACAGCAAAATACCCAGGTGCAGTAATTGTGTCTTGTGGGTGGGTCACCCTTGTACCTGTTTGTTGTGGGTGGGCTACTCTGGCATTTGGTTATTGTGGGTTGGTGGATCGACTAACGGAGGCACTGACCGACAGAAGGTCAGGTGCCTGGTTAGTCTTCCCCCCAAAGGGGAGATGTGTTACAAATCGCTATTTGTAACTGGCCCTTTAAATGAGAAATTGCCCTGCTTCCCTGGATTGTGGAGAAGCATGTTTGCCAGCCTCCTGCCTCATGACTATGGCCCCTGGAAGATTGTGCCCCTGAAAACTTATTAACATTTATTGGGTGTGTATGGCCCTTTACGAACCGTCTGGGGACATATTGTGACTTTGCTGAACAATGTCCCTTTAAGACTATGTCCCCAGACCGGTAAAATAACTTGTTCCTGGCTTTCCCCCACTTGGTTCAGTAAATAGGGCTTACTGAACCAAGTACCACACAAGCGGACCACCCAGAAGCTAAAGTGTGCAGGCAATTTAACCCCCAGGCTGTGAGGTTACTGCCGGTCAATTGCACGTGGCGGCGGCCATCTTGGTTTCCTCGAATGCGGTCAGCGGTGTATGCTAAAGATTCTGTGGAACTAAAATCGGCTACACATTCTGCCGAACACCGCTGACCCTTACCTTCTCCCATACGGAACTTGCAGCTCCAGAGACTAAGTCCCGTTCGAAATGTCGTTTTTCCGCATGAAATTGACCGGCCGCACAGCCCAAATCTATGGAACTGTTTTGGGCAGGAAATTGTGCTTGCGGTCGGTCATAAAGGACTTCCAGCTAACTTTTGATCCACTGGAGGGATTTGGCTGATTTTTGGAAGTGTTTATGTTTGATGTATGCTGAGTCTGAATATGCAACTTTTATTGAAATTGGATGTATGGTTTTAAAGTTACAGTGTGTGTGTAAAAACTGTATTTTTATTGTATGTAATAATTGGTTTAACTGTTTATCTGAGGGGAGGGAACCTGTGGGCTGTACTATGCTGTTATTGGTTAATTTCATCCTCCCCCTGGGAGTGTCCTGTGTGTACCTTATCCTAATAAAAAGCAGGCTGGGTGTTCCAGTCCTCAGACCTCTTCTGACCCTCAATACGTAGCCGTGTCTCGTTATTGGAGGGAACTGCTATATCACACTGGGGATTGCTATGCTCTGCATATTCCCCTGAGCTCTTAATCACTTAGCTCTTTTAAGAGCTTGTTCCAGATACGCTCTCCTGGAGGAGAGGTCTTCCCCACACGGTCCTGGAGGACAGAAGCCGATCCAGGGTGGAAGGAAGACGGCGCGGCTCCAGTTAAGCTACGGCGGTTGTGGAGTCTGCGGTGGTTGTGGTGTCGTCTGCAGTGCTTGGAGTCCTCTGAGAGCGCTAGGAGCATCCATCAACGGAGGGTACTCGGTCGGGGTACACGGAGCTCCGTTACAGGGAGTTTGTCGGAGCGGGGCTTGTCCTGGGGTTTCTACGTAATGTGTCGCTACAGGTGTGTAACCTGGCTCCTGGGAAAAGGTCAATCTCTTTTCAACTAGTAGTTGCTGGAGTTGTTCTCGTTCTGTGGGAGTTAATCGCTCCCCTAGCTGTACTGTATTAAGCAGAGTTTTGGACTCGGGGTTGGCCAACAGATCAGGGATGGGGAGACTGTCAGGGTCCTCAGTGGCGGGGATGCATATGGCTGCTATGTCTTCGGGCCGTTCTTGGTATTCCTTTAATAGGTTTATATGAAAGGACTTCTGTATCTTTTCGTCCTTGCTACTGGCAATTACATAGGTGGTGTCACAGACCTGTGCTACTACTTTGTAGGGGCCTTGCCAGGAGGTCTGTAATTTATTTCCTCGAACGGGTTTAAGTACTAGAACTTTCTGTCCTACCTGGAATGTTCTCAGCCTAGCGTTCCGATCGTACCAATGTTTCTGCCGACCCTGGGCCGCATGGAGATGATCCCGTGCCATCCGGGCTAACTGTTCCATACGGTCCCGCATTTCTAGCACATAGGGTACGATGGGGACACCTTCGTGTTCTGTCTCTCCCTCCCAGTGCTCTCGGATGAGGTCGAGAGGGCCTCGTACCCTCCGTCCATAGAGCAGTTCAAAGGGAGAGAACCCGGTGGATTCCTGCGGTACCTCCCGATAAGCAAACAGGAGGTGTGGCAAAAATCGCTCCCAGTCTCTGTATTCCGCCGTAAAGGTCCGCAGCAATTGCTTTAGGGTACCATTAAAGCGTTCACAGAGACCGTTAGTCTGAGGGTGGTACGGTGAACTAAGCAGGGGCTTAATACCACAGACCTTCCACAACTGCTGGGTTAGGTCTGCGGTAAACTGGGTCCCTCTGTCCGACAAGATTTCCTGGGGAAATCCTACTCTGGTGAATATCCCGACTAGAGCACTGGCGACAGTGTCAGCCTGGATATTCGTCAGAGCGACGGCATCTGGGTAGCGGGTGGCATAGTCCACAACTGTAAGAATGTATTTCTTACCAGAGGGACTGGGGTTAGGTAGGGGTCCTACTAAGTCGACTGCAACCCTGCTAAATGGTTCCTCGATCACAGGCATAGGGGACAGTCGAGCTTTCGGATGATCCCCTCTCTTTCCCACCCTTTGGCATACATCACAAGTGCTGCAGTAACGGCGCACGTCCTTCGAGATCCCTGGCCAAAAGAAGGTCTGAGTGATCCTGTAGGTTGTGCGGTTACCCCCTAGATGTCCTGCTAACGGAATGTCGTGGCCAATTCGGAGAAGCTCCAACCGGTACTTTCTGGGTACCACTAATTGGCGCTTCTGCGAAGGAGCACAGCCTCTCTTCCTGCCTTCGGTTAATCTGTATAATCTGTCCCCCTCCCATATAAAACGTTCCCGCTCATCTCCTCTACTGTCCGCTAGTTCTCGGTACTTTCGGAGGGTGGGGTCCTGTCTAGTTTCCCTCCCAAACTCTTCTGGGGTGTCCCAAGCTAGAGGTCTCTCTGTAGTGTTATTGCTAGGTGTCTGTCTGTGGCTTACCTGGGTCTCCCGACCTGTTGGAAGATCGTCCTCGATACGGGTCTGTGAGCGGGTGGTCACGGGGCAAGCAGCAGCAGTAGTGGGTAAAAAGGCTGAGGCTAGAGGGCCAATATCGTTGCCCAACACGACCTCAGCAGGTAGATTGTCCATAATGCCCACCGTGGTCTTTCCTGACCCGACTCCCCAATCCAAGTGTACCCGGGCGGTGGGTAAGCGAAAGACAGCCCCCCCCCTGCGACACGAACAGCAACAGTACGATTAGACACAAGTTCTGGTTTCACAAGATGTTTCTGTATTAAAGTGATGGTAGCGCCAGTGTCCCTTAGGCCTTGTGCTATCTGTCCATTTACACGCACCTCCTGACGGTGGTGCTGGCGATTATCTGGGGAAGCCGCTTGTATGGGGTTGGCCTCATATAATATTCCCAGTCATTCCTCAGGGCTCCCTTCAATTTCCAGGCAGTGAGCAGCAGCGGGGCGTGAGGACGGGCTTTCGGTGTTAGATGTGCGCCTCCAGTTATTATTGGCTGATCCCAACGGGCAAACACGGGCAATATGTCCCAGGTTGCCGCAGCGATGACACGTCACTTTGTAGGATTCCCGGGGCTGGTTGTTAGACCCCTGAGGACGTGGAGGCCCTGGGGGTACTGGGGCCCGGAATTCTGTGCGTGCAGCGTAGGTTGGGGTGCGGGCCTCTGTTCTAGGTGCTGGTCGTGTAGTACCTTGGCTCCCTTTTCTTGTTTCCACATATTCGTCCGCTAGTCGTGCTGCCTCAGTTAAGTTGGCTGGGCGGCGATCTTTCACCCAATCCTGTGTATCCGCAGCAAATCTTGGAAGAAATGTTCCATCAAGAACAACTGTAGCACTTCTTCTCCGGTGTTAGCATTGCACCCTTGCATCCAATGTGATGCCACCCTTTGTAGCTTGTTTGCCCATTCCATGTGGGAGTCCACTGCCTTCTTTTTGGACTCCCGGAAGCGACGGCGATACGCCTCTGGGGTGACAGCGTATCGGGTGAGTAGTGCGGCTTTCACCCGTTGATACTGTGTTATATCTTCGGCCGTGAGTGCCCGAAAAGCCTCATTTGCTTTTCCGGAAAGTTTTCCAGCCAGAATAGTAACCCATTGGTCTGGGGGTACCTGGTGCAGTGAGCACTGCCGCTCAAAATCTGCCAAATATCCATCAATTTCTTCCTCATTTTCTGCAAAAGCTTTTGTAACGGATCGCCTGGCACCCCGACTTGGTACCTCCGTTAATGGATGCTCCCAGCGCTTCCTGAGGACTCCAAGCACTCTGGCAGACACCACAATCACCGAACCGATTCAGCATATGAATCTTCTCAAGCATAGGAATACTGTAGACCGTTGAATAGTAACCATACGAATAGGTTTACACTCCTAGCAGTCAACTGGAACAGCATACCATAAATCCTTCCCCCAATAATGAGACGACACTTCACTTTGAGGGTAAAACAGGAACTCTGGACTGGCTCATCCAGCCTGGCTTTTATTTCCAACTCACACATACAGGCCACACCCAGGGGGAGGCATAAAAGAACCAATGACATAGATGTTACCTCCCACACATCCCCTCCCCTTAGTGTGACACATAATCCCATTATGCATACAGAGTAAAATATACTTTTACACAACTTTCATAACTTTAAAACCATACATCACATTCACATAAAAATACATATCCACAATCAATCCATTCAGGGGAACAACATATTAAAAAATGGCATGAATCCGACCAGGGGTTCAAAAGTTACTAAAAGTATATTTTGTTCCTTTCTGGCTGGCAGAAAAACATCCCCACAATGCACCCTGGTTTCCTCCCTTCTGCCCTGGAGTTAATTGGAGAAGTAATCCAATTACCCAGGACTAAAGGCAGACTCCATTAACCACATGGTTGCAAAACGACATAAAACACTTTAAAATACATAAAGTCACATTTACACATAACACACAGACATTTCACCTATCCCCAGATAGCTGGGATCTGCACGCACAAAACTACCGAATAGCGCGCAGATCCTACTCCCACAGTACAATTGCCATGGAGCTAAAGTCTTTCCCATAGTCTTTCATTATATGAATAGGCTCCATGGTATGGCTATCTGGGGTATCACATTCCCATAAAGTCTGGTCCATAGTCCAAAGGCAAGAGGCGGGCAATCAGCCCCCTCCAAGGACACGTGGCGAGGTCGGTTTCGCCACAGCTTTAAATGCAGTAAATGGTATTTTCTTCCCTGCAGCAGCGGGAGGAGGAGTAGGAATTATATGTGTACTGGCTTGTTGAGCTAATACATGTTCCGTTTCTTGTCTCCTCTTAGTCTCGATCTCCTCTTTTGCGTTCTTGAACAGTCTGTCTATTAGCTCCGTGGTCTTTTCTGGATATAATGCTAATCTCCGCTGTACAATAGCAGTGAGTACATCGTCCTCGCTGACCGGTGCAATAGGTTCAGTTACCTCCATGGACCTATCCATTTCGTCCAGCTCCAGTAGGTCAGCTATCAGCTCTCTCCTTGGTCTGTTACTGGCACTCCTACCACGATTCTCCAATAGATCTTTCAGTGTGGGTCTTTTCAGCTTGGCATACTGAGACTCCATTCAGCACTTGCTCCTTGGATAAAAGGACCATCCCACCGCTGCCAACCAATGTAACGGCTACCCAGATAGAGAGAGGGTATCAGCCGTTGGAGACGTCCTTTTTCCTGCAAGCTGCCGTGGAGAAGTAGAGCTGGTGTAATCCCATCCACGATATCCAGAGAGAGAGGCAGGTTCAGCTGTAAACAGGAGCAGAGTAATATTCCCAAATAATCCCCTTCCAAGAACGAGACGAGGCTACGTTTTGAAGGGTCAAGATGAACTGAGGACTGGAACACCCAGCCTGCTTTTTATTAGAAACAGATACATACAGGACACTCCCAGGGGGAGGATGAAAACAACCAATAATACAGATGGTAACACCCCCACGTCTCCTCCCCTCAGATAACTACATAACATAATTAAAATGTCCACATTTTTACACAAGTTCTGGATGTACCCCAAAAACAGGGGGTACAGCTTTAAATCCGGTAGCGCTGGATAGCTCTCCTTCAGGGGAACAATATATCCAAAAATCAGCCCATTCGGATGTATAGTTCGGGAGGTACAATGTTCCAAAGTTTTGACCGACCGCACAGACCAACTAGCCGAAATTAGTTCCATGAGTTTTGGCCTTGCGGTCGGTCTCCGTTCGCACGGTAAAAAGGTACGAAAATCTTGCCATCCATTCGAATCGCAGGGTTCGCTGGAATCCCCATAGATGATTGAGTATAACTACCGAATGGTGGGACGTTCGGTAGTTTCCATACGAACTTATGGAGGTCTGGAGGATTCAACGGTGTTCGCCTGTTTGCGTATCCGTTTTTAGTTCCATGCGGTTACAGGCAAACACCGCTGTTCGTACACAAGATGGCCGCGAACACGTGTAAAGTCCCGAAATGGCGGCCACCTATATTTTACATACGAAATTCGTACGGAATCAGACGAACAGAGGAATGAAACGAATAGATGATTAAGTTGTAATTCCCTTGTTTGCTTCACATCCACCAGAGATTTGTAAGGATCTGTTACAACACCCCTCAGACAATGCCAACCGTGGTTCCCGGATCGCCTGGGGACGTCTCGCGAAGACCCTCTACCACTCCCTACCTCCCCTCTAGTTTGACGGGACCTCAAGGGGAAGCCCACTCCTTTGTCATGGAAGGACGACTGGCACTAGTGGAATGGACGATTTCAGGGCCTCCTGAAATGTCCACGACCTATTGCATCAACTAAGACCTCTGATGGGACTCAGGCCCCCGGCACCAGGAAATGCTATATTTCTGCCTGTCCGGCCTGGAGTGTTTGTTGGGTGGAAAGGGATTACGATCCCTTTACCGCACCTGCCCCACCGATCCTTAACTATCTGTCACACCGGGTCTCGTTGGGGTGGTCATATCGATCCCTCAACGTGATCGGATCCGCCATATCGGTGGCGCACGTTCCGGTACAGGGCGGATCAGTAGGTCAAGACCCACTGGTTTGTCGACTACTACAGGGTGCCGAATTATCGAGACCCGGCACCCAAGTATTCACACCTCTAGCAGGTGGATGTGGTGCTGTGATTCCTTGGGGGAATAGCAGTGTTACAAATGGCTATTTGTAACTGGCCCTTTAAATGAAAAATTGCCCTGCTTCCCTGGATTGTGGAGAAGCCTATTTGCCAGCCTCCTTCCTTATGACTATGGCCCTGTGTGAGCGGTGATACCCCAGATGGCTATGCCATGGAGCCTATTCATATAATGAAAGACTATGGGAAAGACTTTAGCTCCGTGGCAATTGAACTGTGTGAATAGGATCTGCGCGCTATTTGGTAGTTTTGTGCGCTCAGATCCCAGCTATCTGGGGATATGTGAAATGTCTGTGTGTTATGTGTAAAATGTGACTTTATGTATTTTAAAGTGTTTTATGTTGTTTTGCAACCATGTGGTTAATGGAGTCTGCCTCTAGTCCTGGATAATTGAATTACTTCCCCCCATTGTCTCCAGGATAGAGGGCCCTGTAAAACCATGCTTCCAGAAGGTCAAATGCACATTTGTACTAACTTCTGAACCCCTGGTCCAATTCGTATGATTTTTGAGTATGTTGTTCCCCTGAATGGATTGATTGTGAATATGTATTTTTATGCGAATGTGATGTATATTTTGGGAGTTATGAATGTTGTGTAAAAACTGTATTTTTACTGTCTGTGATAATTATGTTAATCCCTTGTGTAGCATAATTATATCACAGACATAGGGGAGGATTTTGTGTGTAATTACTGGGAGTGGTTTTAATGATGTACGTGTATGATTGGTTGTTTTGTCCCGCCCTGTGGGTGGTCCTGTATTTTCAAAATGGTAATAAAAACCAGGCTGGGTGTTCCAGCACCTCAGACCTCTTCTGACCCTCTAACTTGCAGCCTCGACTCATGTTTGTAGGGGACAGCTATAATCACTACAGGGATTGCTATGCTCTGCATACTCCCTTAGCTACTGAGCTCTTGTAAGAGCTCTGGTTCCTGATCCTGCTTCGCTCGACAGAAGGAAGAGGTTCGCCTATTGGAACCTGGAGCCTGGTCGTAGGTCCAGGGCGCAGAGCAGACGGCGAGATACCAGCCCAGCAGCGGTGGTTCGTGGAGTTCGCAGTGCTTATGGTGGCTGCGGTGCTGATGGTCCTTGGGTGAGCGCTAGGAGCATCCTTTTCTACGGTCCAACTTCCAGCCAGCCTGGAGGCAACCGTAACATTTGGTGGCAGCGGTGGGATGGCGTCCTAGCGCAAGGAGCAGCACCCCAACAGCACTGGTATCGTATGAGAGTATTGAGGGCAACGCTAGCCACTGCGCAGCGTCCCTACCTACAGCAACATGGAGCAAGCGAGACCCTGGAAAGCAGCCAGTGAATTGCAAATCCGCCTGGCACAGCGCTGGGAGGGCGCTGATTTCATGAAGGTAGTAAAGGGGCGGCTGGTCTTGTATGGCCCAAACCCTTCAAATGAGTTGGTCCATGAAGTGATACGCCAGTTGCATGCTGATAATCAAGCAGCACGGGACTTTGAGTACCAATTGTGGAGTTTGGGGATATGGACACCCCGTCTCCAGCGAGGAAGTGAGTTACAGGGAGCGGAGAGCAGCGACCTCCCTCCCCAGCGGCAGCCTGAGTTACAGGGAGAGGAGAGCAGCGACCTCCCTCCCCAGCGGCAGTGCACCGTGCAGAGGGAAGAGACAACCGGTCTTCTTCCCCAACCCCAACCAGAGATACCCGAGGCGGCAGACTGGTCCTGGAAGGACCCACAGCAGGCAGGTGGAGATGGGACCACAGTCTCTCTACCGGCCCTACAGGGATGCTGGGCAGGCGGCCCAGATCCCCAACCCCAGGGTGAGTTACAGGGAGAGGAGTGCAACGACCTCCCTCCCCAGCGGCAGCGTGAGTTAAAGGGAGAGGAGAGCAGCGACCTCCCTCCCCAGCGGCAGTGCACCGTACAGAGGGAAGAGACATCCAGTCTCCTTCTCCAACAGCAGCCAGAGGTACCCGAGGCAGCGGGCCTCATAGACTGGTCCTTGGAGGACCCCCAGCAGGCAGGTGGAGATGGGACCGCAGTCTCTCTACCGGCCCTTCAGGGATGCTGGGCAGGCAGCCCAGATCCCCAACGCCAGGGTGAGTTACAGGGAGCGGAGAGCAACGACCTCCCTCCCCAGCGGCAGCCTGAGTTACAGGGAGAGGAGAGCAGCGACCTCCCTCCCCAGCGGCAGTATACCGTGCAGAGGGAAGAGACAACCGGTCTCCTTCCCCAACCCCAACCAGAGATACCCGAGGCAGCAGGCCTCATAGACTGGTCCTGGGAGGACCCCCAGCAGGCAGGTGGAGATGGGACCGCAGTCTCTCTACCGGCCCTACAGGGATGCTGGGCAGGCGGCCCAGATCCCCAGCAACAGACCCAGCTACAGGGAGGGGAGAGCATCGACCTCTCTCCCCAGCCAGAGTGTGCCCTCCAGGGAGAGGAGACAACCGGTCTCTCTCCCCAGCCACAGCATGTTCCACAAGAAGCGGAGAGCATCGACCTCCATTCCCAACAGCCGCAGGAGTATCAGGAGGAGGAGGTAAGCCAATTCCCCCCTCCTCAGCTAACTCCTAACTGGGGCCCAGGGTTAACAGTGGAGATGTTAACCCCCACTGACCCCCACGTTCCCTTTGCCCCCGGGCAGGACGATGCCCTAATTTCCCCAGCAGAAGAGCTGGCAGCGGGGCAGAGTGCAGTTGGCCTCTGCCCTCCCTTTGACCCTTGCACAGAGATTGACATTCTGCCAGCTATCCCAGCGGAAGAGCTGGCATCAGGACAGAGCGCCGCTGGCCTCTGCCCTACAGACCCCCTTGTTACAGGTCTGGCCTGCAAACCCCCCACCCCAGCAGAAGCGCTGGCACCAGGGCAGAGTGCCGCTGGCCCCTGCCCCCCAAGTACCACCAGCTATTTGCCCAGCTGCGCCAGGAAAGCAGCGGGTGCTGCATTGTTACCATACAACCTGGGACCTACAGGCCAGTACTATTTATTGTGGGGGGGCTTCTCTGCCAATGTTTATTTGTGGGTGGGCTGCGAGACTAACTTAGGCACTGACCGACAGAAGGTCAGGTGCCTGGTTAGTCTCCCTCCAAAAGGGGAGATATGTTACAAATGGCTATTTGTAACTGGCCCTTTAAATGAAAAATTGCCCTGCTTCCCTGGATTGTGGAGAAGCCTATTTGCCAGCCTCCTTCCTTATGACTATGGCCCTGTGTGAGCGGTGATACCCCAGATGGCTATGCCATGGAGCCTATTCATATAATGAAAGACTATGGGAAAGACTTTAGCTCCGTGGCAATTGAACTGTGTGAATAGGATCTGCGCGCTATTTGGTAGTTTTGTGCGCTCAGATCCCAGCTATCTGGGGATATGTGAAATGTCTGTGTGTTATGTGTAAAATGTGACTTTATGTATTTTAAAGTGTTTTATGTTGTTTTGCAACCATGTGGTTAATGGAGTCTGCCTCTAGTCCTGGATAATTGAATTACTTCCCCCCATTGTCTCCAGGATAGAGGGCCCTGTAAAACCATGCTTCCAGAAGGTCAAATGCACATTTGTACTAACTTCTGAACCCCTGGTCCAATTCGTATGATTTTTGAGTATGTTGTTCCCCTGAATGGATTGATTGTGAATATGTATTTTTATGCGAATGTGATGTATATTTTGGGAGTTATGAATGTTGTGTAAAAACTGTATTTTTACTGTCTGTGATAATTATGTTAATCCCTTGTGTAGCATAATTATATCACAGACATAGGGGAGGATTTTGTGTGTAATTACTGGGAGTGGTTTTAATGATGTACGTGTATGATTGGTTGTTTTGTCCCGCCCTGTGGGTGGTCCTGTATTTTCAAAATGGTAATAAAAACCAGGCTGGGTGTTCCAGCACCTCAGACCTCTTCTGACCCTCTAACTTGCAGCCTCGACTCATGTTTGTAGGGGACAGCTATAATCACTACAGGGATTGCTATGCTCTGCATACTCCCTTAGCTACTGAGCTCTTGTAAGAGCTCTGGTTCCTGATCCTGCTTCGCTCGACAGAAGGAAGAGGTTCGCCTATTGGAACCTGGAGCCTGGTCGTAGGTCCAGGGCGCAGAGCAGACGGCGAGATACCAGCCCAGCAGCGGTGGTTCGTGGAGTTCGCAGTGCTTATGGTGGCTGCGGTGCTGATGGTCCTTGGGTGAGCGCTAGGAGCATCCTTTTCTACGGTCCAACTTCCAGCCAGCCTGGAGGCAACCGTAACAAGCAGGACAATCCTTGTTTGTCACGGAAACGACTTTCAGCCAAACTAGCCCTCTTGTTATGCCTCGTCTTATTTAGACGGGTGCCGGACGTTAGGGCTTTCGACATGGATGGTTTTTCTCTATCACACCAGACGGGATTACCTTTACCATATCGAGACGAACTAAGTCCAGTTCATCTTCGGTGTCATACCCATACTTTGTGTCAGACACCAAACTAGGTGTGGTCGGAACGCTAATGGGGTATACCGAAATCATTCCCCTTCGTATTCATGTGACGGGTCTACTCCTGACTTCTTACATGGAACCTCATGGAGGGGTGCCTACCGCTACACTGGCCAGATGGAGCCGCTGGCTATTGCATCTAGCGGGCGTCAAACCTTGTTTCGGAGCCCACTCGGTCAAGGGAGCGGTGGCCCCACAAGTCTTTTTCGGCCGACGCCTCCCTAACCAACATTATACGATGCGTAGTTTGAGCGCGAGAGGGTACGTTTAGAACGCTCTATTTCGGCAAACATCTCATACTTCCTTCACACTGGTCAATTCTAAGCTTTAAAAATGCAAATATGAAGCCTCCTGTCATGTGGTAAAATTGAAGATTATACTAGCTTTAGTGTACTAATAATCTTAATTTTAGTAATGCCAGGAGGCGAATATTTCCCACCCTATAGGATCCCTCCCATGTTTTATTGTGTTGAACAGAATATGCCCTTTATGTTCAGGAAGGTAAGTACGTTATGGTCGTATGTTTGCTACTTAGATATGTGGCTTGAGAGACTTGTATAGGTTGAATAATTAGACATGTACCTTGAATTATGTTGTGTTTATAGATTCTTAAATATCATTGCTTTAGAATTAATATATATTGATATGTTACTCATTCTAGTATCCATTGGTATATCAGATTCTTAATGTTTATTGTATGCGGACAAGTTACCACGCCAGAGTCCTTTCACCTTTTTCTTTTTCTTACAGCGTGAACGTCTTCTCATCAAGACAAAGACTCACCTCCCATAACTCTACATCACGGAACTACTGGAGTTGATTATTCTAATATGTTGTGGAACTGTTGACGTAATATGATTATGCTTACTGTTGCTATTTATTGTTTCGCTTCAAAGAAAGAGGAAGTGATGTCATAGACAGGGCCTTTTATGGGCACCATATCTTTTCTCTGATTGGTTGTTACTGTTTCTATGCTGCTGGAGTTTTCAGTAAAGAAAGATATGCAAATATTCGCCTCCTGTCATTACTAAAATTAAGATTATTAGTACACTAAAGCTAGTATAATCTTCAATTATAGCATACAGTAAAAATACAGTTTTCACACATACACTGTAACTTTAAAACTATACATTCAATCTCCAAAATTACATATTCAGACTCAGCACACTTCAAACATAAACACTTCCAAAAATCAGCCAAATCCCTCCAGCGGATCAAAAGTTAGCTGGAGGTCCCTTTATGACCGACCGCAAGCACATTTTCCTGCCCAAAACAGTTCCATAGATTTGGGCTGTGCGGCCGGTCAATTTCATGCGAAAAAACGACTAAGTCCTATTTCGAACGGAGTCCCATCGTCTCTGGAGCTGAAAAACGAAGTGTAGGAGAAGGTAAGGGTCAGCGGTGTTCGGTAAAATGTGTAGCCGATTTCAGTCCCACAGAATCTTTAGCATACACCGCTGACCGCATTCGAATGAACAAAGATGGCCGCGTGTTCCGTGTTCCTTTGCACGAACTGCGGCCACCCAGCGGTCGGCAATTAACCTGCAGTAACCTCACAGCCTGGGAGGTAAATTGCCTGCATACTTTAGCTTCTGGGTGGTCCGCCTGTGTGGTACTTGGTTCAGTAAGCCCTATTTACTGAACCAAGTGGGAGAGAGCCAGGGGCAAGTTATTTTACAGGTCTGGGGACATAATCTTAAAGGGACATTGTTCAGCAAAGTCACAATATGTCCCCAGACGGTTCTTAAAGGGCCATACACACCCAATAAAAGTTAATAAGATTTCAGGGGCACAATCTTCCAGGGGCCATAGTCATGAGGGAGGAGGCTGGCAAATAGGCTTCTCCACAATCCAGGGAAGCAGGGCAATCTTCCATTTAAAGGGCCAGTTACAAATAGCGATTTGTAACACAGTCTTTTGTAGGCATTTCTTAAGACAAGGTAATACACAACAAACAAGAAGAGCGAGGATGATTATCGTTATTTAAATGGCAACACCTATTTGGGCCAGAGCACCTTGCCATCCAGACATCCATCCAAACCATCTTTCCCATGGATCTGTGGCCCCAGAATAAACTTTTTAAATTTTCTATTGCCAACGTTACCTTACCATTAGGGCCTGTATTATCTGGGATATAGGTACAGCATGTCATGGTGTCTGGGAGTATTTTACATACTCTCCTTTTTCCTGCCAACATCATCTATAAGGCCATTCTATTCTGGTAGGTCATCTGAGAGGTAGCTTGTAACTGCCCTATCCCACCATATATCCCATAACAAGTATAGTTCCCTGGATATATTGTAATGCCTTAGTCTGGGTTAATAATTTTAGTAATGATTGGGTATTCATTTTCCATGACTCGCATGCTGACCGTTTAGGTTTAAATATAGTGTAGAGACTTAAAAAAACATACCTCATATCCGGAGAAAGGTTCAGGGATACAGTACCTGGGTGAGGCCTCGCTCCTCCGCAGACATAGCAGTAGACTTGTTATGTTTAGTAGCATTGTATTTCATCCATTCAAGTCACAAGTTAGTGTCAGAGAAACCTATCTCTACAGCCATAGTATCCTCAAATATGGGATGACTACCATGTCTTTTAAAGTCCTAATGTGTGGTTTGAGGGGATTAACAGTTATGTACGTGGCACCTACCCATTCAGGTGAGTCCTACATGTCCCATGAGTAAAAGGTCTCCTGTTTATTGTATGAACCTCCTCCCTTCCAATTCAGATTTTATTAGCTGTAATGCTTGGGAGAATAGATTCAAACTTAGTTTATTACCTTAAAATTATTTGGTACCCTCCTTGACACCCCTATGGCATTAATATATATGTGTGGGTAACACCGCCCTTTATAGGGGTGTTCCTTTTTGTCCTGGAGCATGAATGTGGTGTGTCAAGAGTACCTTGGTGATTGTCATGTATTATGTGTATGGACATAATATTGGCTAGGGCACATTTACTTATTCCTAATCTTATAAATCTTGTCTCATGCTACCCTAATACTAGCAGACTCAGATCATTTAAAAATTCAATATTAATATCACCACAAACTCAAGATAAGCAGATCATTCTGAAGAAGCTTCGACTGTGCGTAGGCACCTCAGACGTGAGGGCTGCAGAGTAAGGAGTACGTCTGTTTCTCTTTAGTTTCATGAGGTCCCCTTTTAGGGTATTCGGCTTTCCATCGATGGCAGGTGGTCAGGCATTATTATGGCCATCAAAACACCCACTTATTGATATTTTCTTTAGCAAGTATCTTTGCTCTCTAAGAATGGAGTTTCAAAAAGGGTTGTCAAGATCAACAAATGCTACTTCCCATGAAGCAGAGGCAGGCTTTATTCTGGAATGATGAATCCATGGGGTGATCCCTGTAACTTTCAAGGTGCAGTACTCAGCATGGGGTCTTGGTTATCACTTTGGTGGCTGGGTAGGCCTCTGGCCATCCTGAAAACATGTCTACTATAACTAATGCATATTTGAACCAGCCACTCTTTGGCATTCTGGGTGTAGTCAACTTGACTCCTCTGGAAGAGATACTGAAGTTTGGCTTACTGATGCTTGGGGCTTTCCTCCATTCTTCCTGAGTTGCCCTTGGCACAAATGGCACAAGATCTACAGTAACTGTTGGTTAGAGAGGCAATTCCTAGTACTTCAGAGTATTTGCTTATCAAAAGAGTTCATGAGGGTTCTGGACAGATATGATGCTCCGTAGGCCCACTGGACCACTGCTGAGTATATGTTCTTGGGTAAGCAGAACTTTAAATTGTTGGGGTACAGCCCGTCTGCAAGGGTTGCCCTTTTCTGTTTCCAGCTTGTGTTTCTTGAGGGTCAGTAGCTGCTTGTGTTTCCTTCAGGAGCTTGAGGTCTGTGGGTAGGATCTTACATGGTGAATATGGGAGTTTATTCAGCAGACACTCTTCTGTCCACTTCCCTTAGTGCACTTACAACTTATTGGACAGCTTGGTCAGCCAAATAGTTGCCACATGCTTCCTCTGAGTTCAATCTTCCGTGAGCCTTTATCTTCAGTACGGCCACTTCTTCAGGAAGGTGTAGGGCATCCATCAGCGCTTTTTAGCCGTGCTGTACTTAACTGGTGTGCCAGTTGCTGTAAGAAATCTTCTTAGTTCCAGATTCATTCCGGAGTCATGTGCCACACCTAGTGCATACCTTCTGCCCTGGGAAGTGGCAGAAGAGTGGCCAGGTAATAGAGTGTCATCTCTGCAGGGTGACAGTGTCCAGCACAGGATTAGTCTATTACAGGGAGAAGTGGGATATTGCAGGGAGAGTATCAGGGAACCAAGGCACCATTTGACACCAGAGCCTTAACCTCTTAGGGAATAGCAAGAGCTTGGACAGGCTTCAGGGGGGAGAGGGGGTAGTATGGCTTAAGGGACAGGCTGGCTCCTGGGAGCAACTTCACAGGAACTGGGAGTGGGGGAAAACATTGAGGTGTGCAAAATCTTCAGGGCCTGTATAATTCAGGTAAGGGTATTGGGGAAACTAGTTAGATCCTTGCCTCCTGGTCAGGTTTCACTATGTGGAGCAGAAGAAATAATAAGCAGAGGGCTGTTTTGTCAGCAGCAGAGAGTGGTTCAGACATATGAATTGGGGCATGAGGCAGAAAGGTGATAGAGGCCTGCAAATGGGGGAAGGACATCTGCACCTAGCAGATTGATTGGACAGGTAGAGGTAACTACAAAGCAAGACTTAGGAGAGCCATCTACATGTATGCAGGAGAGAACAATATTAGACAGGAATGAGGAGTCAGGCAGGCCTTGCTTGCTACAAATAGATTCCATGTGGCCTGCTAGGGAGGGGGAGAACACTATGGGAGGGGAGGGGAGGGGGAGAACACTATGGGAGGGGAGGGGAGGGGGAGAACACTATGGGAGGGAGGGGAGGGGAGGGGGGAGAACACTATGGGAGGGGAGGGGAGGGGAGGGGAGGGGGAGAACACTATGGGAGGGGAGGGGGAGAACACTATGGGAGGGGAGGGGAGGGGGAGAACACTATGGGAGGGGAGGGGAGGGGGAGAACACTATGGGAGGGGAGGGGGAGAACACTATGGGAGGGGAGGGGAGGGGAGGGGGAGAACACTATGGGAGGGGAGGGGAGGGGAGGGGGAGAACACTATGGGAGGGGAGGGGAGGGGAGGGGGAGAACACTATGGGAGGGGAGGGGAGGGGAGGGGGAGAACACTATGGGAGGGGAGGGGAGGGGAGGGAAGGGGGAGAACACTATGGGAGGGGAGGGGAGCGGGAGAACACTATGGGAGGGGAGGGGGAGAACACTATGGGAGGGGAGGGAGGGGGAGAACACTATGGGAGGGGAGGGGAGGGGAGGGGGAGAACACTATGGGAGGGGAGGGGAGGGGGAGAACACTATGGGAGGGGAGGGGAGGGGGAGAACACTATGGGAGGGGAGGGGAGGGGGAGAACACTATGGGAGGGGAGGGGAGGGGGAGAACACTATGGGAGGGGAGGGGAGGGGGAGAACACTATGGGAGGGGAGGGGAGGGGGAGAACACTCTGGGAGGGTGTTACAAATCGCTATTTGTAACTGGCCCTTTAAATGAGAAATTGCCCTGCTTCCCTGGATTGTGGAGAAGCATGTTTGCCAGCCTCCTGCCTCATGACTATGGCCCCTGGAAGATTGTGCCCCTGAAAACTTATTAACATTTATTGGGTGTGTATGGCCCTTTAAGAACCGTCTGGGGACATATTGTGACTTTGCTGAACAATGTCCCTTTAAGACTATGTCCCCAGACCTGTAAAATAACTTGCCCCTGGCTCTCTCCCACTTGGTTCAGTAAATAGGGCTTACTGAACCAAGTACCACACAGGCGGACCACCCAGAAGCTAAAGTGTGCAGGCAATTTACCTCCCAGGCTGTGAGGTTACTGCCGGTTAATTGCACGTGGCGGCGGCCATCTTGGTTTCCTCGAATGCGGTCAGCGGTGTATGCTAAAGATTCTGTGGAACCAAAATCGGCTATACATTCTGCCGAACACCGCTGACCCTTACCTTCTCCCATACGGAACTTGCAGCTCCAGAGACTCCCGTTCGAAATGGGACTTAGTCGTTTTTTCGCATGAAATTGACCGACCGCACAGCCCAAATCTATGGAACTGTTTTGGGCAGGAAATTGTGCTTGCGGTCGGTCATAAAGGACTTCCAGCTAACTTTTGATCCACTGGAGGGATTTGGCTGATTTTTGGAAGGGTTTATGTTTGATGTATGCTGAGTCTGAAATTGAATGTATGGTTTTAAAGTTACAGTGTGTGTGTAAAAACGGTATTCTTATTGTATGTAATAATTGGTTTAACTGTTTATCTGAGGGGAGGGAATGTGTGGGCTGCACCAGATGTGTGATTGGTGATTTTATGCCTCCCCCTGGGAGTGTCCTATTTGCATGTAACCTCAATAAAAGCCAGGCTGGGTGTTCCAGACCTCAGACCTTTTCTGACCCTCAATACGTAGCCGTGTCTCGTTATTGGAGGGAACTGCTATATCACACTGGGGATTGCTATGCTCTGCATATTCCCCTGAGCTCTTAATCACTTAGCTCTTTTAAGAGCTTGTTCCAGATACGCTCTCCTGGAGGAGAGGTCTTCCCCACACGGTCCTGGAGGACAGAAGCCGATCCAGGGTGGAAGGAAGACGGCGCGGCTCCAGTTAAGCTACGGCGGTTGTGGAGCCTGCGGTGGTTGTGGTGTCGGCTGCAGTGCTTGGAGTCCTCTGAGAGCGCTAGGAGCATCCATCAACGGAGGGTACTCGGTCGGGGTACACGGAGCTCCGTTACAGAGGGGAGGGGAGGGGAGGGGGAGAACACTATGGGAGGGGAGGGGAGGGGAGGGGGAGAACACTATGGGAGGGGAGGGGAGGGGGAGAACACTATGGGAGGGGAGGGGAGGGGGAGAACACTATGAGAGGGGAGGGGAGGGGGAGAACACTATGGGAGGGGAGGGAAGGGGGAGAAAACTATGGGAGGGGAGGGGAGGGGAGGGGGAGAACACTAAGGGAGGGGAGGGGAGGGGAGGGGGAGAACACTATGGGAGGGGAGGGGATGGGAGGGGAGGGGAGGGGGAGAACACTATGGAAGGGGAGGGGAGGGGGAGAACACTATGGGAGGGGAGGGGAGGGGAGGGGGAGAACACTATGGCAGGGGAGGGGGAGAACACGAGGGGAGGGGAGGGGGAGAACACGAGGGGAGGGGGAGGAATGGGGAGAAACACTATGGGAGAGAGGGGAGGGGGAGGAATGGGGAGAAACACTATGGGAGAGAGGGGAGGGGAGGTGGAGGGAGGGGGAGAAACACTATGGGAGGGAGGGGAGGGGAGGGGGAGAACACTATGGGAGGGAGGGGAGGGGGAGAACACTATGAGAGGGGAGGGGAGGGGGAGAACACTATGGGAGGGAGGGGAGGGGGAGAACACTATGGGAGGGAGGGGAGGGGGAGAACACTATGGGAGGGAGGGGAGGGGGAGAACACTATGGGAGGGAGGGGAGGGGGAGAACACTATGGGAGGGAGGGGAGGGGGAGAACACTATGGAGGGGAGGGAAGGGGGAGAACACTATGGGAGGGGAGGGGAGGGGATGGGGAGAACACTATGGGAGGGGAGGGGATGGGGAGAACACTATGGGAGGGGAGGGGAGGGGAGGGGGAGAACACTATGGGAGGGGAGGGGGAGAACACGAGGGGAGGGGAGGGGAGGGGGAGAACACAAGGGGAGGGGGAGGAATGGGGAGAAACACTATGGGAGAGAGGGGAGGGGGAGGAATGGGGAGAAACACTATGGGAGAGAGGGGAGGGGAGGGGAGGTGGAGGGAGGGGGAGAAACACTATGGGAGGGAGGGGAGGGGAGGGGGAGAACACCATGGGAGGGAGGGGAGGGGAGGGGGAGAACACTATGGAGGAGGGGAGGGGGAGAACACTATGGGGGAGGGGAGGGGGAGAACACTATGGGAGGGAGGGGAGGGGGAGAACACTATGGGAGGGGAGGGGGAGAACATGAGGGGAGGGGAGGGGAGGGGGAGAACACGAGGGGAGGGAGGGGAGGGGAGGGGGAGAACACTATGGGAGGGAGGGGAGGGGAGGGGGAGAACACTATGGGAGGGAGGGGAGGGGGAGAACAATATGGGAGGGAGGGGAGGGGGAGAACACTATGGAGGGGAGGGAAATGGGAGAACACTATGGGAGGGGAGGGGATGGGGAGAACACTATGGGAGGGGAGGGGAGGGGGAGAACACTATGGGAGGGGAGGGGAGGGGGAGATCACTATGGGAGGGGAGGGGAGGGGGAGAACACTATGGGAGGGGAGGGGAGGGGGAGAACACTATGGGAGGGGAGGGGAGGGGGAGAACACTATGGGAGGGGAGGGGAGGGGGAGAACACTATGGGAGGGGAGTGGGAGAACACTATGGGAGGGGAGGGGAGGGGGAGAACACTATGGGAGGGGAGGGGGAGAACACTATGGGAGGGGAGGGGAGGGGGAGAACACTATGGGAGGGGAGGGGAGGGGGAGAACACTATGGGAGGAGAGGGGAGGGGGAGAACACTATGGGAGGGAGGGGAGGGGGAGAACACTATGGGAGGGAGGGGAGGGGGAGAACACTATGGGAGGGAGGGGAGGGGGAGAACACTATGGGAGGGAGGGGAGGGGGAGAACACTATGGAGTGGAGGGAAGGGGGAGAACACTATGGGAGGGGAGGGGAGGGGGAGAACACTATGGGAGGGGAGGGGGAGATTACTATGGGAGGGAGGGGAGGGGGAGAACACTATGGGAGGGAGGGGAGGGGGAGAACACTATGGGAGGGAGGGGAGGGGGAGAATACTATGGGAGGGAGGGGAGGGGGAGAACACTATGGGGGAGGGGGAGAACACTATGGGGGAGGGGAGGGGGAGAACACTATGGGGGAGGGGAGGGGAGAACGCTATGGGAGGGGGGAGGGGGAGAACACTATGGGAGGGGAGGGGGAGAACACTATGGGAGGGGAGGGGGAGAACACGAGGGGAGGGGAGGGGGAGAACACGAGGGGAGGGAGGGGAGGGGAGGGGGAGAACACTATGGGAGGGAGGGGAGGGGAGGGGGAGAACACTATGGGAGGGAGGGGAGGGGGAGAACACTATGGGAGAGAGGGGAGGGGGAGAACACTATGGGAGGGAGGGGAGGGGGAGAACACTATGGAGGGGAGGGAAGGGGGAGAACACTATGGGAGGGGAGGGGATGGGGAGAACACTATGGGAGGGGAGGGGAGGGGGAGAACACTATGGGAGGGGAGGGGAGGGGGAGAACACTATGGGAGGGGAGGGGGAGAACACTATGGGAGGGGAGGGGGAGAACACTATGGGAGGGGAGGGGGAGAACACTATGGGAGGGGAGGGGAGGGGGAGAACACGAGGGGAGGGAGGGGAGGGGAGGGGAGGGGGAGAACACTATGGGAGGGGAGGGGGAGAACATGAGGGGAGGGGGAGAACACGAGGGGAGGGAGGGGAGGGGAGGGGGAGAACACTATGGGAGGGAGGGGAGGGGAGGGGGAGAACACTATGGGAGGGAGGGGATGGGGAGAACACTATGGGAGGGAGGGGAGGGGGAGAACACTATGGAGGGGAGGGAAGGGGGAGAACAATATGGGAGGGGAGGGGAGGGGATGGGGAGAACACTATGGGTGGGGAGGGGAGGGGGAGAACACTATGGGAGGGGAGGGGAGGGGGAGAACACTATGGGAGGGGAGGGGGAGAACACTATGGGAGGGGAGGGGAGGGGGAGAACACTATGGGAGGGGAGGGGAGGGGGAGAACACTATGGGAGGGGAGGGGAGGGGTAGAACACTATGGGAGGGGAGGGGAGGGGGAGAACACTATGGGAGGGGAGGGGAGGGGGAGAACACTATGGGAGGGGAGGGGAGGGGGAGAACACTATGGGAGGGGAGGGGAGGGGGAGAACACTATGGGAGGGAGGGGAGGGGGAGAACACTATGGGAGGGAGGGGAGGGGGAGAACACTATGGGAGGGAGGGGAGGGGGAGAACACTATGGGAGGGAGGGGAGGGGGAGAACACTATGGGAGGGAGGGGAGGGGGAGAACACTATGGAGGGGAGGGAAGGGGGAGAACACTATGGGAGGGGAGGGGAGGGGATGGGGAGAACACTATGGGAGGGGAGGGGATGGGGAGAACACTATGGGAGGGGAGGGGAGGGGGAGAACACTATGGGAGGGGAGGAGATGGGGAGAACACTATGGGAGGGAGGGGAGGGGGAGAACACTATGGGAGGGAGGGGAGGGGGAGAATACTATGGGAGGGAGGGGAGGGGGAGAACACTATGGGAGAGGGGGGGTTGAGAACACTATGGGACAGGGGAGGAGGGGTTAAAAATCACTATGGGACAGGAGAGGGGAGTGGGTGGTAAGGAACACTATGGGACAGGGGAGAAAAAAAAATATTCTGAACAAACTTTCCCTTAGTAAGAAACATGTTCAAAATATTATTTTTCTGGGTTTCCTCCTCTAAAAACTAGGTGCGTCTTATGGTGTGATGTGTCTTATGGAGCGAAAAATACGGTACTTATTTAATTTGATTATAAGACTTTCTGTATGGACTATTTGCCACTTTTTTTAGCTGACAAGATACAAAGTATCTGTTTTGAACTATCAGTTACATTTTTAACCTATTGCTACAAGTGTACTAGCTTCTGTAATACCATATCATTTTTGATATATTTTATGCATTTTCTTTGAGAGGATTGGTGACTTTTTATTTTTTTAACCAGTTTTGAGCTTTATTCTTGTATTCAATTTTAATTTAAATTGGTGTGCTTTTACTCCCTCTATCCCTGGTACTAGTTTATTCAATTCAAGGTTAGAATGAAGTGTGCCAAATAATGTGACTGGGCACCATTGGTTACCGGTGGGATAATAGCAGACTTTGGTAGGTGGACCTAGCTGATATAGAAACATAGAAACATAGAAACATAGAATGTGACGGCAGATAAGAACCATTCGGCCCATCTAGTCTGCCCAGTTTTCTAAATACTTTCATTAGTCCCTGGCCTTATCTTATAGTTAGGATAGCCTTATGCCTATCCCACTCATGCTTAAACTCCTTTACTGTGTTAACCTCTACCACTTCAGCTGGAAGGCTATTCCATGCATCCACTACCCTCTCAGTAAAGTAATACTTCCTGATATTATTTTTAAACCTTTGTCCCTCTAATTTAAGACTATGTCCTCTTGTTGTGGTAGTTTTTCTTCTTTTAAATATAGTCTCCTCCTTTACTGTGTTGATTCCCTTTATGTATTTAAATGTTTCTATCATATCCCCCCTATCTCGTCTTTCCTCCAAGCTATACATGTTAAGATCCTTTAACCTTTCCTGGTAAGTTTTATCCTGCAATCCATGAACCAGTTTAGTAGCCCTTCTTTGAACTCTCTCTAAGGTATCAATATCCTTCTGAAGATAGGGTCTCCAGTACTGTGTACAGTACTCCAAGTGAGGTCTCACCAGTGTTCTGTACAATGGCATGAGCACTTCCCTCTTTCTACTGCTAATACCTCTCCCTATACAACCAAGCATTCTGCTAGCATTTCCTGCTGCTCTATTACATTGTCTGCCTACCTTTAAGTCATCAGAAATAATCACCCCTAAATCCCTTTCCTCAGATGTTGAGGTTAGGACTCTATCAAATATTCTGTACTCTGTCCTTGGGTTTTTACGTCCAAGATGCATTATCTTGCACTTATCCACATTAAATGTCAGTTGCCACAACTCTGACCATTTTTCTAGTTTACCTAAATCATTTTCCATTTGGCTTATCCCTCCTGGAACATCAACCCTGTTACATATCTTAGTATCATCCGCAAAAAGACACACCTTACCATCAAGACCTTCTGCAATATCACTAATAAAAATATTAAAGAGAATGGGTCCAAGTACCGATCCCTGAGGTACCCCACTGGTGACAAGCCCAAGCTTCGAATATACTCCATTGACTACAACCCTCTGTTGCCTGTCGCTCAGCCACTGCCTTACCCATTCAACAATATTGGAATCCAAACTCAAAGATTGTAGTTTATTGATAAGCCTTCTATGTGCAACAGTGTCAAAAGCCTTACTGAAATCTAGGTAAGCAATGTCTACTGCACCACCCTGATCTATAATTTTAGTTACCCAATCAAAAAAATCAATAAGATTAGTTTGGCATGATCTCCCTGAAGTAAACCCATGTTGCCTCTGATCTTGAAATCCATGTGTTTTTAGATGTTCAACAATCCTATCCTTTAACATGGTTTCCATCACTTTCCCCACTACTGAAGTAAGGCTTACTGGCCTATAGTTGCCCGACTCCTCCCTATTATTTTTTTTTTTTTTTTTTAAATTCTTTATTTTTGTTGTGCATGAAAGAACAATCGCACATCAACAATGCCACAGCAGCAGTTATAAACAATTTTAAAAACACATGTTCGTCGACTGCTATACAGCATTCAGGTTAAACGCACAACATTTTTAAATTAACAGTACACGCTAAGTACAAGCTGAGTTACTACACCTGGCGTAGTGAGGTAAGTTGTCGATTAGTAACAGTAGTTTAAGTATCATCGCTTCAATGGCTAGCCGTTTAGATTACTGTGGTTCCGCTTAACTGCTTAAGTGAGGGGCATGCATTTTGTATAGTAACAGTAGGTCTCATTTGTCATAACATGCAAGACATATATTGGTTCCAACATTATTAATAACAATTACATGCTATTCAACTTTGCCTAGCTAGTCATAAAACAGCCATTGGTGCCTCTTCAACTCGAGTGCTTGAAAGGTGATATGCATAACAATAAGTAATGTGTAAAAGCAAGAAAAATAAAACATGGTGGACATCATTATATATAGGCATAGGTAACTTAAGTTGTGGTGCCTAGAGTGAGACAAGCCTCTCGGCCTGTTAGGCCACTGTCCCTCTGTGGAAAGTCCAGGGTTAACCAATGCCCTGGGCTGGGGGAGCGTAAGAGTTGGCATGAAGTGTGGCTAGTCGGTGGCAGGGCAGCATAGCTCTGTAAAATAATTCCACATTTCTGCAGGGCATCGTGCATCCAAAGCCCCAGGTTTGTGTGGGGGCCTGCTTCTGATTTCGGCAGAGTTATTTTAATGGATGGCAGATAAGTCCCTGGGGCTTGCTCTGGGGTGTTTGTTGGCGGCCTCTGTTCTTCTGCCTGTATGTCCCTTGTGTCTTAGGCCTCACCCGGTTCCGACGACGCTTGGGGGGGGTCTTCATGAGCCGTCCAGCTGTTCGAGTTAGGAGAGCATCGGGAGGTTGAGGTGAGTCAGGTGCCGTGTGCATGGTTTGCTGTCTGCCCTCGAGCCTCTTCCAAAAGTTTGCGAACAGACGGTCTAGTCGGATTTCAAGTGGTTCCAGTGGGTCTTGTGTGTTGGAGGCCCACGTGGGGTCCGCCATTTTTTCTGCGGCTGGTCTGTGTGGTGGTCGCTGGCGGGCAACTCCTTCGTCGCCTCGGGCTGTTTCGCTTGGTTTTCAGCGGTTGGTGCCATATATGCGGTGCCATTGTGTAGCCCGCTTCAGCAGCTCCTCGTTAGTAGCCCTTTAGCTAGTTTTTGGCGTCGTTTTGTGGCTATAAGCTGATAAAACTCGCCGCATAGGGCCAGAGCAGCTCTGACTTGCGGCCGCTCAGCTCTGCGTCCAGGCCCCGCCCCCCCTATTACCTTTCTTGTGAATGGGCACAACATTCGCTAACTTCCAATCTTCTGGGACTACTCCTGTTATCAATGATTGGTTAAATAAATCTGTTAATGGTTTTGCTAGTACACCACTAAGCTCTTTTAATAGCTTTGGGTGTATTCCATCAGGTCCCATTGACTTATTTGTCTTTACTTTTGAGAGTTGAAATAGAACCTCTTCCTCTGTAATAAATGACTCATTTATCCTTTTTCTTTCCTTCATTTTCATCTGTAAATACCGAACAAAAATATCATTGAGGCAGTCAGCTAGACCTTTATCCTCATCTACATACCTTCCTTCTTTTGTTTTTAATCTAACTAATCCTTGTTTTACTTTTCTTTTCTCATTTATGTATCTAAAAAAAGTTTTGTCCCCCTTTTTTACTGACTGTGCTATTTTCTCTTCTGTGTGTGCTTTGGAAGCTCTTATAACTTGCTTAGCCTCTTTCTGCCTAATCTTATAGGTCATTCTGTCTTCCTCACTCTGGTTTTTTTTATAATTACTAAATGCTAACTTCTTGTTTTTTACTATTTTGGCCACATCTGCGGAGTACCACAGTGGTTTCTTGAATTTTTTGCTTTTACTGACAAGCCTAATGCAATTTTCTGTTGCCTTCAGTAGTGCAACTTTTAAATAATCCCATTTCTTTTGGACTCCATTTAAATTGCTCCAGTCTAATAATGACTCTTTTACACATATTCTAATTTTAGAAAAGTCTGTTTTTCTAAAGTCTAAAACTTTTGTTTTTGTGTGGTGTGACTCAGTCACTGTTCTTATATTAAACCACACTGACTGATGATCACTGGATCCTAAACTTTCACCTACAGTAATATCTGATACCAAATCTCCATTTGTTAACACTAAATCTAGTATGGCCTCTTTACGAGTTGGCTCCTCAACGACTTGTTTTAGAGACAATCCCAGTAGGGAGTTTAGAATATGTGTGCTCCTGGCACAAGTAGCTATTTTTGTTTTCCAATTCACATCAGGAAGATTAAAGTCACCCATGATGATAACTTCCCCCTTCATTGTCATTTTATCTATTTCTTCAACTAGTAGATTATCTAACTCTTCAATTTGTCCTGGGGGCCTATAAATCACACCTACACGAGTTACTGTGTGATTACCAAATTCTAACGTAACCCAAACTTTATGTTTTAGTGTGATCGATGGTGAGTACATAATGATCTGTGTCTTTTTGGAGGTTCGTAATTTTATGGTGGTGGTGATTAGACGTGATGTTATCGGTGGTGAATTAATTTGGTCGTAGCAAACCATAGAAAGCTAGATAAGCTGACCCTTTTATAACAAGATTTGTGTTGGTTTCGAATGGTTTGGAGTACAGGATGTCAGAGTGCACAAAATTTGGACCGTCTACAGGGGGCCTGGAAGTGGTAGTGGGTTTGTCTAATCGTTGCATACCTTTCAAAATGTTTTTAATGGGATAAGAAGACATGAAGGGGTTAGTGCTAGGATAGGCACTAAGGATGTGGTGTTGAATACCTGTAAAATGTAGTTTTATGGTGTTTAACGATAATCTTAAGTTAAGGTGGCAAAAAGAGATGAATGCTATAATAGTCTAGTAAATGAGTGGCACTTATCTGATAATCAGTTAATTTTTTATTTTTTCACATCAGAATATGGTATTAGTTATTTAATTTCTTAAGTAATCGTAAATGAAGTTATCAAATAACAAATGATCATATTTTTTGTTCAATTTCTCTTTCACTCTCTATCCTTATCCGCTTTATTTCTGTTTCATTATTTTATCTTAAGACTATTACAATTTTACTAAACAATCAAATACATAACAAACTAACTAACATACAAACATTTACTCGGTTCTCGGTGCAAGAGGAAAAATAAATAAATAATAAATTCCCTTATCAGGCTCGAGGGAGGGGGCTCAAACGTTTCCCTAAACAAATTTAAACCATGCGGTTAGATTAAAAAAAAAAACCAGGGAAAATCCACTATGAAAAGAACGGAGAGTGAGGGAAACCTTATTCAGGGTCCAATTTTTTTAATCCATTTATCCCAGTATGTGTAGTGATGGCCCTTATTTGGTACCAGATTAGTAATGGCCCTTTCCATTTTACATTGAATAATGCTTTGAGCATGGATCTTAGACCAGTTGTCTACCTTAGGGAATTTTCAGTTCCTGGCTATTGAGGTTTTCACTGCCATTAGGATGTGAAAAATAGGTCTAAATTCTTTATTGATGCCTGTCATATCCATATGTAATAGGGCCATACTTGGGGTCAGCTCAACCCTTATTTAGAATCAAACTGATAAATTATTGGTTTAACGTATCCCATAAAGGTCTAATTTTCAAACAATTCCACCAAATATGTTTTAAGTCTGTAGTTAATGCATTGCATCTCCCACAATTTGGTGGGGCTGTAGGATACATTATTGCTATTTTGTAGGGGGTACTATTCCATATGTTTAGTATTTTATAATGGGTTTCGTGTATATTTAGACAATGACAGACTTTATATATCGTATTAAGGGAGTTATTCCATCCTTTCATAGTTATATCCTTTGCTAGGTCTTGATTCGATGTAATAATTGCTGGGGGAATTGACTTACTCTGAGTCTTGTAAATAATTTTTTTGCTAAGTGGGTATAGTCTGACTGCTCGTATAAGTCTGAGAGAAGCTTAACTGGTGGATCTAGAGGGTTAGATCTTTAAAATGTGTTTAAAAAGGATTTTACCACCCCTGTGGTGTAGCATGGGGTCAGACTGGACACGCTACCCTGAATTGGGAGGGGGTCCAGGAGGGTGGGGAGATTGCAACAGGTCATGTTCACAGCAAATCTGGGGAATAACAACAACACAGCCAGGCGCGACACAATGCTTGGACACTGGTCTCAACTGTGGCACACCTAAGCATAGAGAAATATACAGGGGGGGGTGGGGGTGGGGAGGAATACTTTAAGAATAAGGGGACACGGAATTTGGTGGTATACAAACTTTATGGCACACACAGCCTGTCAAATGGTGCATTGTCTTGGTCTTTGGGTGGGGGGGGGAGAGGAACGGGGAGGGGGGAGAAGGGAACCGGACACCGAAGCAATACCACATTGACATAGGGAACAACTCAGATGGATTCAGAAAACACGGGACAGGGGGCACTGGGACTGGCGGGGGGGGGTGGGATGCTCGCGGGAGGGTGTCGGGGTCGGGGAGCATATAACGGAGGTACAAGGCCGAACGCAGACCAGTTGAGGGGGGCGATGCAGAGGAGGCTGCAAAGGCACCTTTTAGATGAGAAAAGGGGGTAGAGAACAACGAGGACAGCTCAACATGCGATAGGCACCTAAGACGCCCACACCGCACGTATTCTAGACACCGAGAACATGCATACTATAAGTGGGGCACCCACACTGAGGTGAGGACACTGCACTATACAGTAGACTCGGAGGAGGGCCAAATAAACCCTGATCGAACACACCCATAAGACTACAACTAGGCCCCGCTGGGAGACGTCCCCCCTCTCGCTCACGGCGCCCGGTCTGCCGCGCCGTCCTGGCGTGCCCCAATAGATGACAAACCTGTCACTGAAACGACCTCTGACCCTTGGGCTCAATGTCTGACGATAGCCCACCCGATAGTGAAAGCACTGAGAACACTACCTACCAAGAACACGCCGTGACCTTCCAATAGCACCATAATAGCAACTAACAACAGAGAATAGCTTAGACAAAAGTGGGGTACGGAAATCCCACTAGGACTGCCAAACACAACATCACAAACACTAGACTCTATTCTCCGAAAGTAGAGTGCACCGTTTGTACTACCCCCCCAGACTGGACCTGTGTATACCCAGACCACTGGGGGTCTCACTCCCGTGGCTGCCCTAGTTACTACTGGGACGCGGTACGGGCCTGAACTCCACCCAGTTACACAGGACCCCCTCAAATTGAGGGACGCTACACCCAGGGAGTTCACCTGGGAACTCAGATAACGGGAGACCTCCCGGGCTGGGCTGACACCGGACACAGCTCTAAAAACGCAAGCTCACCAGCCGCGACATCCCCCTGTAATAAGGAGCTCCGTCTCCTAACACTACAACCAATGCACTACATTCTTCATTACCCCTCCATCCCCCTCTTCCCCCACCCACCCTCCCGCACCCGATCTCGGAGCACTCCTGGGTACCAGGGGAGAAGCATTTAAAAACAGGAAATCACCTGGACACAACCAGAACACCCGCGACCCCAACATGGCATACATGACAGCACCCTTTCGTATTATTACACAGAACTGCAGAGGTCTGAACGTGCCAGAGAAATGCTTTCACCTCCTACGGGACCTTAAACACGGTCGGGTCTCTGTAGCCATGCTCCAAGAGACACACCTCAGAACGTCAGGCACACATAGACTGAAAAGCAGGAGCTACCCGACCAGCTATCACAGCACGCACCCCACTGCACGCAAAATAGGAGTAGCGATACTCCTAGCAAACAGCGTCCAATTCACCCTATTAGACCAACTAACCGACCCGAATGGCAGATATCTCTTCATCAAGGGTACGATATCGCAGAAGACATACACATTCGACACACTATACGCCCCTAACGCGAAACAAGCGATGTTCCTTCGTAGGACAATTTCGAAACTTGCCAACTTTACAGAAGGAGCGCTGGTCCTGGGTGGGGACTTTAATGCGCCCCCTGGACCCTCAGTCCGACTCCTCAACGGGACACAGCAGTATCCCCCACTCCGCAATAAGGACAATACGGAAAGCCTGAGAGACATGAGACTGGCGGACCTTGCACCCCTCCGATAGGGACTACACGCACTATTCGGTCATACACCGGAGATACTCGCGCATAGACTACCTCCTGATCCAACAAGAAGACCTGCAGAAGGCGGAGATTCTCCCGACACCATGGTCGGATCACAGCGCAGTACACATGCTCTTAGACTCTCCCCTTTATAGGCCCACACGAACGGCATGGAGGTTGAACAAATCGCTACTAACGGACCCAGACGTGAGAACGGAACTGATGGAACATCTGCAAAATTATTTCGCCGAAAACAATACAGAAGATACATCGAAGATGACACTTTGGGAGGCCCATAAAAGTGTACTCCGGGGACATTTCATAAGAATAGCATCACGCAAAAAAAAGGAAGCGCAATGAAACATAAAGGATCTCACTGACAAAATAGCGACACTGGAAACACTTCATAAGCGAACACAATTAGAGACACAATACCGCACTCTATTGGACGCCAGACGACAACTCATGGAACTGGTAGCCAGAAAACACCACAGAAATACCCAGAGATCCAAAGCCTTCTTCTACATACATGCCAACAAAGGAGGGAGACTGTTGGCATGCATGATCAGAAGCCAACAAGCTAGAGCTCAGGTAGATGAACTGAGAACGACCAAGGGCACCCTCACACAACACCCAGAGGCAATTGCTGACGAATTCCGAGCGTACTATCAAAAATTGTACAACATCGCCCCAGCAAACCCCAACATACATCGAGATGAACACGCAGAGGCCACGACTCAATATCTACAAGGCTTCTGTCCCGACGCTCTATCGCCAGGCGAGGCAGACATGTTAGAGACCCCAATAACTGTGGACGAAATCCAAGCGGCGATTAAATCAGCAAAACAGGGGAAAGCACCAGGACCAGATGGCCTATTCACAGGGTACTATAAATAATTCAAGGAGATCCTAACCCCACATCTAATGACGGCCTTAAACCAACTCCAGGAATGGGATAAATTTCACCAGGAAACTATAGCGGCCACTATCACGGTGATACCCAAACCAGGGAAAAACACTGAAAGCTGTGGTAACTATAGGCCCATATCCCTCCTCAACACCGACGTGAAGCTCTTCTCTAAAATCCTAGCGACAAGAATACAACAATATATCCCACGGCTGGTCCATCCAGACCAAACAGGTTTCATCCCAGGTCGGGAGGCCAGAGTCAGTACCCTGAGAGCATTCACCATACAGGGACTGGCCCTCAAGGAGAAAACGGATCTACTCATGCTCTCCACGGACGCCGAAAAGGCGTTCGATAGGGTGACATGGAGCTTCATGATGGCAACTCTGACAAGGGTCGGCTTGGGGAGAGGCATGCTCTCGTGGATCAAGGCATTATACACTAACCCAAGTGCCAGAGTGAGGGTAAATGGTGCACTAACTGACAGCTTCCCCATACACAATGGCACCAGGCAAGGTTGCCCGCTATCACCACTCCTATTCGCCCTGACACTAGAACCGTTCCTGGACGAAGATACGAAGAACACCAGAAATCAGGGGGTTTATACACAGGGACCAGGAACACAAAGTGGCTGCATATGCGGACAACATGCTCTTCTTTGTAGACAACCCTCTACGCTCCCTACCAGCTCTACTAGAGGAATTTGCAACAAACGGACGAATCTCAGGGCTGAAGCTGAATCTCACGAAATGTGAAATCCTGAATGTGGCATCCCCTATACCAGTGAGAGAGCGCATCAAGAACGACTTTCCCTTCCACTGGTGCATGGACCAAATGCGTTACTTGGGAATATGGATCCCATCTAAACCGGCAGACCCCCTCCTACGAGCAATAATGACGGACCTGAAGACATGGAACTACGACCATATCGCGTGGCAAGGACGCATTGCAGTGGTCAAGATGAACATCCTACCGCGACTACTGTACTGCTTCAGCGCCATACCGTGGCATATACCCTCAGAATTTTTCACTACGCTCAAATCTGCAATAACCCGATATGTCTGGAGAGGGGAGAGGGCGCGACTCAGCTATGAAAAGATATGCCTCCCCAAAGCGTGGGGAGGACTGGCCCTGCCGGACATACGCAAGTACTACCAAGCGACGGTGCTCCAACGGATTAGGGACTGGCAAATGGCCCCAGCAAACAAACTATGGGCAAACCTAGACAGAGCGTGCACGAACCAGGCCCTCTGCGCATATATTTGGCAAGATGCAATAGACACCACGCAAACTCTGGGCAGCGATTCACCCATCACACAGACTCTGAAAACATGGACAAGCTTGAGAAGGAACCAACTTATAATCGCCTTCGCCTAGCCCTCTTATCCCACTAACGTTCAACAAAGCAATTGGAGGGGGATTACCACCATCTGCATGGCCAATAGATGGGGACGCAGACTTCATCCCCCTAAATACGGTTCTGAACAACACGGGGCTGCAGAGGCTACAGGAATGGTCAAACGTAGAAAGGCAGACATTTATGCACAGATTCCACTTTGCAAAACTGAGGCACTTTTACCACAACATGCCGAACAGAGAAGGAGTACACAGTGAGACAACATGGTTCAAGCAACTTTGCCAGATGGAATCCAATGCAGTAGGCAGAGTATCAGACATCTACCAGAGATTGAAATCTCACTAGGAAAAATGCATTCAAAAGGCAATGGGAGGAACTGACTGACAGAACATACACAGAGGACCAATGGGAACAGATACTTATCCTTCAACACAAAAGTTCCATAAGCACCAGATACCAGGAAGTTAATTTCAAGCTACTATCTCATTGGTACAGGACTCCTGCCTCACTACATAGAATATTCCAGGGGACACCGGATACCTGCTGGAGATGCGAAGTACAGGCAGGAACGCTGCGTCACATTTGGTGGGACTGCACACCGATCCAGGCATACTGGGCAGAAGTAAAACAGGAAATAGCGACAATCCTGGAGGACATTCCCAAACTCACAATAGAAGCGGCGCTCCTACACTTCACCGAAATCACAATATCCCAATATAAGAGATTGATATTACGACACCTGCTCAATGCGGCTAAGGCATTAATCCCGACCAGATGGAAGCAGACGCAACCACCCACTAAAGCAGAATGGCTACAGAGAATCGAGGAGATCCACTCAGCAAGGCAAGATACGCAGAACTGATAGGAAAAAGCGAGAAACACACGGAACTATGGAGACCATGGTACACTTATATTTCACAAAACAGAACGTAGGAAGACACAGCGCGATCCCGCGAGACCCGAGGGGACCCAGGGGTGCTGCAACGTATCTCGCCCTCCCACTCCCTCCTTTCCTCCCTCCCCCCCTTTTTTTTCCTTCTTCTTCTTCTTCTTCTTCTTCTTTCTCACCACATACATTCATAACCTCGCGGGCCAATGCCAAAGTCAGTCTAATAAGTGTCCGTGGCGGCCGTGGCCGGGAGGTACCGAGATCTGTGAAACGTGTCATATATCCAGGACACGTAAACAAACAGCTACACACAAATTCAAATCGAGCAATCACATAAACACTGATGAAGCAACAAGGGAGGACTACACAACAGAGGTCTACACACCGTCCATTCGGAGATGGGGAGAGGACGGAGACACAGACAGAATATCACAGGCAAATTATAAATAAATAGACTTATGTAACATAAGCTAGGAAATGAAATAACACACTCTCACACAGACGAGCAAACCTAAAACAATAAAGCCTGAGTGGATCTGATTTAACCCCAGAAGGGAGCTTCCTACAGCGATAAACACCCAACCACAAACAGTAAAAACCCGAGACGATACGTACGCTTAGATGCTGTTACAAAAACCTTATTGAACTATGTGCCTTTAAATGTTATTTTCACTTGTCTGACTTATTTGCAGTCGTTGGTATGGTTCAGCACGAATCCTTTGTGTTAACGTATAGGTGGCCGCCATTTCAGGACTTTGCACGTGTTCGCGGCCATCTTACGTACGACCAGCGGTGTTTGCCAGCAATCGTCTGGAACTAAAAACGGAGACGCACCCAGGCGAACACCGCTGAGACCTCCAGGATAGTATAACTTCGTGCTGGACCTACCGAACGGCTCACCGTTCGGTAGGACGATTACCCTTCACAGGGGGAGTACAGCGACCCCCAGGATACCTATGGATGGCAATGGGTTCGTGGAGTTTCACCGTACGAACGGAGACCGACCGCAAGGCCTAAACGTGTGGAACCATTTTCGGCCAGGAAGTCTGTGCGGTCGGTCAAAACTTTGAAAACCCATAACTCTCGAACCATTCATCCGAACGGGTTGGTTTTCAGATATGTTGCTCCCCTGAACAAGATCTGTACAGCGGTGTAGGATTTAAAGGGGTACCCCCTGGTTTTGGGGTACATCCAGAACTTGGTTAAAAATATGTACTGCATAATTATGTTAACTGTTTATCTGAGGGGAGGAGATGTGTGGGAGGTATCCAATATGTGATTGGTGATTTTATGCCTCCCCCTGGGAGTATCCCTTTTGTATGTAACCACAATAAAAAGCAGGCTGGTCAGCCCAGTCCTCAGTTCTTACTTGACCCTCAAATCGCAGCCTCGACTCGTTTTGTTGGGTAGAAAGGTATCCTAGCTATGCTATAGCTAGTGGGATTGTTCTACACTTACAGGACTCTTATGGAATATTAAGGAAAGCCTCTCTCTCCTCTTCAGCAACTAGGAATCCAGACGACTAAGCGGTCCAGCTCTCAGCAAGCCTAAGGGTAACCGTAACATTTGGTGGCAGCGGTGGGATTATCCTGGATTTCCTAGGAGAGGTACGGAACGGATGGAGAGCACCTACACAAAATTGAAGTGTACCACCCTAAAAGATTTACTGGAAAGCAGAGGAGGGTACGCCAGCAACCGGCCAAGGAGAGAACTGATCGCAGAACTGACCGAACTGGATCAAAGCTTCACAATGGCGGAAGCACCAACCACGAATGGTGATGAAAAGGCAAGGATTGTTCGGGAGAGGCTCTCCCTATACGGGCCAAACCCACCTATAGAACTAGTACAGCAGTTGATGGCGGAGGCAGACGAGGATATACGAAAGGCCCGAGCCCACGCACTTGACCTAGTAAACGCACAACGCAATGCTGAAGCCCCGCAGGTAATCGTTCCTGTCGAAAACGCTGGGAAGCCCAAGATACCCTTTGCGGCATTTAGATCCTTTCTAGAGAGCGAGACAGGAATTGATGAATACTTGGCGGACTTCAAAAGGCAATGCGCCCTGCACCAGATTCCCATCAGAGAGTGGCCCACGATCCTGTCTGGGAAACTATCCGGGCGAGCCCTGGAAGCTTTTCGTACCTTGGGTACTGAGGAAGTGACACAGTATGAGCGAGTTAAAGAGACACTGCTAAGACGGTACGCTGTAACTCCAGACACGTATCGCCGGCAGTTTCGAGGCACGAAAAAGAAGCCTAACGATACCCATATGGAATGGGCGCACCGAATGCGGAGAGCGGCAAATCACTGGATGAGCGGGAGTAAAGCTGTGACTGGTGAGGAAATTTTACAATTGTTTCTCTTAGAACATTTTTATAATGGCATGGAACAGCAGGGGAAGGAGTGGCTGCGAGACAGGCGACCTTCCACCCTAGAAGAAGCAGCCAAATTAGCGGATGAACATTATGACTCACGTCTTCACGAGCCAACGAGCTACCGGGCTCCAGCACGGGTTGAGCCCAGAGAGGTTTACCGTGCACCTCCTCGTACGGAGTTCCGAGCCCCGGTACCCGCAGGGCCCACCCGACACTCAGGGCCACCCAATAACAACTCTGATCGTCCCAGACCAACTTGCCACCGATGCAAGCAACCAGGGCATTTCATGGCTAACTGCCCTCTTAACACGCACCAGACACCCAGGAATTACAATTACCCCTCGGGGCCATACCGTTCTGCCCGCGCCCTCTGTGTTAACCAAGAGGCCTCGATGGAGGAATATTTGGGGCCGCTTCACGAGGCAGACCCTGTATATGCTGCTTCAGATAACCGCCAGCACCATCGGCAGAAGGTATGGCTCGAAGGGCGATCTACCGAGGGGTTGAGGGACACAGGGGCTACCATCACACTGGTGCAGAGTCATTTGGTGCCAGAACACAAGCGGTCAGGGCAGACCGTGGCCGTTAGAGTGGCGGGAGGGGATGTGTACAAAATTCCGACCGCTAAAGTACACCTTGATTGGGGAGCGGGAAAGGGGGCTGTGAACGTGGGCATAATGGATAATTTACCTGCGGAAGTACTACTGGGCAACGATTTGGGCCCCATGACTTCTGCCTATGCTCCAGCGTACAACAACGAGGCAAACCCAGTGACTACCCGAGCACAAGCCCGGACGGACCGAGAACCCTCACCAGTGCGGGAGACCCAGGTAAGACCGACCCCGACTGTTCCTGACATGTTAGGCCCCATACCCTGGGACACCCCAGATACTTTCGAGACCGAGTCTAGGAATGATCCGACTTTACAAAAATACCGGGAACGAGCAGAGACCGGGGGGAGCGGGGCAGATAACGAAACTTTTCTATGGGAAAAAGGCAAACTATACCGCTTGACGGAGAAAAAGGGACAACGTAGGCGACAGCTGGTAGTGCCCCACAAATACCGTCGAGAAATCCTCAAGATAGGACACGACATCCCCTTGGCAGGTCATCTAGCTGTGACCCGTACGTTACACCGCATTACCCACACATTCTTCTGGCCAGGAGTACACGCTGATGTTAGGACTTATTGTAATACTTGCGATGTGTGTCAACGAGTAGGAAGGCGAGGCGATCACCCTAAAGCCCATCTAGTCAATATGCCCATCGTAGAGGAACCCTTTAGCAGGGTTGCTATTGACCTAGTAGGACCACTGGCCACCCCTAGTCCCTCCGGTAAGCGCTACATCCTTACCGTAGTGGACTACGCTACCAGGTACCCCGAGGCTGTCGCCCTGTCCAACATCCAAGCGGATACGGTAGCGAATGCACTGGTACAAGTGTTCTCCCGGGTAGGATTTCCAAAGGAAATCCTGTCTGACCGAGGCACCCAATTCACAGCCGAATTGACCCAACAACTCTGGCAGGTCTGCAAAATTAAATCCCTTCTGAGCTCCCCCTACCATCCCCAGACGAACGGACTTTGTGAGAGGTTCAACGGAACCCTCAAACAAATGCTCAAAACGTTCACTCAGGAATACCGAGATTGGGAACGCTTCCTGCCGCACCTCCTGTTTGCCTATCGGGAGGTGCCCCAGGAAACGACAGGGTTCTCTCCCTTTGAGTTGCTCTACGGAAGAAAGGTACGGGGCCCCCTAAACCTGATCCGGGAGCACTGGGAGGGAGAGACAGAAACTGACGGTGTCCCCATTGTGCCATACGTGCTGGAACTCAGAGACCGAATGGAGCAGCTAGCCAGATCCGTGCAGGCTAACCTCCAGTCGGCCCAGAGAAGACAGAAGGTATGGTACGATCGGGGGGCCCGAAGGAGAATCTTTACCATAGGACAAAAGGTGTTGGTACTTAAGCCGGTAAAGACAGACAAATTGCAAGCATCATGGCAGGGCCCCTACCAGATTGTAGAGAAACGGGGCGACACAACTTATGTCATAGCCAGTTGCCACGACAACAACCTTAGGAGGACGTTCCATGTAAACATGCTCAAAGAATACTTGGAGCGACCCGAGAACGTGACAGCCGTATGTTGTCCTCCCCAGGAAGACCCCGACAGTCTACCCATCCCCGACCTATTAGAAAAAAGTCCCCCCACAGGGATAGTATCCCAGGTTCAGATAGGAGACCGACTTAACCCCACTGAAAGGGAGCAGCTCAATACACTCCTCCGGGCCAAACACCTCACCTTCTCCCAGAAGCCAGGGTACACTACCCTAACTACCCACCAGGTCGACACCCCCGGGCAAACGCCCTTACGCCAGCCCCCGTATCGCATCCCCGAGGCAGTTAGAACAGGCATGAAGCAGGAGATAGATGAGATGCTCCAACTCGGGGTGATTGAGCCCTCCGATAGTCCCTGGGCCTCCCCGGTTGTCCTGGTACCCAAGAAAGATGGGACGACCCGGTTCTGTGTAGATTACCGGAGGCTCAATGAAAAAACAGTGACGGACGCGTACCCGATGCCCAGGGTAGACGAGCTACTCGATCGTATAGCCAGGGGAAATTACCTGACCACTATCGACCTCTGCAAGGGTTACTGGCAGATTCCCCTGGCCCCGGAGGCTATCCCCAAGTCGGCATTCGTCACCCCATTCGGCTTATACCAGTTTAAGGTAATGCCGTTTGGGATGAAGAATGCCCCAGCTACATTCCAGCGCTTGGTGGATAGGCTCCTGGATGGCTTCCAGAGTTTTGCCTGTGCATACCTGGACGACATAGCGATCCACAGTGAGTCCTGGGAGGACCACTTAGCTCATGTAGGAATGGTTCTGGATCAGATCCGGGCTGCTGGCCTGACTCTGAAACCAGAAAAATGTCACTTTGGGATGGCCGAGGTACAGTACCTGGGTCACCGGGTGGGGTGCGGAAAACAGCGACCAGAGCCAGCCAAGATAGAAGCTGTTGCCAATTGGCCCACCCCCATCACTAAAACCCAGGTTCTGGCCTTTCTGGGCACGGCAGGGTACTACAGACGATTTGTACCCGACTACAGCACACTTGCCAAACCCCTGACTGACTTGACCAAGAAAAACTTACCTCGACAGGTCCTGTGGTCTCCCCACTGTGAAAAGGCTTTCCAGGCCCTCAAAAACGCTTTGGTTAATGCTCCTGTCTTGGCGGCTCCAGCTCTTAATAAACGTTTTATCGTCCATACAGACGCTTCCATGTTCGGGCTGGGAGCCGTCCTCAGCCAAGTAGGTGAAGATGGAGGGGAGCATCCAGTTGCCTACATCAGCCGGAAGCTCCTACCCCGCGAAGTCAGCTATGCAGCGGTCGAAAAGGAGTGTTTGGCCTTGGTGTGGGCATTAAAGAAATTGACTCCCTATTTATATGGACAAGAGTTCACTCTGGTCACCGACCATAACCCGTTGGTGTGGCTAAACCGGGTCTCTGGAGATAACGGCAGGTTATTACGTTGGAGTTTATCATTGCAACCCTTCAATTTTACCATTACCTACCGACCCGGGAAACAGAATGGCAACGCGGACGGGTTGTCCAGACAAACGGACCTCAGCCCAGCATAACCAGCGGTCTGGACAGCCTTAGTCTGCCCCGAAAAGGGGTCAGACGGTGTCTGCCAGAGTGTTCCACAAAAAGGGAGCACTGTTACAAAAACCTTATTGAACTATGTGCCTTTAAATGTTATTTTCACTTGTCTGACTTATTTGCAGTCGTTGGTATGGTTCAGCACGAATCCTTTGTGTTAATGTATAGGTGGCCGCCATTTCAGGACTTTGCACGTGTTCGCGGCCATCTTACGTACGACCAGCGGTGTTTGCCAGCAATCGTCTGGAACTAAAAACGGAGACGCACCCAGGCGAACACCGCTGAGACCTCCAGGATAGTATAACTTCGTGCTGGACCTACCGAACGGCTCACCGTTCGGTAGGACGATTACCCTTCACAGGGGGAGTACAGCGACCCCCAGGATACCTATGGATGGCAATGGGTTCGTGGAGTTTCACCGTACGAACGGAGACCGACCGCAAGGCCTAAACGTGTGGAACCATTTTCGGCCAGGAAGTCTGTGCGGTCGGTCAAAACTTTGAAAACCCATAACTCTCGAACCATTCATCCGAACGGGTTGGTTTTCAGATATGTTGCTCCCCTGAACAAGATCTGTACAGCGGTGTAGGATTTAAAGGGGTACCCCCTGGTTTTGGGGTACATCCAGAACTTGGTTAAAAATATGTACTGCATAATTATGTTAACTGTTTATCTGAGGGGAGGAGATGTGTGGGAGGTATCCAATATGTGATTGGTGATTTTATGCCTCCCCCTGGGAGTATCCCTTTTGTATGTAACCACAATAAAAAGCAGGCTGGTCAGCCCAGTCCTCAGTTCTTACTTGACCCTCAAATCGCAGCCTCGACTCGTTTTGTTGGGTAGAAAGGTATCCTAGCTATGCTATAGCTAGTGGGATTGTTCTACACTTACAGGACTCTTATGGAATATTAAGGAAAGCCTCTCTCTCCTCTTCAGCAACTAGGAATCCAGACGACTAAGCGGTCCAGCTCTCAGCAAGCCTAAGGGTAACCGTAACAGATGCAATAACTGGAAACACACCAGAAATAGGGTAAGGGAACGGAGACAAGCTCGACACGAGACATATCCCAGAGACCCAAACGCAACAGACCCCAAACGACCAAGGAAGCTATCCGGCTCCACATAACACAAACCCACTCACAACTTCATAGATATTTGCCAAGTTACTTCCACGGGCGGGGACAAAAGATAGACTGTAGGGCAGAGTACGAACACTGAGGGACCTACCTCAAGCAGATACACGCACGACGCAAAGTACTAACGCGTTCAACACTCACAAGCTCCAAAAACACTAGAACACACAACTCTAGCAAAACAGGGAACAGTCAGTTACGTAAATAAATAGCTAAACTCATCTTCCAGGAGAAATGTCTTTACAAAAGTTACATTAACTTACGATACTTGGGACCTGCGTGTCCGTCAACATTGTGGGCCTGTGAGACCGTATGACCATTTGCATTAACATAGGGAGGGGAGAGGGGAGGAAAGAGAGAAGAAGGAAAGAAAAAAGAGAGGGGATAGAAAAAGAGAGAAAGGGGGAAAAACTACTCCTGCACAGGTGAATCGGGAGGTATGGGAGAAATTAAGCTTGGATAGAAATTAGAGTCTTGAAGCTGCTCACACGCTAAATGCACATATGGCAATTACAAATGTTACAAGACCTTCATGAAGCAAAGGTCATGCAAGCTCGGACAAACACTCAATGTTGCATAACTTTGTTTCCGCACAGGTTGTACTTGTTATATGATAAGTATTAAGCTGATGGGGACCTGCGAGTCCCATGGTTATTGCTCAACCTTGTTATCACAAATAAAAATCGTATTTAAAAAAAAAAAAAAAGGATTTTACCATAATATAAATAAACCAATCATTAGAAGGTATATTATATTCAGTTTGGAGTTGTTCGTAAGATTGAACTATTTCCTATCATAAGTATACTTAAGTTTATGTCGGGGATTATCTTCTTTTTTTAGCCCAATTTTTTTTTTTTTTTATATATAAATAGAGACCAGGTGGGAAAAAATTGTTGAACTGTCATCGATTTTGAATTTTTAATACAATGATTTGTTTCTTTATCCATTGACCATTGGAGAGTTCTATAGTCCCTGTCTCCCGAGGTCAGAATCTGTTCACTTTTGTACCAATATTAATTTACAGAGTCTTCCTTATTTATCACTAAGACATGTGCTAATAAATTAGCTCGTGCAATGTATAATTGGAATACTCCTACATCCTTCATCTTTTTTCTTAGACATAATATCTTTAATTCTGTTTTTTTTGCCTGCCCAGATAAATTTAGTAAATGATGTTTGAATTAATTCTAACCAACTGTCTGGAATCTTAATAGGAATCATTATCATAATATATGAGAATTTTGGTACAATATATGCTTTTTATGTATTTATTTTTTCTAACCAGGAGATTTCCAGAGTTTTCCATTTCTTTAAGGTAAGATTTGTTTCTTTAATTAAGGTAAGAATATTATTCTCTAACCATTTCTTTGGATTTTTGGAAATTTTTATATCCAAATAATTAAAATAACTTAACTTGTTTAAATCCATGGTTTTTTTTTCTACACTATCATTATTATTTTGGGATGTATTTAAATATAGCGCTGTAGATTTCTCATTATTTATTTTATAATTAGAGAAGTTGCTAAAATTTCTGATATCAACCACTTGGTCAATAGAGTCCTCAGGTTTCTGGGTAGTTATCAGTACATCATCAGCATATAACTTGATTTGGTTATTACCTTCTCCAAATCCTTTAATTCTGTGATTAGATCTTATATCTACTGCCAGGGGTTCAATCGATAATATATACAGTAATGGTGATAAGGGACATCCCTGGCGTGTACCATTGGAAACTCCAAACCATTTTGACTTAATTCCAGGCCCCACGGTTCTACCTTGGGGATCACTGTATACTGTATAGGGCCATTATAGCACTAAGTATCTCACCTGAGAACCTGAATGATACTAGGGACTCTGACAAAAGCCCAGCTGACCCTGTCGAATGCTTTTTCTGCATCCAATGACAGGGTCAGCATGGGTGTACACTCCTCTCTAGCTTGTTCCAGTATCCCTATCATGTTTCTTATCATTAGTTGAGAGTCGTCCCAGGATAAATCCCACCTGGTCTTTATGTATTATATGGGTGACTACTCGTTTGACTATATCACCCAATATTCCCGCATATACCTTGATGTCTGTATTTAAGAGAGAGATCGGCCGATAGCTCTCTACATTCTCTGGGTTCGTACTAGGTTTTAACATTGGGGCAATATTGCCCTTAAGCATTTCCTGTGGGATTTTGGTTTTTAATATAAATTCATTAAAAGTAGTCTCTAAATACGGGGATATTTCTTTTTAAAGTAATCTATAGAAGATCCCTGTAAATCCATCTGGACCTGGCGCTTTATTTTGTTTCAAAGTCTCTATCCAAGTGTATATTTCTTGTAAAGAGATTGGGCCATTCAGTTCTTTCAGTCTGTTGTGAATTTAGTATACAGGGAGTGCAGAATTATTAGGCAAATGAGTATTTTGACCACATCATCCTCTTTATGCATGTTGTCTTACTCCAAGCTGTATAGGCTCGAAAGCCTACTACCAATTAATTAGGTGATGTGCATCTCTGTAATGAGAAGGGGTGTGGTCTAATGACATCAACACCCAGGGCCGGGCTGGGAAAAAAATTCGGCCCGGGCATTTTTTTATCACAGCGGCCCACTAAGAAGGGGGCGGGGCAGAGAGAGTGTGTTTTGTCATCATTAATGACAAACACGCCCCCTCTCAAAGTGCAGGCCAGGGCAGACCATGCGCAGAGCTCTGCTGAAGAGCTCTAGCATGAGAAAAAAGCCCTGTATTTGTTCTGCACAGTGCAAGCAAATTTAATAACATGCTTGCACTGTGTTTCCTTGCAACTTGTCTCTGGTGTCTCTATAAATGGATACCAGGAGACAAAAATGCCAGGAAAGAGTATTGTGCATGTGTTTGGAGCCTGCCATTGTGTGTGTGCAGAGTGAGCTGATTGTGGTGTGGTATTGTGTTATAAGGTCAGTTTTAGTCGTGTTGTGTTTGTGGTGTAATGTCATGCATATGTGGCTAGGGGCTGTAGAGAATGTGTGTATAGGGGATATAGCAAAAGTGTGCATACAGGCTATAGTGTGTGTGTGTGTGTGTGTGAATATTATATATATATGTATATATATTATATACATATGTTTGGAAGTATTGTGTATGTGTGTGGTGCAGTGTGTTGTGGGGGGTTCTGTGTGGGGTGCAGTATGTGTGTGTGAGGTGTGATGTGTGTGAGGGTGCGGTGGGTGCTGTGTGTGTGGGTGCTGTGTGTGATTGATTTGTGTGAGGGTGCTGTGTGATGTGTGTGAGGGTGCTGTGGGTGCTGTGTATGATGTGTGTGAGAGTGCTATGTATGATGTGTGTGAGAGTGCTGTGAGAGTGCTGTGAGAGTGCTGTGTGTGAGAGTGCTGTGTGTGAGAGTGCTGTGTGAGAGTGCTGTGTGTGAGTGCGAGTGCTGAGTGTGAGTGCTGAGTGTGATGTGTGTGAGAGTGCTGTGTGTGAGAGTGCTGTGTGTGAGAGTGCTGTGTGTGAGAGTGCTGTGTGTGAGAGTGCTGTGTGTGAGTGCTGTGTGTGAGTGCGTGTGATGTGCTGTGTGATGTGTGTGTGATGTGTGTGTGATGTGTGTGTGATGTGTGTGTGAGAGTGCTGTGTGTGATGTGTGTGTGAGAGTGCTGTGCGTGAGTGCTGAGTGTGATGTGTGTGTGAGTGCTGTGTGTGTGAGTGCTGTGTGTGTGAGTGCTGTGTGTGTGAGTGCTTGTGCGTGTGAGTGCTGAGTGTGTGAGTGCTGAGTGTGATGTGTGTGTGAGAGTGCTGTGTGTGAGTGCTGAGTGTGAGAGTGCTGTGGATGATGTGTGTGAGAGTGGTGTGTGTGATGTGTGTGTGAGATTGTCGAGTGTGAAAGTACTATGGATGATGGGTGTGAGAGTTTGGGGGGGTAGCTAAAAATAAAAAAAGTAGGCATTATGTCCCCATCGTGGTACCTGGGAGGGGGGTTCAGGCACTATCCTGGTGGTCCAGTGGGTGAGTGAACTCTAGCCTGCCTGCGGGCTAGAGTTCACTCTCGCGAGATCCGTTCGTTGCCATGGCAACGCTCCGGATCTCGCGAGAGGAACCCGGCGGAGCTGCAAGATAGAGCTCCGCCGGGTCCTCTCCTGGCTCCCTCCCCCCCTCCTTGCTGGCGGCCGGAATATTCTTTATGTGGGCCGGTGAGGGAGATCTTTGATCTCCCCACCGGCCCATCATTGAAAACAGCGGGGCCGGCGCTCGGATAGTGCCGGCCCTGCATAGACCGGCAGGGGAGATCCTGGGACTTCCCCTGCCGGCCTCGGCCCCACGGCCATCGCGGCCCACCGGGCATTTGCCCGATGTGCCCGATGGCCAGTCCGGGCCTGTCAACACCCTATATCAGGTGTGCATAATTATTAGGCAACTTCCTTTCCTTTGGCAAAATGGGTCAAAAGAAGGACTTGACAGGCTCAGAAAAGTCAAAAATAGTGAGATATCTTGCAGAGGGATGCAGCACTCTTAAAATTGCAAAGCTTCTGAAGCGTGATCATCGAACAATCAAGCGTTTCATTCAAAATAGTCAACAGGGTCGCAAGAAGCGTGTGGAAAAACCAAGGCGCAAAATAACTGCCCATGAACTGAGAAAAACCAAGTGTGCAGCTGCCAAGATGCCACTTGCCACCAGTTTGGCCATATTTCAGAGCTGCAACATCACTGGAGTGCCCAAAAGCACAAGGTGTGCAATACTCAGAGACATGGCCAAGGTAAGAAAGGCTGAAAGACGACCACCACTGAACAAGACACATAAGCTGAAACGTCAAGACTGGGCCAAGAAATATCTCAAGACTGATTTTTCTAAGGTTTTATGGACTGATGAAATGAGAGTGAGTCTTGATGGGCCAGATGGATGGATTGGTAAAGGGCAGAGAGCTCCAGTCCGACTCAGACGCCAGCAAGGTGGAGGTGGAGTACTGGTTTGGGCTGGTATAATCAAAGATGAGCTTGTGGGGCCTTTTCGGGTTGAGGATGGAGTCAAGCTCAACTCCCAGTCCTACTGCCAGTTTCTGGAAGACACCTTCTTCAAGCAGTGGTACAGGAAGAAGTCTGCATCCTTCAAGAAAAACATGATTTTCATGCAGGACAATGCTCCATCACACGCGTCCAAGTACTCCACAGCGTGGCTGGCAAGAAAGGGTATAAAAGAAGAAAATCTAATGACATGGCCTCCTTGTTCACCTGATCTGAACCCCATTGAGAACCTGTGGTCCATCATCAAATGTGAGATTTACAAGGAGGGAAAACAGTACACCTCTCTGAACAGTGTCTGGGAGGCTGTGGTTGCTTCTGCACGCAATGTTGATGGTGAACAGATCAAAACACTGACAGAATCCATGGATGGCAGGCTTTTGAGTGTCCTTGCAAAGAAAGGTGGCTATATTGGTCACTGATTTGTTTTTGTTTTGTTTTTGAATGTCAGAAATGTATATTTGTAAATGTTGAGATGTTATATTGGTTTCACTGGTAAAAATAAATAATTGAAATGGGTATATATTTGTTTTTTGTTAAGTTGCCTAATAATTATGCACAGTAATAGTCACCTGCACACACAGATCCCCCTAAAATAGCTAAAACTAAAAACAAACTAAAAACTACTTCCAAAAATATTCAGCTTTGATATTAATGAGTTTTTTGGGTTCATTGAGAACATGGTTGTTGTTCAATAATAAAATTAATCCTCAAAATACAACTTGCCTAATAATTCTGCACTCCCTGTATAGGGTGAATGCTCTATTGTATGCCCGTGATGTGTTAGTAGAGAGGCCTGCACCAGCTTGATATCTGCTGTGATAGCAGTCTTTCTAGTCCAGGATGAGGTCTTGGTATGAAGGGGTGCTGACCAGTCTGGTGTGGGATGGGCTCTGAAGATCTGTAAATTAAATCGAGACAATGCGTCAGCGGCTGTATTGGTGCGTCCTGGGATGTGTATGCAAGTGATGTGGAATTGCAGCATAGCTGCTAACCATGTTAACCGTGGGATCAGATTCATGATGGTGAGTGAAAATCTACCCTTATTTATGATGTCACATGCTGCTTTGTTATGGGAGAAGCATTTTTCTTTCTCCTGCCACAGGTGCCCCCATACTCTGCAGGCTGCCACTATCTGAAACATTTCAAATAGGGCAGATGTAGTGTGGAATGAGGTTAAACAAAGGATCTCTACTGGCCAGGAATCTCTAAACCAGTCGTTGCCAAAGATGGCTGCAAACCCTGTGTGAACTGCGGCATTGGTCCATATGACCGGAGAGTAATCTGATAGGAGTGTAAGGAACATGGCTTTCCCCTTCCAACATGAGAAACCGCAGCCACATGTGCAGATCTGCCTTGGCGTGTGCATCTAGGGATAAGGAGCTAGTGTCGGTATTGAGCAGAGGAAGAAGGCACAACAATCTAGAAATTAATGCCTGGCCTTGTGGGATAATTTTCATGGCGAAGTTCAACGTGCCCAGTAAGGATTGTAGGTCTGTCCTGGTACACGTGTCCTTGGCCAGAAAGTATTCCACCAATTTTATGATTTGCCGCATCTTCTCCCCTTGTAAACTAGCCTGCAAAGAGACAGTGTCTAGGTGGATACCCAGGAAGGTTAGATTGGTGGTAGGGCCTATAGTTTTCTCTTGGGACAGTGAAACCCCCAATGCTCCAAATAGAGCCAGAGTTTTGTGAAGACTGACTGGACAGGATTGAGGTGATTCTATGATGAGCAATGTTTAGGAGAAGCCAACATAGTGTGCCAGCAATATATCAAACCGTTTTGGACTGCTTTTAGCTCCAAAGGTTAACAAAGTAACTTGTTCTCCCACCGGATGCTGTGCACATACCACAGGGATGGATGAATGGGTAGGAGCTTGAATGCATTTTCCCTAACCAAGCTCCTACCCCTGCCCTTAGAAATGCCATGAATGGCATCATCCACTGTGGTGTATTGCGGGGAGAACTCTTTGGAGGGGATTAGTGAATTAATGCTAAGGGTAGATAAAGAATGGGGAGCAGACAAATCGTAGATACTTTATTTTTTTTAATTTTTTTTAATATATTTGAACTTCCCAGTGGCTATGCCTATTGGGTTGGTACGCCAGCTGGAAAATTGGGGGTGAGAGAAAGGGCCTAAGATAAACCCATTGGTTAACTCTTTCATAAGCAACAATTCTGGGGTGACAGGGTCAAGAAGGGCAGACTGTAGGTTGGGACATTCGTGAATACCAGTGGGGAGTGTGACTAGGCCAGTGTGGAAACCGTCGGTGAACCTTTTTACCAGGAAGTCAACTAGGTGATGGGAAGGGTGTGCCTGGAGGTAAAATGCCACGTTGTCGATGCTAACCTCGGTTAGTCATTGTTTTGGGTACAGACGATTAGGACACATGATTTAGCACGCGCTAAATCCACAACTGCCAGAGTTAAAATTTTTGCAGATTTGAGCTTTCCCAAGGTATACTATGGGTCTACCAAACTTGTCTTTTAATCTGTGTTCTGCAGTTGAGGAACCGAAGGAAGCACAACTAGTGGTAGGAAGTCTAGGATTGACTGGGCAGAAGTTGGTGGAGTGTGAGATGGAGGCGCACAAGCTTACTCCAGTTGGTAGAGGTGTTAAACTGGGTGAGGGATGCCGCTGCCTTAGCCGAAAAAGATTTAGGATAATCATAAAAAGAAAAACCACCATACTTGTGCCCTAGGTCCACCAACTTATGCATGTACAAATCGACTCCTCCCTATGGTGTGGGGAAGTGAAACAAATTATGTCATGAAAGAGGCTGAAAGCTAGGACAAACTCGGGTATGGTAAGCTTTCGGTTGAGTCTGGGGTCTCTGGCTTTTAACACAACCGAAAGATTGCTGTAGCAGTATGCCTTGTTCTCCACAACATCCTGAGAAGCAATCAGCAAAGACACTAGGTTTATGTCCTTGCCTTCCAGGATGTCTTTACGTATGGTTTGGGGGTACGAAGTGGGCGGGCGTGATGATGTGAGTGGAAGTGCTTGGAATTGGGTTTATGGGTGTGTCATTACTGTGGGAGTCGGTATTGGGGGGGATTTTAACTTGTCCAGCCTAACGCTGATCGTGTTAATAGAGGCCAGGAGAGATTACATCAAGCCCTTGATCTCAGTATAATTATCAGGTTGCAGGACCACTCCTGGCTGGGGAGTACACATGCTAGATATGAATATTTTATACAGTTTGGCTTTGCAGGCTCTAGCTGGAAATAGGAATTTGAGACATACTAAAAATGAAAACATGGGTAATGATATGGCCTAAGTTGTGAGCAATGGTGCCTGTGTCAACTGGTTCTAGCTAAGCCTGAGGCAAAACATTAACCGACCTACGAGGAAGATGAAGCCCTGCTCGTGCCAAGTGGCGAGAGAGGCTCTATCCATGAGGAGGGCCGCGGGGGCCACTGAATGATGTGGAGGGATTGTTGGCCTCTTGGTGACTGTAACAAGACTATGTAATTGGGTGTTACTGGTGAGGCCCTAACTAGTAACCGACAGCGGTTATAGTTAGGCTCTAGCTATGCGTTGGACCGAGGGGCGTATACCTCCAGTGAGGATGGATGTTGGCCTCACAGGAGTAGTTTAATTACAATGAGCTAGGAGCGAGATGCTATTAATCACCAGTTGACAGCCCTACTTAGTTTGGATATTGGGAGTTGTTACAAATCGCTATTTGTAACTGGCCCTTTAAATGGAAAATTGCCCTGCTTCCCTGGCTTGTGGAGAAGCCTATTTGCCAGCCTCCTTCCTCATGACTATGGCCCCTGGAAGATTGTGCCCCTGAAAACTTATTAACTTTTATTGGGTGTGTATGGCCCTTTAAGAACCGTCTGGGGACATATTGTGACTTTGCTGAACAATACCCCTTTAAGACTATGTCCCCAGACCTGTAAAATAACTTGCCCCTGGCTTTCCCCCACTTGGTTCAGTAAATAGGGCTTACTGAACCAAGTATTACACAGGCGGACCACCCAGAAGCTAAACTATGCAGGCAATTTACCTCCCAGGCTGTGAGGTTACTGCAGGTTAATTGCACGTGGCGGCGGCCATCTTGGTTCATTCGAATGCGGTCAGCGCTGTATGCTAAAGATTCTGTGGAACTGAAATCGGCTACACATTTTACCGAACACCGCTGACCCTTACCTTCTCCTACACTTCGTTTTTCAGCTCCAGAGACGATGGGACTCCGTTCGAAATAGGACTTAGTCGTTTTTTCGCATGAAATTGACCGGCCGCACAGCCCAAATCTATGGAACTGTTTTGGGCAGGAAAATGTGCTTGCGGTCGGTCATAAAGGGACCTCCAGCTAACTTTTGATCCGCTGGAGGGATTTGGCTGATTTTTGGAAGTGTTTATGTTTGAAGTGTGCTGAGTCTGAATATGTAATTTTGGAGATTGAATGTATAGTTTTAAAGTTACAGTGTATGTGTGAAAACTGTATTTTTACTGTATGCTATAATTATGTTATATGTTTATCTGAGGGGAGGAGACGTGGGGGTGGTACCATGTATGTGATTGGTTAATTTCAACCTCCCCCTGGGAGTGTCCTGTGTGTACCTTTTTGTAATAAAAAGCAGGCTGGGTGTCCCAGTCCTCAGTTCTTCTTGACCCTTCAAAACGTAGCCTCGTCTCGTTATTGGAGGGAATTGCTGTATTACACTGGGGATTGCTATGCTCTGCATATTCCCCTGAGCTTAATCACTTAGCTCTTGTAAGAGCTTGTTCCTGCTTCGTTCTGAAGGGAGATAGCTGCAGCCTGCGGTGCTTATGGTGTCTGGTGGAGTGCTTGGAGTCCTCTGGAAGCGCTAGGAGCATCCATCAACGGAGGGCACTCGGTCGGAGTACACGGAGCTCCGTTACAGGAGTAAGTTGTAAACGGTAAGTTGTAAACAGGCATGTGCATGGGGAAAATTTTCAGTTCGGTTCGGCATTCCGAAATTCAAGATTTTCGCAATTCGGCACTTTGAAAATTTGGCAACTTCGGCACCTCGGGACTTCTCTTGCAGCCGCTTGGTAGATAACTCCCTAATTCCCACGGTATTAGGGAGTTATCTACCAAAAGGCTGAAAGACCTAAATTGGTCTTTCAGCCAAATTTACTAATACTAAGGCCCTAAAGTAAAATGATGGGGGGGGGGGGCGACCTAATGCCCTCCCCCTGGCCCACACCCCTGAGCGGCGGGTTGGGCCCTAAACAAGAATAAGGGGGGGGACCTAATGTCCTCCCCCCTGGCCCCCACTCCTGAGCGGTAGGTGGGGGCCCTAAACTAGAATAAAGAGGGGACCTTTTGTCCTCCCCCCTGGCCCCCACCCATGAGTGGCGGATGGGGGCCCTAAATTGGAATAAGGGGGGGAACCTAGTGTCCTCCCCCCTGGCCCCCACCCCTTAGCGGTGCGTGGGGGCCCTAAATACTAATAAGGGAGGGGGACCTAAGGTCCTCCCCCCTAGCCCCCACCCCTGAGCGGTGGGTGGGGACCCTAAATAAAATGTGTCCCCCCCCCCCCAGGTGACTAGTGGTTCCCAAACCCCTAGTCACCCCCTCCCCACGCAATAAAAATTATCCCCCTACCTACCCTCTTACCATTAAATGTTTTCTTTCTTCTAAAAAGGCCAATTAAAAAAACATAATAACCGACGCAATTATAAAAAAAAATTTTTTTAAATCCATCATCACCCATGGAGGGCTCCGCGCAGACTGAGCTCTGCAGGGCGGAGGAAGGCTTATAAAGCCTTGCCCCGCCCTGCAATTAGGCTCAGAGCACTCTGATTGGTGGGTTTAAGACATCCAATCAGAGTGCTCTGACAGGTAAATGAAGATACTGATAGGTATGTCTCTACATTTACCTGTCACAGCACTCTGATTGGTTGGTTTGAAATCCACCAATCCGAGTGCTCTGTGTCATTTTACACAGCGTGGGAAAGTTCTTTGGAATTTTCCCACGCAGTGTAATTTGATTCATAACTCTGATTGGTTACTTAATCCACCAGACTGTATGTTTGTTCTGATTGGTTTGTGTCCTTTGTGTTCCTGTGCCCCATCAGGTCCAGGGGGTGTTCCTCTAGCCTGGAGAATTGTATAAAAGCCAACCTGAACCATTAAAGATCAGATCATCTTGCACCTTCATGAAGTTTTGGCTCATGTTTGGGGGATTGGAGAACTACACTCTGGGAATTGCTATAATCACTATACTCCCCTGAGTATAATCACTAAGCTCTTGTAAGAGCTGTTCCTGCTACGCTCTCTGTACTAGGAGAGGCCTACCCACTGGAAACTGGATCCTGGTCTTGGGTCCAGGGTGGGTTGAGGAGGCGAGACCCCAAGCAAGCTGCGGCGGTTTGTGGGGTTTACGGTGGTTATGGTGTTCCAGCGCGGTGCTTATGGTACTTGTCAGTACTAGGAAGCAGCGACTGACGGAGGTACCCGGTCGGGGTGCAAGGCGGTCCATCACATCGGAGCAGGGAGAACTTTGGACCGGAGCACGACCACGTGGGAGTGATGTCTTGGTGAGTTGAACCAGAAGTCAAAAAGGTTCTGAATGAGCCCAGCGGTACCGGTTCTGATGAGGAGGGGGCCTGAGCTTATATAGCCGGGTAACCCCTCCCACAATTACAGGCTACGCTATATTATATATATATTTATTATGTGTTTATGTAACAAAATAATGTTTATCTAATTCTTACGGCAATATTGATACACACACAAATAGTAGTGAATACCATAGTTAATAACACCAGTTGTGGTGTGCCAGAACCGACAATGCAGTAGGCCTAATAAAGAGTGCAAAAAGAAGGGTACCATATACACCCTGTTCCAAATTATTAAGCAAATTATATTTAAGTGTCACAAAGATTAAATATTTAGTTTTTCAGTTTAAGTCATCGATGGATACAAAACAAGATACAAGAAAAAACAAAAACAAAAGCAAAAAAACTCACAGAATAAAGGAGTTATTCAAGCTCATCAAGGTATAACTCCTTTATTCTGTGAGTGCAAATATCTATAGCAGGGGCATCTCTACTCAACGGTGTTTCCCTATGAGTGTTCTCTGCTTTTGTTTTTTCTAGGCGTATCTTGTTTTGTATGCTTCTTGTGAGGATTTGAGGAATCCGTTGTTACAGCTTAGATTTAAAGGGAAGTAATGAATTTTTCTCCCTAATATATTGCTGCACTTGGGTGGTCTTTTTGTTTACACATATAAGTCATGGATGGCATTGTGTCCAGGGCTCCTTTTGATCACTGAAAACAATCTCGGACACCTGTGATAATTAGATTGCCAGGTGAGCCCAATTTAAGAAAAAAACTACTAAAGGTGGGTGTTCCACATTATTAAGCAGAGCACCATTTTCATGCAATATAGGGAAGAAAAAGGATCTCTCTGCTGCCAAAAAGAGGGAAATAGTTCAATGCCTTGGACGAGGTAAAACATTAGATATTTCGCGAAAACTTAAGCGTGATCATCGCACTATTAAGAGATTTGTGGCGGATTCAGAGCACAGACGGGTTTGTGCAGATAAAGGCACATTGAGGAAGATTTCTGCCAGATCCATGCATCGGATCAAGAGAGCAGCTGCTAAAATACCATTACATAGCAGCAAACAGATATTTGAAGCTGCTGGTGCCTCTGAAGTCCCACAGACATCAAGGTGTAGAGTCCTACAGAGTCTTGCAACTGTGCATAAACATTCTATTCGGCCACCACTAACCAATGCTCACAAGCAGAAACGGCTGCATTGGGCAGAAAAATACATAAAGACTAATTTTCAAACAGTCCTGTTCACTGATGAGTGCCATGCAACCCTGGATGGTCCAGATGGATGGAGTAGTGGATGGTTGGTGGACGGCCACCCTGTTCCAACAAGACTGCGACGTCAGCACGGTGGTGGTAGAGTCATGTTTTGGGCCAGAATCATGGGAAGAGAGCTGGTCGGCCCCTTTAGGGTCCCCGAAGGTGTAAAGATGACCTCTGCAAAGTATGTGAGGTTCTGACTGACCACTTTCGTCCCTGGTACAGAAGGAAGAACTATGCTTTCCGTAATAAAATCATCTTCATGCATGACAATGCACCATCTCATGCTGCAAAGAATACCTCTGCATCAATGGCTGCTATGGGGATAAAAGGAGAGAAAGTCATGGTGTGGCCGCCATCTTCCCCTGACCTCAATCCTATTGAGGATCCTCAAGCAACAGGGTGGGAGGCAGTTTACATCCAAACAGCAGCTCTGGGAGGCTATTCTGACATCTTGCAAACAAATTCAAGCAGAAACTGTCCAAAAACTCACAAGTTCAATGAATGCAAGACTTGTGAAGCTGCTATCAAATAAAGGGTCCTATGTTAAAATTTCCCTTGTGTATGTTGAGAGATAATGTATTTTGCTGACATATGTGGCATTAGTGGTAAAAGGGCAGAAACACGGATTTATACACAGGCAGAGGTGGATGCCATAATTGCTAAGTATAGTACTCATGAGAGCATATTTTTGACTGATCAGACCACTATTTATCGGCGGGTTGAATATTTGGAGAAAAAACTCATTAACTATCAGTTGCACTCTGAGTACCTGGTAGAATATTTACGAGTAAGAAGAATCCCACGGGGTTTGAGGCTTAACATTAGACCTAACTTTTGTAAAACCAAAAAAGAATTTTGTAAAAATTGGTTTAGGATTTTGAATAAGTGCAGTTTGGACCTTATAACACTCACTATAGAAGGTTTACAGCAAGAGTTGTCTGAGATTGAGAGCTCATTATCTGAAATTAAGAAAAAGCTGTTTGAGGGGGAGGATAAACTAGTGGTTGAAGAGAAACTTGCAACCATAACTACTAAACTACCTAAACATAAAGAAGAAATTCTAGTAAGAAAATTGGATAAATTTCGCAGAGACACTGTTGATTATTTGGAAGACAAAGTGTACTCTTGGCACAATACCCGTATAGCACGTAAACCTCAGTGGCGTAATAGGAATAATAGGACCAATTACGATACAAGTATATCAGATCCGGAAGCGACATCTGGGGAATCGGATTCTAGTAGGAATCCCCTTTTTTTTTAGGAGGAACTCAAAGAGGAGGCGTGGTAGAAGGACGAGGAGGTTCAAACAAACTAACTCCTGTCACGACCGAGCCCAAGAGACGATATCCAGGGAGGACGAGACAACAACAGAAACGCTGGTAGTGAACATCTCTGATAAACAATTAACCATGACACAGGTGAGTGTATTGGAAAAAGGTTTTGGGTTTGTGCCCACATTTGGAGGGGACAGACTTACCTTGGATATAGAAATGGAACGTTTTTTCATTTACAGGACACTCCCACTATCCAGAACGAAGGAGTTGTATCCAAATCTGCCAAATTCGATAGGCATAAATGTAGGCCGAAGAGTAAGTTTCTCCCGCCTTTAATTAATGCAAGTGTTGAAACCTTTACAAAGTTGTGCCAAATGGACGTGATTAAGATACGTTGGGGAAGAAAATGTAAAATGAATTTGAACAGACAAGAATGGTCTACGCTTAATGAATTAAGAAATGATAGGACCATCTCGATAAGACCGGCAGATAAGGGAGGAGCCCTGGTGATCATGGACACTGGTGAATACATGGCGGAAATGAATCGCCAGTTGACGAACACGCAACACTATAGGATTTTAGAGTGTGATCCAACAGGTGAGCTACAAATGAGGATTAGAGAAATAACCTTTGATAGCACTTGATAATGGATTAATTGATAAGAAAGATTACAACTTTTTGAACGTGGATCATCCTAAAATCCCCTTTATGTATCTATTACCGAAGATTCACAAAGATTTGAGACATCCTCCCGGCCGCCCCATAGTTTTGGGGTGTGGATCAGTGCTGCAACCCCTGTCTAAATTTGTTGATGCACACCTTCAAACATTGGTTTATGACATGCGCTCTTTTGTACAGGACACTACGGATTTTATCAATAAATTGCAATTGATTAGAGATGTCCCTTGTGGCACTTTTTTGTGCACAATGGACATCAATAGTCTATATACCTCGATACCTCATGAGGAGGGAATTGAAGCAGTTTTTGGAGATATACAGTCACTCGAGATCAGTGAGAAGTACAGAGAGTTTATCATGGAATTGTTGTCTATGGTGTTGCACAAGAATTATTTTGTTTTTCAGGATGTTTTCTATTTACAAATACAGGGTACAGCGATGGGGTCCAATGTGGCCCCTACTTTTGCCAATTTATTTATGGCAGCTTTTGAAGAGACCTTTGTATATCCTGATATTTTGTTTCAAAAATTCGTTGTCAATTGGTTCTTTCTTTGGACAGGTAGCATTGAAGATTTGCTTCTCTTTAAAGAAATATTGGACACCAGATTAGACACTATCGTTCACGATAGAATTTGATGCTCAGAGGATGCATTTTTTGGATGTTTCAATGGAGGTGAGTGATGGGCGTATCAGTTTCGATCTTTACCAAAAACCTACAGATTGTGCTTCTTACTTACATGCTAGGTCCTTTCATCCACCACATCTCATTAAACACCTACCTTATGGGAAATTTGTCAGGACAAGACGCATTGTGTCTGAAGACAATGACTTTGACAAACGCGCTGAAGATTTGATAACAGCTTTCTCCAGTAGGGGATATGAGACTGAGATTTTAATTGATTGTAAGAACAGGGCGAAATCATTATCTAGAGAGCAATTGCCTACTAAGAAAATAAGAAATAAAAATATTGGCATTCCATGTGTGACTACTTATTCAACACATTCACAAGAGATTAGACATATTGTGAATAGACATTAGAATGTTCTACAATCTGATTCTAAGTTACAGTCTTGTTTTGATAAGAAACCATTATTCTCATTTAAAAGGCACAGAAACTTCCGGGACCGACTCATGCGAAATGTGAATTTACAAGTAACCACGGCTGCAAATGAAACATGGCTCAAGGCACCAGTGGGTATGTACAGATGTGGGCACTGTATTAATTGCAGTGGTGTAATCACTGGGGACCATTTTGTCCATCCGAGAACTGGCAAGAGATATCATATTAAGGAATTCCATAATTGCCAAACGGAGTTTGTAGTGTACATGCTCAAGTGTCCTTGTGGCTTAGCGTATGTGGGTGAAACCACTAAGAAATTTACTGCGAGATTGAGAGAGCACAAAAGCAGTATTAGGACTGGAAAAACACAGTACCCAGTTGCTCGACATTTTACCGAGAAACGACATACTGTATCTCAGTTAAGGTATATGGTCTTGGAGATGGTGAAACCCCTGGCTAGGGGAGGATCTAGAGAAATGACGTTGAAACAACGTGAATTGTATTGGATATATGAGTTACAAACTTTATATCCCAAAGGCCTCAATGAAGAACGTGATCTTTCACCATTCTTGTGATTCTTCTTATGATAGTATGGGTATCCACCTCGCTTGTGTGTAGTTTTTTATATTTTGATTGATTATTTTTATTCTCATTTGTTTATTTAGATCTTCATGTGTACCTTTCTGGATGGTCTCGGTGCTGAAATATGGATCTTGTGAAAAAATCCCTTTGATCAAAATTTTCGGAAAAGTTTTCTGAAGAGTGATCATGAAATATGTAGTGATCTACAGTGACTATATTGGATCCTATGGGATAACGGAGTGGATAGTATTATGTTGTTCAATTTGTATAGAATATATGATGTACATGTTCCAGTGACTTATTGTTACACTATATTGATAATTATGATGGATTGTAACTGTTTATTACCTTATATGGAGTAATATCCAATTGACTATAGGAAGCTATCTTTTGATGTTGTGCAAATAGACAATATGGTTTATTCATAAGCTATATCTAGTTGAGCTATACATGTATTATTTGTAATATAGGGTGTGCTTTGTTGGTTACTTCTATACTTTTTGATAAATAGTCCAAATATTTTGGAGGTTATATCATATATAATACTTATCTATCTCTATGTTATTGTTAATTATAAGATATACATTGTCATATGCTTAATATATGGATACAACATATTTATGTGAATTATATATATAGCACTATATTGATAGAATACTTTGGTCTGATCCAGTATTGCCCTAATGTAGCTTTATTTAAGCAATTGTATGAATTACCAATCTTTAGTTAGTTTTCACAATGAAGATAATTAATAAACATTTGATGCACTTATATAAATGTATTATCACTTTTTTAAGGTGTGTTTCTTTAAGATATTGGTGTTGGTGTGTTATTACCAATAGTATTAATATTTGGGTATTATGAGCAACCCTAGATATTAGGCACCACTTTTCTGTTTTTATGATCAATGTGATTACTATTATCACAACTTATTTTCTATAGTTATATTCTATCGTTCTTTGTGCCCCTTTGCATGCTTGATATTGACTGCGCTGCGGTGGGTCTGTTTTGTATGTGTAATATATGTTTACAGTGATTCTTCTGCAAGTACATTGCCGAGTTTTTGTTATTGCGCATGCTCGTGGGCACGCGTGTGAACTTCTATGCGTCCAGCGCATCATTGCGCATGCGCGGCTAGAGTGAAGAGGTTTTTGCCAGTAACCTCTATGGCGATTTGCACATCTTCTTTGCGCATGCGAATCCTGTTGTTTTGCACATATGACAGGCTGCCACAAGGTTAGAATCTTATGTGGGTGGATTATTATTCTATGTATATAATTTACAAGTATGCTATATGAAGTGGATGTGTCCGAGGACGGAGGTGATGATGTCACTTCCGGTTTCGGCTCTCCTCCTCCATACTGATGGCCATCAGGTGATTTATTGCTTTATAAAGGAATTGTGGTGAATCTAGATATAATATACCCTTGATAAAGGCAACCAGGAGGTGCCGAAACGTTGGGGGGTTATTTTTTGTGTCCTGTTTCTGCCCTATTAGGCTTGTGAGTACTTTTGGTAACTATTCTTGATTCTTGATTTATGTTTTGTGCCTATTTTTGTCACTTTAACTATAATTGTTTATTTTTGCCTGTTATCTGATATTCCTCCCCCCTTGCCCCCACTAGGTCCTCCCCCCTAGCCCCCACCCTTGAGTGGCGGCCCTAAAAAAATGCCCCCCCCAGGTGACTAGGGGTCCCCAAAATAAATAAAACTTACCATTCGATGTTTTCTTTCTTCTAAAATATTTTTTCAGCCCCAAAAAAGGCCAAATACAAAAACATAATAACGACGCAATTATATAAAAAAAAAAAAATATATATATATATATATATATAATCCATCTTCACCCATGGAGGGCTCTGCGCAGACTGAGCTCTGCAGGGCGGGGGAAGGCTTATAAAGCCTTGCCCCACCCTGCAATTAGGCTCAGAGCACTCTGATTGGTGGGTTTAAGTCATCCAATCAGAGTGCTCTGACAGGTAAATGAAGATACTGATAGGTATGTCTCTACATTTACCTGTCACTGCACTCTGATTGAATGGTTTGAAATCCACCAATCAGAGTGCTCTGTGTCATTTTACACAGCGTGGGAAAGTTCTTTGGAATTTTCCCACGCTGTGTAATTTGATTCATAACTCTCTGATTGGTGGATTCCGTCTGCGCGGAGCCCTCCATGGGTGAAGAAGGATTATTTATTTATTTTTTATAATTGCGTTGGTTATTATGTTTTTTTTTTATTTGGCCTTTTTGGGGGCTGAAAAAAGAAGATTGTAGAAGAAAGAAAACATCGAATGGTAAGTTTTTATTTTTATACAGGTACTTAGTTAAAGTCCCCCCCATCATTAGTTTTTAGGGTGAGGGGAGTAGGTAGGGGGATAAGTTTTATTGGGGGGGAGGGGGTGACTAGGGGTTTGGGGACCCCTAGTCACCTGGGGAGACATATTTTTGGGTGGTGCTCCGGGGTTGGGGCCAGTGGGGAGGACACTAGGTCCCAACCTTTTTCTTGTTTAGGGCCCCCACCCACCGCTCAGGGGTGGGGGCCAGGGGGGAGTACATTAGGTCCCCTCCCTTATTAGTATTTAGGGCCCCCACCCGCCGCTTAGGGGTGGGGGCACTATTTTATTTATTTTTTTAAAACAGTGAGCAGTCACAGGCTGCTCACTGTTTACTAGACATGCCCCTACTCGCAGTATAGCGAGTAGGGGCAAAATGTACTAATACTAAGTAATTTTTACTTAGTATTGGTACATTTGGTTGAAAGACCAATTTAGGTCTTTCAGCCTTTTGGTAGATAACTCTCTGATACCGTGGGAATTAGAGAGTTATCTACCAAGCACAATACATACAATGGTGGATCACACTTCTTAGGGCTTCCTAAAATAAAAAATAGTCCTAAGAAGTGTGATCCACCATTGTATGTATTGTATTTGTTATTATTAGAGTGGTTAGAGGGGTCCCACTCAGGTGGTTACAACAGTCTTGTTGTCACACTCCATCACTTTTCTCTGCTGTATTAGTTTTACTTGCTTATCTACCAAGCGGCTGCAAGAGAAGTCCCGAGGTGCCGAAGTTCCAAAGTGTCGAAGTGTCGAAGTTGCCGAAGTTCCGAAGTCTTTTAGTGCCGAATTGCAGAAGTCCCGAATTGCGAAAATCCCGAATTTCGGAATGCTGAACCGAACCAATTTTTTTTCCCATGCACATGCCTACTATGTGTGGCGAAAAAGAGACCCAGCACACCAACATCAAAACCTCATCCCAACTGTGAAGTTTAGTGGTGGGGGCATCATGGTTTGGGGCTGCTTTGCTGCATCAGGGCCTGGATGGATTGCTATCATCGAAGGAAAAATGAATTCCCAAGTTTATCAAGACATTTTGCACTTAAGGCCATCTGTCTACCAGCTGAAGCTCAACAGAAGATGGGTGTTGCAACAGGACAATGACCCAAAGCAAAGAAGTAAATCAACAGAATGACTTAAACAGAAGAAAATACGCCTTCTGAAGTGGCCCAGTCAGAGTCCTGACCTCAACCCGATTGAGATGCTGTGGCATGACCTCAAGAAAGCAATTCACACCAGACATCCCAAGAATATTGCTGAACTGAAACAGTTCTGTAAAGAGGAATGGTCAAGAATTACTCCTGACCATTGTGCACGTCTGATCTGCAACTACAGGAAACGTTTGGTTGAAGTTATTGCTGCCAAAGAAGGTTCAACCAGTTATTAAATCCAAGGGTTCACATACTTTTTCCACCTGCACTGTGAATGTTTACATGGTGTGTTCAATAAAAACATGGCAACATTTCATTCTTTGTGTGTTATTAGTTTAAGCAGACTGTGATTGTCTATTGTTGTGACTTAGATGATGATGTTTTGTCATGTATAAATAGGAGCATAAATTCGAGATGAAAATATAATTTTGCCGCTTTAGAAATTGCTGGTAAGACCACACCTTGAATATGCTGTGCAATTTTGGGCACCTGTTCTAAAAAAAATATCATGGCACTAGAAAAAGTGCAGAGATGAGCTACAAAATTTATAAAAGGACTGGAGCATTTTATTTTTTTTCCCTTTATTTTATTTCTTCGAGTTTTCCATATAACAATTACATACATTACCACTGTAATAATAATTCATCAAAGGACATGCATCAAAACAATGTTACAACTGTCTTTTCAGATTTGATAAGGACTGGAGCATTTTAGTTATGAAGAAAGGTTAAAAAATTTAAATCTCTTCAGTTTGGAAAAACGGCTCCTGAGAGGGGATATGATAACATTATACAAATATATTCAGGGCCAGTACAAACCATTATCTGGAAATCTATTCATAAACAGGGCTATACATAGGACACAAGGTCACACATTTAGGCTTGAAGAAAGGAGATTGCATCTAAGGCAAAGAAAAGTATTTTTTACAGTAAGAGCAATAAGGATATGGAATTCTTTGCCTGAAGATGTGGTTTTGTCAGAGTCTATACAGATGTTTAAACTGCATTGGATAAATACTTGCAAAAACATAACATACAGGGATATAATTTCTAATTAGTGGGGTAATAGGTGCTTGATCCAAGGAGACATCTGACTGCTATTTTGGGGTCAAGAAGGAATTTTTTCCTAGTTTGTTGCAAAATTGGAAGCGCTTCAGACTGGGTTTTTTTGCCTTCTTTTGGATCAACAGCAAAAGCATATGTGAGGAAGGCTGAACTTGATGGACACAAGTCTCTTTTCAGCTATGTAACTATGATCAGATCACATTTTAGGACCAATTTGTGCAGAAATCCATATCATTCCAAAGGGTTCACATACTTTTTCTTGCAACTGTATATCACAACCTTCCACTTCTTCCTTGAGATTTATTAAACATTTTTTTAATGTAGTTCCATGTTGTAACGGATCACATGGCACCCCGACTTGGTACCTCCGTTAAAGGATGCTCCTAGCGTTTCCTGAGGACTCCAAGCACTCTGGCAGACACCACAATCACCGAATCCGAGAAACCTTTTAAATTCTCCCAAGCATATGAATGCTGTAGACCATTGAATAGGAACCATACGAATAGGCTTGTACTCCTAGCAGTCAACTGGAACAGCATGCAATAAATCCTTCCCCCCAATAATGAGACGACACATCACTTTGAGGGTAAAACAGGAACTCTGGACTGGCTCATCCAGCCTGGCTTTTATTACACTTGTACACATACAGGCCACACCCAGGGGGAGGCATAACATAACCAATCACATACATGGTTCAGCCCATACATCCCCTCCCCTCTGATAACAGTTAACATAATTATACAGCCAGGAAAACTACAGTTTTTATACATGTGCTATATCTTTAAATCCATACATCCAATCTTCCACCCAGCCTGCTTTTTATTACAAAAAGGTACACACAGGACACTCCCAGGGGGAGGTTGAAATTAACCAATCACATACATGGTACCACCCCCACGTCTCCTCCCCTCAGATAAACATATAACATAATTATAGCATACAGTAAAAATACAGTTATCACACATACACTGTAACTTTAAAACTATACATTCAATCTCCAAAATTACATATTTAGAATCAGCACACTTTAAACATACACCCTTCCAAAAATCAGACAAATCCCTCCAGTGGATCAAAAGTTAGCTGGAGGTCCCTTTATGACCGACCGCAAGCACATTTTCCTGCCCAAAACAGTTCCATAGATTTGGGCTGTGCGGTCGGTCAATTTCATGCCGAAAAACGACTAAGTCCCATTTCGAACGGGACTTAGTCTCTGGAGCTGAAAAACGAAATGATGGAGAAGGTAAGGGTCAGCGGTGTTCGGCAAAATGTGTAGCCGATTTCAGTTCCACAGAATCTTTAGCATACACCGCTGACCGCATCTGAATGAACAAAGATGGCCGCCGCCACGTGTTCGTTTGCACGAACTGAGGCCACCCAGCGGTCGGCAATTAACCTGCAGTAACCTCACAGCCTGGGAGGTAAATTGCCTGCACACTTTAACTTCTGGGTGGTCCGCCTGTGTGGTACTTGGTTCAATAAGCCCTATTTACTGAACCAAGAGGGAGAAAGCCAGGAACAAGTTATTTTACAGGTCTGGGGACATAGTCTTAAAGGAGCATTGTTCAACAAAGTCACAATATGTCCCCCAGACGGTTCTTAAAGGGCCATACACACCGGATAAAAGTCCATACGTTTTCAGGGGCCATAGTCTTAAAGGGTATTGTTACCCAAAGTCTCAATATGTCCCCAGACAGTTCTTAAAGGGCCAGCAGCAGTACAATAAAATACCATTCCCTGTACTTAAAGGGCCAGCAGTCGCACAATAAAATACAATATGCCCCAAATAACCCAGGGGCCATAGTCAGCAGGTAGGAGGCGGGCAAACAGGCTTCTCCAGGGCCCAGTGGCGAGGTTGGTTTTGCCACACATGTAATGCACAGTGCTCGGTCTGTTAATTTATATAGTTAAAATACACACACATATAGTAACACAGATGCCTATGGCCTTTGATTAGGTTATATATCCTTTTTTTGGTATTTTAGGTTATTCTTTTGGTTTCTTCACTAAACAGTGAGTTGGAACATCCCCATATCTCCTCTGCATCTTGCCTGCTTTGCCTTGTTTCAGGTCATGGACAGTTACCACTTGGTGTTGGGGGTCTGTGGTACAGGGACCCTGCAATTTAGATATTTATGTATAGGTTTTCTATATTGCCGGTTTTGATGCATGGGTTTCTTTACCGCTTACGGGTGCTACAGGGGGTCCTGTTTATCTCTACCATGTCGCTGTCCCTTAGTGGTAGCACAGGTTAGTAAGACATCTGGTTGGTCTTACAGCCCCATGCACCCTCCTTTTTGTCAAGGGTACCTATAGGCGGAGTGTCACGTCAAGGGTGCATAATTTACTATTACACTATGGAATATTATCATGTAATGTAATTTGTGTAGTAAATGGCACAAATTACAGAGATGGTATTGTTGAGGTCAAAAGGGGTTACATCTTTTGAAGCTGGGACCCCCACAGGAGGTCAGATGACAGAAGGGGTAGTGTGAATGGCATAGCAATGTGAAAAGGATTTTACTATAGGGATGTGAAGTAATCAAGGCTCTGCAAGGTGTGAGGTTCTACACCTGGAAAAAAAAGTCTGAATGTCTCTTCATCCATTTGGCATGTACCTTGTAAGTGATGAGTAAATCTCTTTGATATGTAAATGCCATTAGCTTTGTTCCAGTATCATATCCAAAGGAAGGACAAAAACATTCATATTTACCCCCACAGAATAATAATAGCCTCATTTTTGTTATATTTGGAATGTGACAAGCGCCATATTCTAACCAAGTCCAAACATGAGTGGCCTAGCTTGACCCCTAGGGAAAGGAATTGTGATGTCCATCCTATTGGATCGTGGGTGGGACGTGCAACATGTCTATGGAGTGGGAAAATAACAAATTTGTAGATGCAATTATTATTTCTGTGGCAGGTACAAAAAAGAAGATAGAGCCAAATGTTTCCATTTGGATTGACAGTGGTCTGGAACAAAGGAGGTGGTCAGTTATTATTTCTGTAGGTACGCCTCAACTCCACCCCTGGGCAAGACTTGATAAACCACAGGGTATATATCTAATGATCCTGAAGGGTGCTTGTGTACTTGCTTGGGGCCAAGATCTAATTTTGAGTGAGTCACCATCTTTCCTTGCCAGAGACCCCCTGGATAGAAGTTGTACTTTGAAAACCTAAGTGAGTAATTAGGGCTTCTGTATTTTTTTTTTTTGTAAATATATTTTTATTCGAGTTTATCAAGATTTTCATGAGGTAATCTAACAGTGTGGACGCGCAGGTCCAATCATGTAGAAATATTATAGTGACATTCAAGACATCATAGTCCATCTACGGTGGACTCGCAGGTCCTGACAGATATGCAATAAGATAGGCATGGCTCAGAGTTCCCAGTGTGTTTATTATACCTGGGTCTAGTAGTCGTCATGGGAGTCATGTTTGGGGTCTCATACGCTGAGGGTAGGTGTCTTTCACTGTGAGGGGGGAGGGGAGTGGTGGTGCGTTCTCCCTCTTGGGGTCTGCTGACCGCAATGACTGTATGAACTGGTCTATATCTTGTGGTCCCTTATTGTTGTCTATCTACCCCTTGTAGGTAGGGCTTCTGTATTTTATCCTTTTTGTTTTTATCGGTTGTTGGTGTAAATAATTTGTTTATCATATATTGTTATATGCACTGTGACTATATTTTGCTCATAATAAACATTTATTAAGCTCTGCCTTTGTCTGGTTAAGAATCACGTTACCCGAAGAGACTAGTTAGTATTTTTGTAATTCCTTAAATATTGTGCCAAGTAATATTTGGTTGGTATTATTATTGATTTACCTGGGGGACCAATGCACCCCATTTATAAATTGTCTTGGTGGTGGCAGCATTAAAATAGTAATAGTTATATTATTATGTTTAAGTGTGGGTGGTGTTAAAAGGGGGATTTTGTCATTATTTCCGGTCTAGTGCAGACAAATAGTGAATTTTAACCCTTTCACCACCACAACTACGTCACGCACACTCTTGGAGTAGGGTGCGTTCGTGACACGGAGGACCCATCTAAAGGGGTGCACAGCCCACTTCTGGTTAGACCTTCACTGGCCTGCCAGTCTGTGACGCCAGTGGGTCCTGCAATTACTGTGGATTATATGACTTCGCCTACTGCATGCCTACAGGTCTACCCTCAAGCACGGCTGCCTACACACTGGTTGGCCAGCTTTGTCTATGCCGCATGGATTGGCCTGCTTCGTCTGTGCCACACTGATTGGCTTGCTTTGACTGTGCCCAGGGCCGGATTAAGAGCCCAGTGGGCCTGGTGCTGATAATTATGATGGGCCTAATTACAAAATCTTATTGACCAAAAACACTAAAACAGTCCTACCTCCTAAACGTCATGTATCTGATGGAGATGATGCAGTAGGGAAACTCATAGGATGCAACTATGAGAAAACACATACCCTTTGCTAATCTCATGCTTTCATCTTTCAAGTAAACCCATACCCCCTAACAGCAGTGTCCAGTAAAGCAGGAAGTCTATGGATGCGGTAAAAGGGTGGGCTACTGACACAAATCACATAACCAGAACGGCCGAAAGGGCGAACATACACAAAAAGGGGGAATGTCTGTGTCCCTATGTCTCCCAGTCCCTTAGTGTTTGTGTCCTCATGTCTCCCAGGGTCCCCATGTCACTAGGGGACATTGAGAGACATTGGGACACTGGGAGACATGGGGACACAGATACTAGGGAACACTGGGAGACCTGGGAAATCTGAGACTCTTGGGGACACTGGGTGACAGACACGAGGGGACACGGGGAGAAATGGGGCACTGAGATACTGTGATATATAGGGGACACTGGAGACTTGATAAAAACCTGGGTACAGGTCAAAATGTTGCGGTGTCCAATAAACCTGGTTAAAGCTATCACAGTGAGTGCCTGAGATTTTTTTCTTTAATACTAGGGGACACTGAGACACTATGGGCACAGAGACACTATGGGCACTGAGAGACATGGGGCACTGAGACACTGATACATAGGGGACACTGATACATAGGGGACATTGGAGACTTGATAAAGACCTGGGTACAGGTCGAAACGTTGCGGTGTCCAATAAACCTGCCTAAATCTATCACATTGAGTGCCTGAGATTTTTTCTTTTATACTAGTGGACACTGAGACACTAGGAGACATGGGGACACAGAGACATTGGGAGACTAGGGGACTTTGGGAGTCTAGGGAACACTGAGATACTAGGGACACTGGCTGGGAGACATGGGGACACTGCCATGTCTCCTATGTCTCAAAGTCGCCCAGTGTCCCCATGTCTCCCTGTGTCTCCATGCCTCTCAGTGTCCCCATGTTGCCCAGTGTCCCCTAGTGTTTGTAACCCCATGTCTATAGTGTCCCTTAGAGTCTGTGTCCTCATGTCTCCCAGTGTCCTGATGTCACTAGGACACTAGGGGACACTTAGAGACATGGGGACACTGAGACACTAGGGACAGTGGCTGGGAGACATGGGGACACAGACTAGGGGCCACTGGGAGACATGGGGCCACTGTGTCCCTAGTGTCTCAGGGTCATGGGTGTTCGAATGTGGGGGTAAAGAGGGGTACTTGCCCTCCCTCCCCCCCCGGATTTTTCAGCTTGTGCTGCTATTTTTCGTTTTAGTGTGAGAATACAGTGCAATACCAGCGCTGGCCAGTAGGTGGCGCTGTGACTGGAGAAAGGCAGGAAGCTACAGCTTATCCCTGCCTCTCTCTCATGACTGAAACCGCAGAGGAGCAGCACAGAGGCAGCCTACAGAGCAGGTAAGTGAGGGATGGGGGGTGGGGGAGACCGCATAGAGGAAGGTAAAGTAGAAGGAGCAGAAAGGTTCTGCAAGGGGCAGGAGGGGTCAGCAAGGAATGGAAAGGGGCAGCAAGAAGCAGGAAAGGGTCGAAAGGTTTTCAAGGAGCAGGAGGGTAAAGTAGAAGGAGTAGCAAGGAGCAGGAGGGGTCAGCAAGGAGCAGGAGGGGTCAGCAAGGAGTAGAAAGGGTCTGCAAGAGACAGGAGGGGTCAGCAAGGAATAGGAAGGGGCAGCAGGAAGGGGTAGGGACGGTCTGCAAGGAGTAGGAAGGGTCTGCAAGGAGCAAGAGGGGTCAGCAAGGAGTAGGAAGAGGCAGCAAGGAGCAGGAAGGGTCTGCAAGGAGCAAGAGGGGTCAGCAAGGAGTAGGAAGAGGCAGCAAGGAGTAGGAAGAGGCAGCAAGGAGCAGGAAGAGGCAGCAAGGAGCAGGAAGGGGCAGTAAGGAGCAGGAAGGGGCAGCAAGGAGCAGGAAGGGTCTGCAAGGAGCAGGAAGGGTCTGCAAGGAGCAGGAAGGGTCTGCAAGGAGTAGGAAGGGGCAGCATGGAGTAGGAAGAGGCAGCAAGGAGCAGGAGGGGTCAGCAAGGAGTAGAAAGGGTCTGCAAGGAGCAGGAAGGGTCTGCAAGGAGTAGGAAGGGGCAGCATGGAGTAGGAAGAGGCAGCAAGGAGCAGGAGGGGTCAGCAAGGAGTAGAAAGGGTCTGCAAGGGGCAGGAGGGGTCAGCAAGGAGTAGTAAGGGTCTGCTAGGAGTAGGAAGGGGCAGCAAGGAGAAAGAAGGGTCAGCAAGGAGAAAGAAGGGGCAGAAAGGATTAGGAAGGGTCTGCAAAAAGCAGGAAGGGTCTGCAAGGAGCAGGAAGGGTCTGCAAGGAGCAGGAAGGGTCTGCAAGGAGCAGGAAGGGTCTGCAAGGAGCAAGAAGGGTCTGCAAGGAGCAGGAAGGGTCTGCAAGGAGCAGGAAGGGGCAGCAAGGAGCAGGAAGGGGCAGGAAGAATCAGAAGGAACAGAAAGGATCAGCAAGGGGCTGCAAGAAGCTGGAAGGGGCAGAAAGAAGCAGGAAGGGCAGTAAGAAGCAGGAAGAGTCTGCAAGAAGCAGGAAGGGCCATCAAGGAGCAGGAAGAGCCATCAAGGAGCAGAAAGGGATCAGAAAGAGAAAGGAGCAGAAGGGCACAAAATAAGCAGAAAGTAGCAGAAAGGTAAAGGAGCAGAAGGAGCCTCAGAAGACAAAGAAGACTGTGTCAAATGAAGGAGAAGAAAATGAGATTGGAGCACTTCATTCTGGACACCACATCATAAGGCGTTGGTATCTGGGCCTGGCAGGGAAACTTTGGACCTTCTCATGTCCCCAGGTAAAAACAAACAATATCAGTGTTAATGTGTTCACTTTTATTTACTGAGTGTCAGGAAACACAGAGGGCTGCTGGGTAGGGGTGCCGCTGATTGGCTAGATAGGTCTGCTAGCACTCTAAGCCAATCAGTAGCTCCCCATTCATAAAAACGTAAAACATTTTTATGAATCGGGAACTAGCGATTGGCTTAGAGTATCAGCTGACCACTCTAGCCAATCAGCGGCACCCATGCCCAACGTCAATCTGCACTTCCTGACACTCTGTTTCAGAAGTCGAATACCACTGAGCGACCTGGAGATCTGGAGCTGAAGGAAGCCTTTGGGGGTAAACCATTTGAGAGCGCTTTCACCCCTTCAAAGAAAGAGCACCCAGGGGCCTCCTTGCATCACAGCATTTTCATTTAAATAAAGTTGTTATGGTGACCAGAATGTTTGTAATGTAATGTAAAGAATGTAATTTGATGAAAGGAACACTATATAGTGTCAGGAATACAAACATATATTCCTGACACCATAGTTGTGAAAACGCTATTCATCCTTGCTTTATGTGAAAATGACTATGCTCCTTCCCTTTCATGACACTGTCAAAAAGGGGCCAAGCATGGATGTCATTACAATTATGCCCCCTCCCCTCCCCCCCGAAAAATTCCTGCGGACGTCCATGCTCAGGGTCCCCATGTTCCCCCGTGTCCCAATGTCTCAGCGTCCCCATGTCTCGGAGCTGCTGTCTGGAGTCTCTGTGCAGAGCTGCTCCCCGCGGATCAGTGAGTAGAGAGAGGCAGGGAGAGAGATGCCGTAACTTCTTATCACTGCCTCTCTCCATACAAACAGCGACCCCTACTGGCCGGCGCTGGTATTGCAGAATAATGTATGTTTATACTGAGACAGACATTTGTATTGCCGGTATTACTGCAATACCGGCACCGGCTAGGCAGCCTCAAATACCTGAGAAATACTTCTGAGAAATACCTGGCAACCCTACGAAATACATGAGAAATACCTGGCAACCCTAAGAGTAGTGTGTAAGAAAAAAAATTTTTTAAAAGTTTTTTTTTTTTTTTTTTTAAACCAATGGGCCTATTCCATGGGCCTGGGCCTGGAGCTGCAGCTCCATCAGCCCCTATGTTAATCCGGCCCTGACTGTGCCCCTTGATTGGCCTGCTTTGACTGTGTCACACTGATTGGCCTTGTGACAGATCCCTCTGTCTTGGATTTACGTTTATTATACACTCGTTTGTCTGTTTATTGGTGCTTTTCCCTGTCCATATGGGTCCTGTATTAAATCCCCTTTTTGTACCGAAAGAACTGCCGAACGGCCGGCCACCCAGCAGGGAAGTGTGCTGCTGGTTAACCTCTTGGCCTCATTAGTGTCACGACAGTGACCCCTTCACACAGAGTGAAACCAAGAGGAAGACGTTTACTGGACCTTAGAGTGGCCGGACTTGCGTCAGAGTAGTCAAAGGAATAGCCAGAGGTCAAGGAAGTACAGAAGACGGGAACACGATAATCCAAGCCAAAATAATGGGAAACCAGAGAACAGAATAGTCAGAAGGGAAGCCAAGAATCAGATACCAAAAAAATCAATCAGAATATAAAGAGCGCTAGAGGACTCAAACAAGAACTACACTAGGGCGCCTAACAAATGCCATGGGTGCCCCCAATAGGTCTGGGAGCGTGGCCGCGTTTGAACTTTGGCGGCACTACTTTGCAGACGTCGGCACGCATGCGCCGTGTCATAAAAGTGGGTGTGTTGCGAGCGGCCGGTGTTAGAAAGACTGAGCTGCCTCCTGGAAGTGTGAGAAGAGGATGCCGCGCTGCACGGGTCCGGCGGGGAAAGGTTAGGTATCGTTACAGTACCCCCCCCCCTCGAGAACCGCCCAGAGGGCGAGCAGAACCTGACCAGTGAAAACAACGCCTCTCCAACAAACGAACCAGACGAGGGGCGTGAACATCAGAGGCATCCACCCATGAACGTTCCTCGGGACCGTAACCTTCCAATCTATGAGATATTGAAGTTTTCCCCTAGAAACACGGGAATCTAAAATAGACTTTACTTCGTATTCGTTTTGGTCCTCTATGAGTACAACAGGAGGTTTCAAGGTTTTTTTGAGTATAACGATTACATATTAAAAGTTTGAGGAGGGAAACATGAAAAGAGTTAGGTATCTTCATGGCAGTCGGCAAGAGCAGGCTATAACAGACTGGGTTAATGTGTTTGAGTATTTGGAAAGGACCTAAGAAACGTGGAGCGAATTTCATTGAGGGGACTTTTAATTTTATGTTACGAGTACTCAACCATACTCTGTCACCTGCTACGAATGTAGGAGCAGCCCTGCGACGTCTATCCGCATTATTTTTTTGAATTTTGGCCTTCTGAATAAAAATACAGGGAGTGCAGAATTATTCGGCAAATGAGTATTTTGACCACATCACCCTCTTAATGCATGTTGTCTTACTCCAAGCTGTATAGGCTCGAAAGCCTACTACCAATTAAGCATATTAGGTGATGTGCATCTCTGTAATGAGAAGGGGTGTGGTCTAATGACATAAACACCCTATATCAGGTGTGCATAATTATTAGGCAACTTCCTTTCCTTTGGCAAAATGGGTCAAAAGAAGGACTTGACAGGCTCAGAAAAGTCAAAAATAGTGAGATATCTTGCAGAGGGATGCAGCACTCTTAAAATTGCAAAGCTTCTGAAGCGTGATCATCGAACAATCAAGCGTTTCATTCAAAATAGTCAACAGGGTCGCAAGAAGCGTGTGGAGAAACCAAGGCGCAAAATAACTGCCCATGAACTGAGAAAAGTCAAGCGTGCAGCTGCCAAGATGCCACTTGCCACCAGTTTGGCCATATTTCAGAGCTGCAACATCACTGGAGTGCCCAAAAGCACAAGGTGTGCAATACTCAGAGACATGGCCAAGGTAAGAAAGGCTGAAAGACGACCACCACTGAACAAGACACACAAGCTGAAACGTCAAGACTGGGCCAAGAAATATCTCAAGACTGATTTTTCTAAGGTTTTATGGACTGATGAAATGAGAGTGAGTCTTGATGGGCCAGATGGATGGGCCCGTGGCTGGATTGGTAAAGGGCAGAGAGCTCCAGTCCGACTCAGACGCCAGCAAGGTGGAGGTGGAGTACTGGTTTGGGCTGGTATCATCAAAGATGAGCTTGTGGGGCCTTTTCGGGTTGAGGATGGAGTCAAGCTCAACTCCCAGTCCTACTGCCAGTTTCTGGAAGACACCTTCTTCAAGCAGTGGTACAGGAAGAAGTCTGCATCCTTCAAGAAAAACATGATTTTCATGCAGGACAATGCTCCATCACACGCGTCCAAGTACTCCACAGCGTGGCTGGCAAGAAAGAGTATAAAAGAAGAAAATCTAATGACATGGCCTCCTTGTTCACCTGATCTGAACCCCATTGAGAACCTGTGGTCCATCATCAAATGTGAGATTTACAAGGAGGGAAAACAGTACACCTCTCTGAACAGTGTCTGGGAGGCTGTGGTTGCTGCTGCACGCAATGTTGATGGTGAACAGATCAAAACACTGACAGAATCCATGGATGGCAGGCTTTTGAGTGTCCTTGCAAAGAAAGGTGGCTATATTGGTCACTGATTTGTTTTTGTTTTGTTTTTGAATGTCAGAAATGTATATTTGTGAATGTTGAGATGTTATATTGGTTTCACTGGTAAAAATAAATCATTGAAATGGGTATATATTTGTTTTTTGTTAAGTTGCCTAATAATTATGCACAGTAATAGTCACCTGCACACACAGATATCCCCCTAAAATAGCTATAACTAAAAACAAACTAAAAACTACTTCCAAAAATATTCAGCTTTGATATTAATGAGTTTTTTGGGTTCATTGAGAACATGGTTGTTGTTCAATAATAAAATTAATCCTCAAAAATACAACTTGCCTAATAATTCTGCACTCCCTGTATGTTTAACCCCTAACCAAGTCTCTTTCATAACGTTAATAGTGCTGTCAACACTTGGCACTCCGGTAGATGAAAAAGAACTCGGAAGAGATGTAGGGTTAAAACCATAATTAATAAAAAAGGGACTGTGTTGAGTAGATTCGTGCACCAGATTATTATGGGCAAATTCAGCCCATGGAAGTAGCTCCACCCAATCGTCTTGATGATCAGAAGTGAAACAGCGGATATATTGTTCAAGGCATTGATTCATTCTTTCCGTAACCCCATTTGATAAGGGGTGGTAAGAAGAAGAAAGATTGAGATTGATACCTAATTGGTCACCAAATGCCCTCCAGAACCGTGAAATGAATTGTGGACCTATGTCGGAAGTAATATCTTGAGGTATGCCATGCAAACGTACCACCTCCCTTATAAACAAAGACGCCAGTTCGGAGGAAGATTGTAATTTGATTAACGGGACCAGATGGGTCATTTTAGAGAACCTGTCGATAATAGTCAATATGACACTATGATTCTTGGAAGTAGGCGGATCGACTACAAAATCCATGGCAATACTCGACCAGGGTTTACAGGGAATAGGTAATGGCATGAGAAGACCAAAAGGACGACCTTTAGGTGATTTAGTAGAGGAATAGATACTACATGCAAGAACGGAGTCACGAACATCCTTCTTGTATGAAGGCCACCAGAACTGTTTTTCAAGTAAAGATTCAGTTTTGTGAATACCAGGATGCCCTGCCAATTTGGAGTCGTGTACAAGGGATATGACTTTTTTTCTATAAGCCAAGGGTACGTATAATTTTCCCCGGGGAACGGTTAATGAGGCACGATCCTGGAATTTGGATAGTTCCTCCATCAACCCAGAAGAGATTTTGGCATGAACAGTGGAAATTATGAGGTCAGCTGGGATTATGGAGGAAAAGTGGGTTTCGGGAGGTGATAAATGTTCATGTTGACGGGATAAGGCATCAGCCTTAGTGTTCTTTGATCCAGGTCATTAAGTTACAATGTAATTAAACCGTGTTAAAAACAAAGACCATCGAATCTGCCTGTCTGACATTCTTTTGGCCATTCCAAAATAAGAAAGGTTTTTATGATCCGTAAGGATGGTGACCAGATGACCCATTCTAAATAATCATTTATTAGATGACCCATTCTAATAAATGACGCCACTCTTTAATTTCTTAGAAAAAAATCCACAGGGATGCAGCGGTTTATCATCAGAGGGTCTTTGAGATAACAGCCCCAATACCAGTTTCTGATGCATCTACCTCCAATAGAAAGGGACGTGAAGGATCGGGATGTCTCAAAACTGGTGCTGAGGAAAAAGCCTTTTTTAATCTCTCAAAAGCTTCCTTAGCCTAGAGAGTCCATTCCATGTGATTCCTCCTTTTTTTTTTAGTCATGGCAGTGATGGGGGAGGTGATAGAGGAAAATCCCTTAATACATTTCCTGTAATAATTGCAGCCGCTTGGTAGATAACTCCCTAATACTGTGGGAATTAGGGAGTTATCTACCAAAAGGCTGAGAGACCTAAATTGGTCTTTCAGCCAAATTTACTAATACTAAGTATAAATTACTTAGTATTAGTAAATTGTGCCCCTATTCGCTATACTGCGAGTAGGGGCATGTCTATTAAACAGTGAGCAGCCTGTGGCGTGCGAGTGGGGGCTTTTAAACTAAAGGAGGGACCTATTGCCCCCCTGGCCCCCACCCCTGAGCAGTGGGTGGGGGTCCTAAGTACAAATTGGGGGGGACCTATTGTCCTCCCCCCTGGCCCCCACCCCTGAGCGGTGGGTGGAGGCCCTAAACTAGAATAAGGGGGGTGACCTAATGTCCTCCCCCTGAGTGGCGGATGGGGGCCCTAAATACAAATGTAGCCCCCCCCAGGTGACTAGGGGTTCCCAAACCCCTAGTCACCCCCTCCCCCAAAAAATTAACCCCTACCTACCCCCCTCACCCTAAAAATAATGAGGGGGGGACCTTTAACCAAGTACCTATAAAACTTACCATTTGATGTTTTCTTTCTTCTAAAATCTTCTTTTTTTCAGCCCCAAAAAAGGCCAAATAAAAATCCATAATAACCAACACAATTAAAAAATGAAATATATAATCCATCTTCACCCGGCGAGGGCTCCGCGCAGACTGAGCTCTGCAGGGCGGGGGAAGGCTTATAAAACCTTGCCCCGCCCTGCAATTAGGCTCAGAGCACTCTGATTGCTGGATTTAAGCCATCCAGAGTGCTCTGACAGGTAAATGAAGAGACTGACAGATAAGTCTCTACATTTACCTGTCACAGCACTCTGATTGGTTGGTTTGAAATCCACCATCGTGCTCTGTGTCATTTTACACAGTGTGGTAAAGTTCTTTGGAATTTTCCCACGCTGTGTAATTTGACTCATAACTTTTTGATTGGTTACTTAATCCACCAATCAGAGAGTTATGAGTCAAATTACACAGCATGGGAAAATTCCAAAGAATTTGTATTTAGGGCTCCCACCCACCGCTCAGGGGTGGGGGCCAGGGGGAGAACATTAGCCCCCCCCCCAACAATTTGTATTTAGAGCCTCCACCCACCCAATTTTTTTTTAACCTGCCTGTGGCTGCTCACTGTTTAATAGACATACCCCTACTTGCGATATAGCGAGTAGGGGCATAATTAACTAATACTAAGTAATTAAGTGGTCTTGCATAGCAAGACCACTTAATGTTATCTCACATATATATTATTAAGTGTTCTTGCATAGCAAGACCACTTAATGTTATCTCACATATGTATTATTATTCTTATTATAGCCAAATTTGCCACCCTAACTCCTTCCACAGTTTTTACACTACATAGACAAAAATATACCAAAACGTGCAGATTGTTCCCGATCGGATTGCTATTACTTTGTAGAACGTTTCGCCGAATGGTTCTCGGAATATCGTTGTTCTTGTGGCGAAATTTGTCCCATAGGAATGAATGGCAAAGCTAGAGTGGGAGCTGGCAAAAGCTGAAAAATCAGGACATGATTTCTGAACTGCCACCACTCCCTCATTTTCAGGCCCACCTACACAAATCTTATATCAAAACGTTCAGCTATCCCTGCTGCCACTAAAAATGACCACAGCTAAGCCATAGTCCTTATAGTTTTCACAATATGACCATTTGTTTGCAACTCACACAGCCCATTGACATTCATTGAAACTCCACTCTGCAAAGCTCACATTTGAAGGGCAATTTCTAAACTGCGACTGTGCCTTCGTTGTATATATCTAGAGACATACTATACATCAAAATGTAGGTCTGGGTCTTGTGATTTTCACAATATAAAGCTCTTCACTGTAGGATTTATAGTTTTTAAAATACGACCGTTTGAAGATGGCAACCGCAAAAATACTCTGACCTGTGCCAGGCTGCAGCAGCAAGTGATGTCATAGACAGGGCCTTTTGCACCTGCTAATGTTTTTATAACTGTATGTTTTAATGTAACTGAAGCACTTTGGGCAACAACGTTGCAATTAAATGTGCTATATAAATAAATAATAACAGTTACTCCGCCCACTCCAGTTGTAGACTACTGGTGGAGGCAAGAACTGTGGCAGAACCCGCCTGGACACTGGGCATTGGAGGGGCCTGGCTGCCTGCCTCCTACCTGTTGACTATGGCCCCTGGAAAATTGGTACATTTAAAGAACTATATTTGGGCATGTGATATTTTATATTACTGCTACTGGACCTTTAAGGGCCATCCGTGGACCTATTGGGACTTTTTGGGATAATGTACCTTTAAGACTGTGTAGCGGAAACCCTTTTGTTGGCTGTCCCCTCCCTGTCTTGTTGTATTGCCCTCACCTACCCTACCTTGTCCCTAAAGACAAATACTGTTCCTGGCCCTTGGATTACTTTGGAGCAGTGCTGTAACTTTAAATGGACACTTCGGACACAGTCGAAGCTGTCGAAGCAGTCGAAGCAGTCGAAGCTGTCGGCATCGGACAAAGGACCACGTGGCGGCGGCCATTTTAACTTCGAACACCGCCGACCCTTACCATCCCCTCCACTTCGACACTTTGACTAAAGTCGAAGTACAGGCAACACTTCGAACGGGACTTAGTCGTTTTTATGCAGGAAACTGACCGACTGCACAGCCCAAATCCATGTGTAACGGAGCTCCGTGTACTCCGACCGAGTACCCTCCGTTGATGGATGCTCCTAGCGCTCTCAGAGGACTCCAAGCACTGCAGACGACACCACAACCACCGCAGGCTCCACAACCGCCGTAGCTTAACTGGAGCCGCGCCGTCTTCCTTCCACCCTGGATCGGCTTCTGTCCTCCAGGACCGTGTGGGGAAGACCTCTCCTCCAGGAGAGCGTATCCGGAACAAGCTCTTAAAAGAGCTAAGTGATTAAGGGCTCAGGGGAATATGCAGCGCATAGCAATCCCCAGTGTGATATAGCAGTTCCCTCCAATAACGAGACACGGCTACGTATTGAGGGTCAGAAGAGGACTGAGGACTGGAACACCCAGCCTGCTTTTTATTAGAAATAGATACACACAGAACACTCCCAGGGGGAGGATGAAAACAACCAATAATACAGATGGTAACACCCCCACGTCTCCTCCCCTCAGATAACTACATAACCCAATTAAAATGTCCACATTTTTCCACCAGTTCTGGATGTACCCCAAAAACAGGGGGTACAGCTTTAAATCCGGTAGCGCTGGATAGCTCTCCTTCAGGGGGACAATATATCCAAAAATCACCCCATTCGGATGTACAGTTCGGGAGATACAACGTTCCAAAGTTTTGACCGACCGCACAGACCAACTAGCCGAAATTAGTTCCATGAGTTTTGGCCTTGCGGTCGGTCTCCGTTCGCACGGTAAAAAGGTATGATACTCTGGCCATCCATGCGAATCGCGGGGTTCGCTGGAATCCCCATAGATGATTGCATATAACTACCGAACGAGGGGACGTTCGGTAGTTTCCGTACGAACTTATGGAGGTCTGGAGGATTCAGCGGTGTTCGCCTGTTTGCGTATCCGTTTTCAGTTCCATGCGGTTACAGGCAAACACCGCTGTTCGCACACAAGATGGCCGCGAACACGTGGAAAGTCCCGAAATGGCGGCCACCTATTCAGAGCACAAAGAATTCGCATGAAATCATGCGAACGGCTGTATTCTCCAGTAATGGCATTCTCATGCACTATATTCGCCTAAATCCCCTGGCTGTTAGGTTATATTAGTAGTCCAAACCTACAGCATAGATAAAGGGAAAAAGACAGTCTAATACAAGTCCATATGCCTGAATACAGGGTTTGCAGTGCAATATAGTCCAGGACCATAGTCGCAGGGGAGGAGGCGGGCAAGCAGGCCTCTCCAGGACAAAGTGGCGAAGGGCACCTCGTCACACATCTCCCCTTTGGGGGGAAGACTAACCAGGCACCTGACCTTCTGTCGGTCAGTGCCTCCGTTAGTCGATCCACCAACCCACAATAAACAGATGTCCGAGTGGCCCCCCCACAACATCAAAGTACAGGAACAGCCTACCCACAACACACAGTTACTGCACCTGGGTATTTGGCTGTGGTAATGAGGCCACATGCCGAGGGTACTTGAAGGGCAGAGGCCAACTGCACTCTGCCCAGATGCCAGCTCTTCTGCTGGGGTAGCCTGCAGGACATCAGGCTCTGGACCAGGGAAAAAGGTAGGGTAGAGGCCGACTGTACTCTGCCCAGATGCCAGCTCTTCCACTGGGGTAGCCTGCAGGACATCAGGCTCTGGATCAGGGACAAAGGTAGGGCAGAGGCCGACTGCGCTCTGTCCAGCTGCCAGCTCTTCCGCTGGGGTACTGAGACCATAGTCCGGCTCAGTAGTCAAGGGAACATGGACGTCAGGAGGGGTTAGCATCGCCTCCGTTAATCCTGGTGCCACGCTAGGGGTTAGCTGGGGAGGGGAATTTGTACTTACCCCCTCCTCTGGGTGTCCCGGTGAGGGTAGTTGGGGATCTGGAAGGGCTGTCCAGCATCCCTGTAGGTCAGGTACAGAGACCACGGTCCCATCTGCGCCGTCTGGAGGATTGGTGTCTCCCCTTGTTGGGGGAAGCTGCCGCTGGGGAGAGGGGGTGCTGTGCTCCTCTCCTGGAAACACAGGCTGCCGCTGGAGAGGGAGACCGCCTGTCTCCACTCCCTTACCATGGTCCTGTTGCTGTAGAGAGGGACCAACTGTCTCTGCTCTCTGTAGGACACACTGCTGCTGGGGGGGAAGAACGGCACCTTCGGCCCCCTGGGGTACACACTGCCGCTGGAGAGGGAGACCGCCTGTCTCCGCTCCCTTACCATGGTCCTGTTGCTGTAGAGAGGGACCAACTGTCTCTGCTCTCTGTAGGACATACTGCTGCTGGGGGGGAAGGACGGCACCTTCGGCCCCCTGGGGTACACACTGCCGCTGGAGAGGGAGACCGCCTGTCTCCACTCCCTTACCATTGTCCTGTTGCTGTAGAGAGGGACCAACTGTCTCTGCTCTCTGTAGGACACACTGCTGCTGGGGGGGAAGGACGGCACCTTCGGCCCCCTGGGGTACACACTGCCGCTGGAGAGGGAGACTGCCTGTCTCCACTCCCTTACCATGGTCCTGTTGCTGTAGAGAGGGACCAACTGTCTCTGCTCTCTGTAGGACACACGGCTGTTGGGGGGAAAGGACGGCCCCTTCGGCCCCCTGTAACTCACGCTGTTGTTGGGGCGCAGGGACGGAATACTTTGCCCTCACTGCCCGATATTCGGCTTCCATCTGCAGATACTCCGCCAGTTCTCTCCTTATTCTTGGTACCATTTCCTCGGTTAGAAGGGACCCGTAGATATCCAACCGCCGCTTCAGCATAGCGTCAAACTGTACGTGACTATACCAATAGTCCAGTTTGGCTGGGTGTTCCCAGGATGCTGTTCCTCGCCCTAGGGAAGCCATCCTGTGGTAGCCAGGGGCGCTGCCCAATGGCTAGCGTTGCCCTCAATTGTAACTCCAAACGTTACCCGTGTCTCTGAGCTGCTTCTCCTCGCACTAGGATGCCATCCCACCGCTGCCACCACTGTAACGGAGCTCCGTGTACCCCGACCGAGTACCCTCCGTTGATGGATGCTCCTAGCGCTCTCAGAGGACTCCAAGCACTGCAGACGACACCACAACCACCGCAGGCTCCACAACCGCCGTAGCTTAACTGGAGCCGCGCCGTCTTCCGTCCACCCTGGAATGAACCTTCAGCATTCAGGAACGTGTGGGGAAGATCTCTCCTCCTGGAGAGCGTATCCGGAACAAGCTCTTAAAAGAGCTAAGTGATTAAGAGCTCAGGGGAATATGCATCGCATAGCAATCCCCAGTGTGATATAGCAGTTCCCTCCAATAACGAGACACGGCTACGTATTGAGGGTCAGAAGAGGTCTGAGGACTGGAACACCCAGCCTGCTTTTTATTAGAAATAGATACACACAGAACACTCCCAGGGGGAGGATGAAAACAACCAATAATACAGATGGTAACACCCCCACGTCTCCTCCCCTCAGATAACTACATAACCCAATTAAAATGTCCACATTTTTCCACCAGTTCTGGATGTACCCCAAAAACAGGGGGTACAGCTTTAAATCCGGTAGCGCTGGATAGCTCTCCTTCAGGGGGACAATATATCCAAAAATCACCCCATTCGGATGTACAGTTCGGGAGATACAACGTTCCAAAGTTTTGACCGACCGCACAGACCAACTAGCCGAAATTAGTTCCATGAGTTTTGGCCTTGCGGTCGGTCTCCGTTCGCACGGTAAAAAGGTATGATACTCTGGCCATCCATGCGAATCGCGGGGTTCGCTGGAATCCCCATAGATGATTGCATATAACTACCGAACGAGGGGACGTTCGGTAGTTTCCGTACGAACTTATGGAGGTCTGGAGGATTCAGCGGTGTTCGCCTGTTTGCGTATCCGTTTTCAGTTCCATGCGGTTACAGGCAAACACCGCTGTTCGCACACAAGATGGCCGCGAACACGTGGAAAGTCCCGAAATGGCGGCCACCTATTCAGAGCACAAAGAATTCGCATGAAATCATGCGAACGGCTGTATTCTCCAGTAATGGCATTCTCATGCACTATATTCGCCTAAATCCCCTGGCTGTTAGGTTATATTAGTAGTCCAAACCTACAGCATAGATAAAGGGAAAAAGACAGTCTAATACAAGTCCATATGCCTGAATACAGGGTTTGCAGTGCAATATAGTCCAGGACCATAGTCGCAGGGGAGGAGGCGGGCAAGCAGGCCTCTCCAGGACAAAGTGGCGAAGGGCACCTCGTCACACCATGGAACTGCTGTTTTGGGCAAGAAAATGTGCTTGCGGTCGGTCATAAAAGAACTTTCGGGTAACTTTTGATCTACTGCAGGGATTTGAACGATTTTTGAGAGTGTTCCTAATTGAAGTATGCTGAGTAAGAAAATGTATGTTTTATGTTTGTGACATGTATATTTTAGAAGTTACAAATATTGTGTATATTTTAAACTGTATGAATAATGGGATTAGGTGTCATACTAAGGGGAGGGGATGTGTGGGTTGCACCCGTGATGCTATTGGATATATTTTACACCTCCCCCTGTGGGCAGTCTTATATGTGTGAGATGGAAATAAAAGCCAGGCTGGATGTGCCAGTCCAGAGTTCCTTTTTTAACCCTCAAAGTGAAGTGTCGTCTCATTCTTGGGGGAGGATTTATTGTATGCTGTTCCAGTTTGACTGCTAGGAGTTTAAACCTATTCGTATGGTTTTCTATTCAACTGTCTACAGCATTCATATGCTTGAGAGGATTTATATGCTTCTTCGGTTCGGTGATTGTGGTGTCTGCCAGAGTGCTTGGAGTCCTCAGGAAACGCTAGGAGCATCCTTTAACGGAGGTACCCAGTCATGGTGCCAGGCGATCCGTTACATTGGTGGCAGCGGTGGGATGGCGTCCTAGTGCGAGGAGAAGCAGCTCAGAGACACTGGTAACGTTTGGAGCTACAAATGGAGGGTAACACTAGTATGCGTACAGCGGCCCTATCTTCAAAGGGACTAACTTTCGGCAAAACAAACATGGCGCTCAATTGCACTGGGGCAAAGTTTGACGAGATGCTGAAGGAGCGACTGCCTTACTTCGGACCCAACCCAACTGAGGAAATTGTGCAATTCGCGATGAATCTACTGATCGAGTTCCTGCTGTGCATAGCAGAACAGGACAATAGGAAGGCTCGGGGTGGGTTACCCACGCCCCAGCAACCGGATACAGTTCAGGGAGAGAAGCGTGTCGTCCCCCCTACCCAGCGGCAGTCTACAGTTCAGGGAGAGGAGCTGGTTACCCCCTCTCCCTAGCAGAAGCATAACCCACCAAGGGGAGACAGTAAGCCCCACACCAGCGCAGATGGGACCGTGGTCTCTGCGCCCAAGTTACAGGGAGCTAAAGGTGCCATCCTTGCTCCCCAGCGGCAGTCTACGGTTCAGGGAGAGGAGCCTGTTATTCCCTCTCCCCAGCAGCTGAAGGTGTGTAAGGGAGAGGAGTTTGTTATTCCCTCTCCCTAGCGGCAGCGCAGCTCACCAAGGGGAGACAGTAAGCCCCTGACCAGCGCAGATGGGACCGTGGTCTCTGCGCCCTGCCTACAGGGAGTACAGAGGGTCAGCCCTGCTCCCCAGCAGCTGGGAGTGTGTAAAGGAGAGGAGTTTGTTACCCCCTCTCCCCAGCGACAACCTAACCCACCAAGGGGAGATGTTAAGCGCCACAACAGTGTAGATGGGATCGTAGTCTCTGCATCTGCACCACCGGGGGTAGAGACAGTCTGCGCGGTTCCCCAACAGCAAGGCAAAGTAATTGAAGGGGAGACAGTCGTTTTTCCCCTACCACAAGAGAGGGTGTCGCAGGGAGAGGAGCCTATTACCCCCCTCTCCCCAGCGGCAGTTTACAGTTCAGGGAGAGGAGCCGGTTACCCCCTCTCCCCAGCGGTGGAAAGTGTGTAAGGGAGAGGAGTTTGTTACCCCCTCTCCCCAGCGGCAGCTTAGCACACTAAGGGGAGAGAGTAAGCCCCACAACCGTGCAGATGGGATCGTAGTCTCTGCATCTGCACCACCGGGGGTAGAGACAGTCTGCCCGGTTCCCCAACAGCAAGGCAAAGTAATTGAAGGGGAGACAGTCATTTTTCCCCTACCACAAGAGAGGGTGTCGCAGGGAGAGGAGCCTATTACCCCCCTCTCCCCAGCGGCAGTTTACAGTTCAGGGAGAGGAGCCGGTTACCCCCTCTCCCCAGCGGTGGAAAGTGTGTAAGGGAGAGGAGTTTGTTACCCCCTCTCCCCAGCGGCAGCTTAGCACACTAAGGGGAGACAGTAAGCCCCACAACCGTGCAGATGGGATCGTAGTCTCTGCATCTGCACCACCGGGGGTAGAGACAGTCTGCCCGGTTCCCCAACAGCAAGGCAAAGTAATTGAAGGGGAGACAGTCGTTTTTCCCCTACAACAAGAGAGGGGGTCGCAGAGAGAGGAGCCGGTTACCCCTTTTCCCCAACAACAGCTTTGTTCAACCAGGGGAGAGGGCACCCTGGTTACTTTTTCCCCAAGCCATGGGTCTACAACTGGGCACAAGCAGCAGGGGGCCATATGCACAACTACATCCTTTGGAAATGGCTGGACGACTATCAGAGCCCCAGACCGACTGGAGGTCTGGAGTCTGGATAGTCTTAATGGGAAAGGGGAGAAATGTGGCGGAACCCGCCTGGACACTGGGCATTGGAGGGGCCTGGCTGCCTGCCTCCTACCTGCTGACTATGGCCCCTGGAAAATTGGTACGTTTAAAGAACTATATTTGGGCATGTGATATTTTATATTACTGCTACTGGACCTTTAAGGGCCATCCGTGGACCTATTGGGACTTTTTGGGATAATGTACCTTTAAGACTGTGTAGCGGAAACCCTTTTGTTGGCTGTCCCCTCCCTGTCTTGTTGTATTGCCCTCACCTACCCTACCTTGTCCCTAAAGACAAATAATGTTCCTGGCCTCTGATTACTTTGGAGCAGTGCTGTAACTTTAAAGGGGCACTTCGGACACAGTCAAAGCAGTCGAAGCTGTCGAAGTTGACGAAGTTACCAGCATCGGACAAAGGACCACGTGGCGGCGGCCATTTTAACTTCGAACACCGCCGACCCTTACCATCCCCTCCACTTCGACACTTCGACTAAAGTCGAAGTACAGGCAACACTTCGAACGGGACTTAGTCGTTTTTATGCAGGAAACTGACCGACCGCACAGCCCAAATCCATGGAACTGTTTTGGGCAAGAAAATGTGCTTGCGGTCAGTCATAAAAGAACTTCCAGGTAACTTTTGATCTACTGGAGGGATTTGAACGATTTTTGAGAGTGTTCCTAAATGAAGTATGCTGAGTAAGAAAATGTATGTTTTATGTTTGTGACATGTATATTTTAGAAGTTACAAATATTGTGTAAAAAGTATATTTTAAACTGTATGAATAATGGGATTAGGTGTCATACTTAGGGGAGGGGATGTGTGGGTTGCACCCGTGATGCTATTGGATATTTTACACCTCCCCTGTGGGCGGTCTTATATGTGCGAGATGGAAATAAAAGCCAGGCTGGATGTGCCAGTCCAGAGTCCCTGTTTTAACCCTCAAAGTGAAGTGTCGTCTCATTCTTGGGGGAGGATTTATTGTATGCTGTTCCAGTTTGACTGCTAGGAGTGTAAACCTATTCGTATGGTTTCCTATTCAACTGTCTACAGCATTCATATGCTTGAGAGGATTTATATGCTTCTTTGGTTCGGTGATTGTGGTGTCTGCCAGAGTGCTTGGAGTCCTCAGGAAATGCTAGGAGCATCCTTTAACGGAGGTACCCAGTCGGGGTGCCAGGCGATCCGTTACAAGAACACTTCACACAATTTCCCCAGAAATTGTAGCTTTTCTAGTTATTAAGTGTTCTTGCATAGCAAGACCACTTAATGTTATCTCACATATATATTATTAAGTGTTCTTGCATAGCAAGACCACTTAATGTTATCTCACATATATATTATTATTATTAAGTGTTCTTGCATAGCAAGACCACTTAATGTTATCTCACATATATATTATTAAGTGTTCTTGCATAGCAAGACCACTTAATGTTATCTCACATATATATTATTATTATTATTAAGTGTTCTTGCATAGCAAGACCACTTAATGTTATCTCACATATATATTATTAAGTGTTCTTGCATAGCAAGACCACTTACTGTTATCTCACATATATATTAATAAGTGTTCTTGCATAGCAAGACCACTTACTGTTATCTCACGTATATATTATTAAGTGCTCTTGCATAGCAAGACCACTTACTGTTATCTCACATATATATTATTAAGTGCTCTTGCATAGCAAGACCACTTACTGTTATCTCACATATATATTATTACGTGTTCTTGCATAGCAAGACCACTTAATGTTATCTCACATATATATTATTAAGTGTTCTTGCATAGCAAGACCACTTAATGTTATCTCACATATATATTATTATTATTATTCTTATTAGTTTTTAAAATACGACCGTTTGAAGATGGCAACCGCAAAAATACTCTGACCTGTGCAAGGCTGCAGCAGCAAGTGATGTCATAGACAGGGCCTTTTGCACCTTCTAATGTTTTTCTAACTGTATGTTTTAATGTAACTGTGAAGCACTTTGGGCAACAACGTTGCAATTAAATGTGCTATATAAATAAATAATAACAGTTACTCCGCCCACTCCAGTTGTAGACTACTGGTGGAGGCAAGAACACTTCACAATTTCCCCAGAAATTGTAGCTTTTCTAGTTAAGTGTTCTTGCATAGCAAGACCACTTAATGTTATCTCACATATATATTATTATTATTATTCTTATTATTCTTATTATAGCCAAATTTGCCACCCTAACTCCTCCCAAAGTTTTTACACTACATAGACAAAAATATACCAAAACGTGCAGATTGTTCCCGATCGGATTGCTATTACTTTGTGGAACGTTTCGCCGAATGGTTCACGGAATATCGTCGTTCTTGTGGCGAAATTTGTCCCATAGGAATGAATGGCAAAGCTAGAGTGGGAGCTGGCAAAAGATGAAAAATCAGGACATGATTTCTAAACTGCCACCACTTGCTCATTTTCAGGCCCACCTACACAAATCTTATATCAAAACGTTCAGCTATCCCTGCTGCCACTAGAAATGTCCACGGCTAAGCCATAGTCCTGATAGTTTTCACAATATGACCATTTGTTTGCAACTCACGCCGTCCATTGACATTCATTGAAACTCCACTCTGCAAAGCTCACATTTGAAGGGCAATTTCTAAACTGCGACTGTGCCTTCATTGTTAATATCTCAGAGACATACTATACAGCAAAATGTAGGTCTGGGTCTTGTGATTCTCACAATATAAAGCTCTTCACTGTAGGATTTATAGTTTTTAAAATACGACCATTTGAAGATGGCAACCGCCAAAATACTCTGACCTGTGCAAGGCTGCAGCAGCAAGTGATGTCATAGACAAAACCTTTTACACCTGCTAATTTTTTATAACTGTATGTTTTAATGTAACTGTGAAGCACTTTGGGCAACAACATTGCAATTAAATGTGCTATATAAATAAATACGAACAGTTACTCCGCCCACTCTAGTTGTAGACTACTGATGGAGGCAAGAACACTTCACACAATTTCCCCAGAAATTGTAGCTTTTCTAGTTATTATTATTATTCTTATTATAGCCAAATTTGCCACCCTAACTCCTCCCACAGTTTTTACACTACATAGCCGAAAATTTACCAAAACGTGCAGATTGTTCCCGATCGGATTGCTATTACTTTGTAGAACATTTCGCCGAATGGTTCACGGAATATCGTCGTTCTTGTGGCAAAATTTGTCCCATAGGAATGAATGGCAAAGCTAGAGTGGGAGCTGGCAAAAGCTGAAAAATCAGGACATGATTTCTAAACTGCCACCACTCCCTCATTTTCAGGCCCACCTACACAAATCTTATATCAAAACGTTCAGCTATCCCTGCTTCCACTAAAAATGTCCACAGCTAAGTCGTATTCCTTATAGTTTTCACAATATGACCATTTGTTTGCAACTCACGCAGTCCATTGACATTCATTAAAACTCCACTCTGCAAAGCTCACATTTGAAGGGCAATTTCTAAACTGCGACTGTGCCTTCATTGTTAATATCTCAGAGACATACTATACATCAAAATGTAGGTCTGGGTCTTGTGATTCTCACAATATAAAGCTCTTCACTGTAGGATTTATAGTTTTTAAAATACGACCGTTTGAAGATGGCAACCGCAAAAATACTCTGACCTGTGCAAGGCTGCAGCAGCAAGTGATGTCATAGACAGGGCCTTTTGCACCTTCTAATGTTTTTATAACTGTATGTTTTAATGTAACTGTGAAGCACTTTGGGCAACAACGTTGCAATTAAATGTGCTATATAAATAAATAATAACAGTTACTCCGCCCACTCCAGTTGTAGACTACTGGTGGAGGCAAGAACACTTCACAATTTCCCCAGAAATTTTAGCTTTTCTAGTTCTTATTCTTATTCTTATTATAGCCAAATTTGCCACCCTAACTCCTCCCACAGTTTTTACACTACATAGACAAAAAATTACCAAAACGTGCAGATTGTTCCCGATCGGATTGCTATTACTTTGTGGAATGTTTCACCGAATGGTTCTCGGAATATCGTCGTTCTTGTGGCGAAATTTGTCCCATAGGAATGAATGGCAAAGCTAGAGTGGGAGCTGGCAAAAGTTGAAAAATCAGGACATGATTTCTAAACTGCCACCACTCCCTCATTTTCAGGCCCAACTTCTCAAATCTTATATCAAAACGTTCAGCTATCCCCGCTGCCACTAAAAACGTCAACAGCTAAGCCATAGTCCTTATAGTTTTCACAATATGACAATTTGTTTGCAACTCACGCAGTCCATTGACATTCATTGAAACTCCACTCTGCAAAGCTCACATTTGAAGGGCAATTTCTAAACTGCGACTGTGCCTTAATTGTTAATATCTCAGAGACATACTATACATCAAAATGTAGGTCTGGGTCTTGTGATTCTCACAATATAAAGCTCTTCGCTGTAGGATGTATAGTTTTTAAAATACGACCGTTTGAAGATGGCAACCGCCGAAATACTCTGAAATGTGCCAGGCTGAAGCAGCAAGTGATGTCATAGACAGGGCCTTTTGCACCTGCTAATGTTTTTATAACTGTATGTTTTAATGAAACTGTGAAGCACTTTGGGCAACAACGTTGCAATTAAATGTGCTATATAAATAAATAATAACAGTTACTCCGCCCACTCCAGTTGTAGACTACTGGTGGAGGCAAGAACACTTCACAATTTCCCCAGAAATTGTAGCTTTTCTAGTTATTAAGTGTTCTTGCATAGCAAGACCACTTAATGTTATCTCACATATATATTATTATTATTATTCTTATTATAGCCAAATTTGCCACCCTAACTCCTCCCACAGTTTTTACACTACATAGACAAAAATTCACCAAAACGTGCAGATTGTTCCCGATCGCGTTGCTATTACTTTGTGGAACGTTTCGCTGAATGGTTCTCGGAATATCGTCGTTCTTGTGGCGAAATTTGTCCCATAGGAATGAATGGCAAAATGTTCAAAACTAGAGTGGGAGCTGGCAAAAGCTGAAAAATCAGGACATGATTTCTAAACTGCCACCACTCCCTCATTTTCAGGCCCACCTACACAAATCTTATATCAAAACGTTCAGCTATCCCTGCTGCCACTAAAAATGTCCACAGCTAAGTCGTATTCCTTATAGTTTTCACAATATGACCATTTGTTTGCAACTCACGCAGTCCATTGACATTCATTGAAACTCCACTCTGCAAAGCTCACATTTGAAGGGCAATTTCTAAACTGCGACTGTGCCTTCATTGTTAATATCTCAGAGACATACTATACATCAAAATGTAGGTCTGGGTCTTGTGATTCTCACAATATAAAGCTCTTCACTGTAGGATTTATAGTTTTTAAAATACGACCGTTTGAAGATGGCAACCGCAAAAATACTCTGACCTGTGCAAGGCTGCAGCAGCAAGTGATGTCATAGACATGCACCTGCTAATGGTTTCTATAACTGTATGTTTTAATGAAACTGTGAAGCACTTTGGGCAACAACGTTGCAATTAAATGTGCTATATAAATAAATAATAACAGTTACTCCGCCCACTCCAGTTGTAGACTACTGGTGGAGGCAAGAACACTTCACACAATTTCCCCAGAAATTGTAGGTTTTCTAGTTCTTATTATTCTTATTATAGCCAAATTTACCACCCTAACTCCTCCCACAGTTTTTACACTACATAGACAAAAATATACCAAAACGTGCAGATTGTTCCCGATCGGATTGCTATTACTTTGTGGAACGTTTCGACGAATGGTTCTCGGAATATCGTCGTTCTTGTGGCGAAATTTGTCCCATAGGAATGAATGGCAAAGCTAGAGTGGGAGCTGGCAAAAGCTGAAAAATCAGGACATGATTTCTAAACTGCCACCACTCCCTCATTTTCAGGCCCACCTACACAAATCTTAAATCAAAACTTTCAGCTATCCCCGCTGCCACTAGAAATGTCCACGGCTAAGCCATAGTCCTGATAGTTTTCACAATATGACCATTTGTTTGCAACTCACGCCTTCCATTGACATTCATTGAAACTCCACTCTGCAAAGCTCACATTTGAAGGGCAATTTCTAAACTGTGACTGTGCCTTAATTGTTAATATTGCAGAGACATACTATGCATCAAAATGTAGGTCTGGGTCTTGTGATTCTCACAATATAAAGCTCTTCGCTGTAGGATTTATAGTTTTAAAAATATGACCGTTTGAAGATGACAACCGCAAAAATACTCTGACATGTGCCAGGCTGCAGCAGCAAGTGATGTCATAGACGGGGCCTTTTGCACCTGCTAATGTTTTTATAACTGGATGTTTTAATGTAACTGTGAAGCACTTTGGGCAACAACATTGCAATTAAATGTGCTATATAAATAAATAATAACAGTTACTCCGCCCACTCCAGTTGTAGACTACTGGTGGAGGCAAGAACACTTCACAATTTCCCCAGAAATTGTAGCTTTTCTAGTTATTATTATTATAGCCAAATTTGCCACCCTAACTCCTCCCACAGTTTTTACACTACATAGACAAAAATTTACCAAAACGTGCAGATTGTTCCCGATCGGATTGCTATTACTTTGTGGAACGTTTCGCCGAATGGTTCACGGAATATCGTCGTTCTTGTGGCAAAATTTGTCCCTTAGGAATGAATGGCAAAGCTAGAGTGGGAGCTGGCAAAAGCTGAAAAATCAGGACATGATTTCTAAACTGCCACCACTCCCTCATTTTCAGGCCCACCTACACAAATCTTATATCAAAACGTTCAGCTATCCCTGCTGCCACTACAAATGTCCACAGCTAAGCCATAGTCCTTATAGTTTTCACAATATGACCATTTGTTTGCAACTCACGCAGTCCATTGACATTCATTGAAACTCCACTCTGCAAAGCTCACATTTGAAGGGCAATTTCTAAACTGTGACTGTGCCTTAATTGTTTATATTGCAGAGACATACTATGCATCAAAATGTAGGTCTGGGTCTTGTGATTCTCACAATATAAAGCTCTTCGCTGTAGGATTTATAGTTTTAAAAATATGACCGTTTGAAGATGACAACCGCAAAAATACTCTGACATGTGCCAGGCTGCAGCAGCAAGTGATGTCATAGACGGGGCCTTTTGCACCTGCTAATGTTTTTATAACTGGATGTTTTAATGTAACTGTGAAGCACTTTGGGCAACAACATTGCAATTAAATGTGCTATATAAATAAATAATAACAGTTACTCCGCCCACTCCAGTTGTAGACTACTGGTGGAGGCAAGAACACTTCACAATTTCCCCAGAAATTGTAGCTTTTCTAGTTATTATTATTATAGCCAAATTTGCCACCCTAACTCCTCCCACAGTTTTTACACTACATAGACAAAAATTTACCAAAACGTGCAGATTGTTCCCGATCGGATTGCTATTACTTTGTGGAACGTTTCGCCGAATGGTTCACGGAATATCGTCGTTCTTGTGGCAAAATTTGTCCCTTAGGAATGAATGGCAAAGCTAGAGTGGGAGCTGGCAAAAGCTGAAAAATCAGGACATGATTTCTAAACTGCCACCACTCCCTCATTTTCAGGCCCACCTACACAAATCTTATATCAAAACGTTCAGCTATCCCTGCTGCCACTACAAATGTAAACAGCTAATCCATAGTCCTTATAGTTTTCACAATATGACCATTTGTTTGCAACTCACGCAGTCCATTGACATTCATTGAAACTCCACTCTGCAAAGCTCACATTTGAAGGGCAATTTCTAAACTGTGACTGTGCCTTAATTGTTAATATTGCAGAGACATACTATGCATCAAAATGTAGGTCTGGGTCTTGTGATTCTCACAATATAAAGCTCTTCGCTGTAGGATTTATAGTTTTTAAAATACGACCATTTGAAGATGGCAACCGCAAAAATACTCCGACCAGTGCAAGGCTGCAGCAGCAAGTGATGTCACAGACAGGGCCTTTTGCACCTGCTAATGGTTTGTATAACTGTATGTTTTAATGTAACTGTGAAGCACTTTGGGCAACAACGTTGCAATTAAATGTGCTATATAAATAAATAATAACTAAGTAGACTACTGGTGGAGGCAAGAACACTTCACACAATTTCCCCAGAAATTGTAGCTTTTCTAGTTAATATTATTATTATTATTATTATAGCCAAATTTGCCACCCTAACTCCTCCCACAGTTTTTACACTACATAGACAAAAATACACCAAAACGTGCAGATTGTTCCCGATCGGATTGCTATTACTTTGTGGAACGTTTCGGCGAATGGTTCTCGGAATATCGTCGTTCTTGTGGCGAAATTTGTCCCATAGGAATGAATGGCAAAGCTAGAGTGGGAGCTGGCAAAAGCTGAAAAATCAGGACATGATTTCTAAACTGCCACCACTCCCTCATTTTCAGGCCCACCTACACAAATCTTAAATCAAAACGTTAAGCTATCCCTGCTGCCACTACAAATGTCCACAGCTAAGCCATAGTCCTTATAGTTTTCACAATATGACCATTTGTTTGCAACTCACGCAGTCCATTGACATTCATTGAAACTCCACTCTGCAAAGCTCACATTTGAAGGGCAATTTCTAAACTGTGACTGTGCCTTAATTGTTAATATTGCAGAGACATACTATGCATCAAAATGTAGGTCTGGGTCTTGTGATTCTCACAATATAAAGCTCTTCGCTGTAGGATTTATAGTTTTTAAAATACGACCATTTGAAGATGGCAACCGCAAAAATACTCCGACCAGTGCAAGGCTGCAGCAGCAAGTGATGTCATAGACAGGGCCTTTTGCACCTGCTAATGGTTTGTATAACTGTATGTTTTAATGTAACTGTGAAGCACTTTGGGCAACAACGTTGCAATTAAATGTGCTATATAAGTAAATAATAACAGTTACTCCGCCCACTCCAGTTGTAGACTACTGGTGGAGGCAAGAACACTTCACACAATTTCCCCAGAAATTGTAGCTTTTCTAGTTAAGTGTTCTTGCATAGCAAGACCACTTAATGTTATCTCACATATATATTATTCTTATTCTTATTCTTATTATAGCCAAGTTTGCCACCCTAACTCCTCCCACAGTTTTTACACTACATAGACAAAAATTTACCAAAACGTGCAGATTGTTCCCGATCGGATTGCTATTACTTTGTGGAACGTTTCGCCGAATGGTTCACGGAATATCGTCGTTCTTGTGGCAAAATTTGTCCCTTAGGAATGAATGGCAAAGCTAGAGTGGGAGCTGGCAAAAGCTGAAAAATCAGGACATGATTTCTAAACTGCCACCACTCCCTCATTTTCAGGCCCACCTACACAAATCTTATATCAAAACGTTCAGCTATCCCTGCTGCCACTACAAATGTCCACAGCTAAGCCATAGTCCTTATAGTTTTCACAATATGACCATTTGTTTGCAACTCACGCAGTCCATTGACATTCATTGAAACTCCACTCTGCAAAGCTCACATTTGAAGGGCAATTTCTAAACTGTGACTGTGCCTTAATTGTTAATATTGCAGAGACATACTATGCATCAAAATGTAGGTCTGGGTCTTGTGATTCTCACAATATAAAGCTCTTCGCTGTAGGATTTATAGTTTTTAAAATACGACCATTTGAAGATGGCAACCGCAAAAATACTCCGACCAGTGCAAGGCTGCAGCAGCAAGTGATGTCACAGACAGGGCCTTTTGCACCTGCTAATGGTTTGTATAACTGTATGTTTTAATGTAACTGTGAAGCACTTTGGGCAACAACGTTGCAATTAAATGTGCTATATAAATAAATAATAACTAAGTAGACTACTGGTGGAGGCAAGAACACTTCACACAATTTCCCCAGAAATTGTAGCTTTTCTAGTTAATATTATTATTATTATTATTATAGCCAAATTTGCCACCCTAACTCCTCCCACAGTTTTTACACTACATAGACAAAAATACACCAAAACGTGCAGATTGTTCCCGATCGGATTGCTATTACTTTGTGGAACGTTTCGGCGAATGGTTCTCGGAATATTGTCGTTCTTGTGGCGAAATTTGTCCCATAGGAATGAATGGCAAAGCTAGAGTGGGAGCTGGCAAAAGCTGAAAAATCAGGACATGATTTCTAAACTGCCACCACTCCCTCATTTTCAGGCCCACCTACACAAATCTTATATCAAAACGTTCAGCTATCCCTGCTGCCACTACAAATGTCCACAGCTAAGCCATAGTCCTTATAGTTTTCACAATATGACCATTTGTTTGCAACTCACGCAGTCCATTGACATTCATTGAAACTCCACTCTGCAAAGCTCACATTTGAAGGGCAATTTCTAAACTGTGACTGTGCCTTAATTGTTAATATTGCAGAGACATACTATGCATCAAAATGTAGGTCTGGGTCTTGTGATTCTCACAATATAAAGCTCTTCGCTGTAGGATTTATGGTTTTAAAAATATGACCGTTTGAAGATGACAACCGCAAAAATACTCTGACATGTGCCAGGCTGCAGCAGCAAGTGATGTCATAGACGGGGCCTTTTGCACCTGCTAATGTTTTTATAACTGGATGTTTTAATGTAACTGTGAAGCACTTTGGGCAACAACATTGCAATTAAATGTGCTATATAAATAAATAATAACAGTTACTCCGCCCACTCCAGTTGTAGACTACTGGTGGAGGCAAGAACACTTCACACAATTTCCCCAGAAATTGTAGCTTTTCTAGTTAAGTGTTCTTGCATAGCAAGACCACTTAATGTTATCTCACATATATATTATTAAGTGTTCTTGCATAGCAAGACCACTTAATGTTATCTCACATATATATTATTATTATTATTCTTATTATAGCCAAATTTGCCACCCTAACTCCTCCCACAGTTTTTACACTACATAGACAAAAATTTACCAAAACGTGCAGATTGTTCCCGATCGCGTTGCTATTACTTTGTGGAACGTTTCGCTGAATGGTTCTCGGAATATCGTCGTTCTTGTGGCGAAATTTGTCCCATAGGAATGAATGGCAAAGCTAGAGTGGGAGCTGGCAAAAGCTGAAAAATCAGGACATGATTTCTAAACTGCCACTACTCCCTCATTTTCAAGCCCACCTACACAAATCTTATATCAAAACGTTCAGCTATCCCTGCTGCCACTAAAAATGTCCACGGCTAAGCCATAGTCCTGATTGTTTTCGCAATATGACCATTTGTTTGCAACTCACGCAGTCCATTGACATTCATTGAAACTCCACTCTGCAAAGCTCACATTTGAAGGGCAATTTCTAAACTGTGACTGTGCCTTCCTTGTTAATATCTCAGAGACATACTATACATCAAAATGTAGGTCTGGGTCTTGTGATTCTCACAATATAAAGCTCTTCACTGTAGGAATTATAGTTTTTAAAATACGACCGTTTGAAGATGGCAACCGCAAAAATACTCTGACCTGTGCAAGGCTGCAGCAGCAAGTGATGTCATAGACAGGGCCATTTGCACCTGCTAATGTTTTTATAACTGTATGTTTTAATGTAACTGTGCAACAACGTTGCAATTAAATGTGCTATATAAATAAATAATAACAGTTACTCCGCCCACTCCAGTTGTATACTACTGGTGGAGGCAAGAACACTTCACAATTTCCCCAGAAATTGTAGCTTTTCTAGTTCTTATTCTTATTCTTATTATAGCCAAGTTTGCCACCCTAACTCCTCCCACAGTTTTTACACTACATAGACAAAAATTTACCAAAACGTGCAGATTGTTCCCGATCGGATTGCTATTACTTTGTGGAACGTTTCGCCGAATGGTTCACGGAATATCGTCGTTCTTGTGGCAAAATTTGTCCCTTAGGAATGAATGGCAAAGCTAGAGTGGGAGCTGGCAAAAGCTGAAAAATCAGGACATGATTTCTAAACTGCCACCACTCCCTCATTTTCAGGCCCACCTACACAAATCTTATATCAAAACGTTCAGCTATCCCTGCTGCCACTACAAATGTCCACAGCTAAGCCATAGTCCTTATAGTTTTCACAATATGACCATTTGTTTGCAACTCACGCAGTCCATTGACATTCATTGAAACTCCACTCTGCAAAGCTCACATTTGAAGGGCAATTTCTAAACTGTGACTGTGCCTTAATTGTTAATATTGCAGAGACATACTATGCATCAAAATGTAGGTCTGGGTCTTGTGATTCTCACAATATAAAGCTCTTCGCTGTAGGATTTATAGTTTTAAAAATATGACCGTTTGAAGATGACAACCGCAAAAATACTCTGACATGTGCCAGGCTGCAGCAGCAAGTGATGTCATAGACGGGGCCTTTTGCACCTGCTAATGTTTTTATAACTGGATGTTTTAATGTAACTGTGAAGCACTTTGGGCAACAACATTGCAATTAAATGTGCTATATAAATAAATAATAACAGTTACTCCGCCCACTCCAGTTGTAGACTACTGGTGGAGGCAAGAACACTTCACACAATTTCCCCAGAAATTGTAGCTTTTCTAGTTAAGTGTTCTTGCATAGCAAGACCACTTAATGTTATCACACATATATATTATTAAGTGTTCTTGCATAGCAAGACCACTTAATGTTATCTCACATATATATTATTATTATTATTCTTATTATAGCCAAATTTGCCACCCTAACTCCTCCCACAGTTTTTACACTACATAGACAAAAATTTACCAAAACGTGCAGATTGTTCCCGATCGCGTTGCTATTACTTTGTGGAACGTTTCGCTGAATGGTTCTCGGAATATCGTCGTTCTTGTGGCGAAATTTGTCCCATGGGAATGAATGGCAAAGCTAGAGTGGGAGCTGGCAACAGCTGAAAAATCAGGACATGATTTCTAAACTGCCACTACTCCCTCATTTTCAGGCCCACCTACACAAATCTTATATCAAAACGTTCAGCTATCCCTGCTGCCACTACAAATGTCCACAGCTAAGCCATAGTCCTTATAGTTTTCGCAATATGACCATTTGTTTGCAACTCACGCAGTCCATTGACATTCATTGAAACGCCACTCTGCAAAGCTCACATTTGAAGGGAAATTTCTAAACTGCGACTGTGCCTTCCTTGTTAATATCTCAGAGACATACTATACATCACAATGTAGGTCTGGGTCTTGTGATTCTCACAATATAAAGCTCTTCACTGTAGGAATTATAGTTTTTAAAATACGACCGTTTGAAGATGGCAACCGCAAAAATACTCTGACCTGTGCAAGGCTGCAGCAGCAAGTGATGTCATAGACAGGGCCATTTGCACCTGCTAATGTTTTTATAACTGTATGTTTTAATGTAACTGTGCAACAACGTTGCAATTAAATGTGCTATATAAATAAATAATAACAGTTACTCCGCCCACTCCAGTTGTATACTTCTGGTGGAGGCAAGAACACTTCACAATTTCCCCAGAAATTGTAGCTTTTCTAGTTCTTATTCTTATTCTTATTATAGCCAAGTTTGCCACCCTAACTCCTCCCACAGTTTTTACACTACATAGACAAAAATTTACCAAAACGTGCAGATTGTTCCCGATCGGATTGCTATTACTTTGTGGAACGTTTCGCCGAATGGTTCACGGAATATCGTCGTTCTTGTGGCAAAATTTGTCCCTTAGGAATGAATGGCAAAGCTAGAGTGGGAGCTGGCAAAAGCTGAAAAATCAGGACATGATTTCTAAACTGCCACCACTCCCTCATTTTCAGGCCCACCTACACAAATCTTATATCAAAACGTTCAGCTATCCCTGCTGCCACTACAAATGTCCACAGCTAAGCCATAGTCCTTATAGTTTTCACAATATGACCATTTGTTTGCAACTCACGCAGTCCATTGACATTCATTGAAACTCCACTCTGCAAAGCTCACATTTGAAGGGCAATTTCTAAACTGTGACTGTGCCTTAATTGTTAATATTGCAGAGACATACTATGCATCAAAATGTAGGTCTGGGTCTTGTGATTCTCACAATATAAAGCTCTTCGCTGTAGGATTTATAGTTTTAAAAATATGACCGTTTGAAGATGACAACCGCAAAAATACTCTGACATGTGCCAGGCTGCAGCAGCAAGTGATGTCATAGACGGGGCCTTTTGCACCTGCTAATGTTTTTATAACTGGATGTTTTAATGTAACTGTGAAGCACTTTGGGCAACAACATTGCAATTAAATGTGCTATATAAATAAATAATAACAGTTACTCCGCCCACTCCAGTTGTAGACTACTGGTGGAGGCAAGAACACTTCACACAATTTCCCCAGAAATTGTAGCTTTTCTAGTTAAGTGTTCTTGCATAGCAAGACCACTTAATGTTATCTCACATATATATTATTAAGTGTTCTTGCATAGCAAGACCACTTAATGTTATCTCACATATATATTATTATTATTATTCTTATTATAGCCAAATTTGCCACCCTAACTCCTCCCACAGTTTTTACACTACATAGACAAAAATTTACCAAAACGTGCAGATTGTTCCCGATCGCGTTGCTATTACTTTGTGGAACGTTTCGCTGAATGGTTCTCGGAATATCGTCGTTCTTGTGGCGAAATTTGTCCCATAGGAATAAATGGCAAAGCTAGAGTGGGAGCTGGCAAAAGCTGAAAAATCAGGACATGATTTCTAAACTGCCACTACTCCCTCATTTTCAAGCCCACCTACACAAATCTTATATCAAAACGTTCAGCTATCCCTGCTGCCACTAAAAATGTCCACGGCTAAGCCATAGTCCTGATAGTTTTCGCAATATGACCATTTGTTTGCAACTCACGCAGTCCATTGACATTCATTGAAACGCCACTCTGCAAAGCTCACATTTGAAGGGAAATTTCTAAACTGCGACTGTGCCTTCCTTGTTAATATCTCAGAGACATACTATACATCAAAATGTAGGTCTGGGTCTTGTGATTCTCACAATATAAAGTTCTTCACTGTAGGAATTATAGTTTTTAAAATACGACCGTTTGAAGATGGCAACCGCAAAAATACTCTGACCTGTGCAAGGCTGCAGCAGCAAGTGATGTCATAGACAGGGCCATTTGCACCTGCTAATGTTTTTATAACTGTATGTTTTAATGTAACTGTGCAACAACGTTGCAATTAAATGTGCTATATAAATAAATAATAACAGTTACTCCGCCCACTCCAGTTGTATACTACTGGTGGAGGCAAGAACACTTCACAATTTCCCCAGAAATTGTAGCTTTTCTAGTTCTTATTTTTATTCTTATTATAGCCAAGTTTGCCACCCTAACTCCTCCCACAGTTTTTACACTACATAGACAAAAATTTACCAAAACGTGCAGATTGTTCCCGATCGGATTGCTATTACTTTGTGGAACGTTTCGCCGAATGGTTCACGGAATATTGTCGTTCTTGTGGCAAAATTTGTCCCTTAGGAATGAATGGCAAAGCTAGAGTGGGAGCTGGCAAAAGCTGAAAAATCAGGACATGATTTCTAAACTGCCACCACTCCCTCATTTTCAGGCCCACCTACACAAATCTTATATCAAAACGTTCAGCTATCCCTGCTGCCACTACAAATGTCCACAGCTAAGCCATAGTCCTTATAGTTTTCACAATATGACCATTTGTTTGCAACTCACGCAGTCCATTGACATTCATTGAAACTCCACTCTGCAAAGCTCACATTTGAAGGGCAATTTCTAAACTGTGACTGTGCCTTAATTGTTAATATTGCAGAGACATACTATGCATCAAAATGTAGGTCTGGGTCTTGTGATTCTCACAATATAAAGCTCTTCGCTGTAGGATTTATAGTTTTTAAAATACGACCATTTGAAGATGGCAACCGCAAAAATACTCCGACCAGTGCAAGGCTGCAGCAGCAAGTGATGTCACAGACAGGGCCTTTTGCACCTGCTAATGGTTTGTATAACTGTATGTTTTAATGTAACTGTGAAGCACTTTGGGCAACAACGTTGCAATTAAATGTGCTATATAAATAAATAATAACTAAGTAGACTACTGGTGGAGGCAAGAACACTTCACACAATTTCCCCAGAAATTGTAGCTTTTCTAGTTAATATTATTATTATTATGGGCGGAGCCAAGCCAGCACACAGGACGGACGTGCAGAGAGATAGCTCCGTACTAATAAGCCCAAAAACGGCAGCAAACCGGTCGATAAATCGCCGATACACAGACCAGCACCCCCAAACTGCAATGGGGAAACGGGCGAAGAAAATTAAAGCAACCCTGGCCACGGGATCCCGAAATATCGGAGACTACATGCAGGGAGGCCTCCCGCGCATGGCGCCCAAAATGGCGGACCCACAAGCTGAAATCTCGTCGTCTGAGGAAGAACTCTCTCTGGACGCATTGGATGAGATCCCCCAAACCGGGGGCCTGCATGCAGAGTCCTCGGATGAGGAGAATAACATCCCAGCCACAAAAGGAGATATTAAATCTCTACTCCGAGACATCCGCAAGATGTTCCAGGCGGACCTAACAATACTGAGAGAAGATATGCTCTCAATCACAGGGCGAATAAAAGCTGCAGAGGATACATCCAACCACCTCAAAGCCGAGCAAAGCACACTTACTACAGAGCAGAAACGGCTAGCAGACTCACAAGCCACCATGTCCCTGAGACTGACCGAATTTGAAGATCGCAGTCGCAGCGAAAACATCAAGATTAAAGGCATACCTACCACGATAGAGAAAACAGAACTGCCACAATATATAAGACGTCTGCTTCAGCAACTGCTTCCCCACAGGCAGGCTAAAAGCATCTTGGTGGACAATATTTACAGAGTCCGCAGACAGGGCAGGCTGCCCCAGCAACCACAAAGCGATGTCATAATACAGCTTGTCACATACCTGGACAAAGCGGCAATCATGACAGCGGTCAGGGACTCACCCTCCCTGTCCTTCGAGCAACACACACTGTCATTTTACAATGACTTATCGAAGCCCACCATGCTCTGGCGGCAAACAATGCGCCCTGTTACCAGTGTGCTGAGACAGAAGAAGATTCCATATCGCTGGGGCACACCACGCTCCCTTCAGGTCACGGTGGAGGGAACAACGCACAAGCTACATTCACCAACGGAGGGCCAACTGCTCCTGACCCAGCGGGGCATCACACCGCAGATGGAACATAGGAAGGGCAGCCCCAGGATACAACAATGGGATGTGAACAACATCACCCCGTTTGAGCCAAGAAGAGGATCCCACCCAGCTACAACTGACCCAGGGGACTAAACACAAGGGACTACCGCTACCTGGCCTTGCAGAGGCATGGGATATTAACCCAAGTTACACACCTTCCCTGACCGTGGTCGGGTTCAAATCCCGGTTTGGACTACTCTGCACTAATCTAGTCAACGTTTTAAAATGTCAGTTACCGTTAAACAGTTAAAATGTCTTTATGCATAAATTATTTCACCCACAGAACTCAGCCCGAGCACTACCTGCGCAGAATGCGTACCACCTGTGGCCAGACCGCAAGCCTGGCAAAAGCACATACCAGCAGGCCAACAAATATGCCAGCTCCCAATCAACTCACACCCCTCCATGCCCACCACACGACAGTAGGGATGACACCCAGACGAAACACAGGAGGACCTAGCCAGAGGCGACACGCAGGTCAGCAGCGAGGCCAGTGCGCTCCGCTCACAAGAGCGCTGGCCACCTTAAGCACTCACACAACCCCAAGCCATTTTTCACCAGGCACCCACCTCCTGCATACTAACCCAGTGCCTCAGTAGACACCTGCGCACGCACTAACATCTACCCAGGCCGAGGGAGCACTTAGCTTTACCAGGGGACGACCCCCCGAGCAACATGTTAAGCCCCAGAGGGATTAGCTCACACACCACAACACAACAGCAAAACCCAACTCATGCAAACTGACTGCATATACTTTATTAAGCTGCTGTAAAGATACTTATGAATGTTGAATATGCATGTTTTTGTTACCATACTTACCATTTAAAAAAAAAGTGGATAACAAGATTACTGTACCTCTCTTTGCATGTGCATATCCACAAACAAAATAAAGAATTAAAAAAAAATATATATTATTATTATTATTATTATAGCCAAATTTGCCACCCTAACTCCTCCCACAGTTTTTACACTACATAGACAAAAATACACCAAAACGTGCAGATTGTTCCCGATCGGATTGCTATTACTTTGTGGAACGTTTCGGCGAATGGTTCTCGGAATATCGTCGTTCTTGTGGCGAAATTTGTCCCATAGGAATGAATGGCAAAGCTAGAGTGGGAGCTGGCAAAAGCTGAAAAATCAGGACATGATTTCTAAACTGCCACCACTCCCTCATTTTCAGGCCCACCTACACAAATCTTAAATCAAAACGTTAAGCTATCCCTGCTGCCACTACAAATGTCCACAGCTAAGCCATAGTCCTTATAGTTTTCACAATATGACCATTTGTTTGCAACTCACGCAGTCCATTGACATTCATTGAAACTCCACTCTGCAAAGCTCACATTTGAAGGGCAATTTCTAAACTGCGACTGTGCCTTAATTGTTAATATTGCAGAGACATACTATACATCAAAATGTAGGTCTGGGTCTTGTGATTCTCACAATATAAAGCTCTTCACTGTAGGATTAATAGTTTTTAAAATACGACCATTTGAAGATGGCAACCGCAAAAATACTCCGACCAGTGCAAGGCTGCAGCAGCAAGTTATGTCATAGACAGGGCCTTTTGCACCTGCCCATGTTTTTATAACTGTATGTTTTAATGTAACTGTGAAGCACTTTGGGCAACAATGTTGCAATTAAATGTGCTATATAAATAAATAATAACTAAGTAGACTACTGGTGGAGGCAAGAACACTTCACACAATTTCCCCAGAAATTGTAGCTTTTCTAGTTAATATTATTATTATTATTATTATTATAGCCAAATTTGCCACCCTAACTCCTCCCACAGTTTTTACACTACATAGACAAAAATACACCAAAACGTGCAGATTGTTCCCGATCGGATTGCTATTACTTTGTGGAACGTTTCGGCGAATGGTTCTCGGAATATCGTCGTTCTTGTGGCGAAATTTGTCCCATAGGAATGAATGGCAAAACTAGAGTGGGAGCTGGCAAAAGCTGAAAAATCAGGACATGATTTCTAAAGTGCCACCACTCCCTCATTTTCAGGCCCACCTACACAAATCTTAAATCAAAACGTTAAGCTATCCCTGCTGCCACTAAAAATGTCCACAGCTAAGCCATAGTCCTGATAGTTTTCTCAATATGACCATTTGTTTGCAACTCATGCCATCCATTGACTTTCATTAAAACTTCACTCTAGCGGGCTCAAATGTGAATGGCAATTTCTAAACTGCGACTGTGCCTTCATTTATACCATTTCAGAGACATAGTATGCATCAAAATGTAGGCCTGGGTCTTGTGATTCTCCCAATATAAAGCTCTTTGCTGTAGAATTTATAGTTTTTAAAATACGACCGTTTGAAGATGGCAACCGCCAAAATACTCTGACCTGTGCCAGGCTGGAGCAGCAAGTGATGACATGGACAGGGCCTTTTGTACACCTGCTAATGTTTTAAATGTATGTTTTAATGTAACTGTGAAGCACTTTGGACAACAACGTTGCAATTAAATGTGCTATATAAATAAATAATAACAGTTACTCTGCCCACTCCAGTTGTAGACTACTGGTGGAGGCAAGAACACTTCACAGAATTTCCCCGAGAAATTTTTGCTTTTCTAGTCTTTACTTAGTATTAGTAAATTTGGCTGAAAGACCAATTCAGGACTTTCAGTCTTTTAGTAGTGTGACGGAACCAATCTCGCCACATTGTATTGGAGGAGCCTGGTTGCCCGCCTGCTGCCTTTGGACTATGGACCAGACTTTATGGGAATGTGATACCCCAGATAGCTATACCATGGAGCCTATTCATATAATAAAAGACTATGGGAAAGACTTTAGCTCCATGGCAATTGTACTGTGTGAATAGGATCTGCGCGCTATTCGGTAGTTTTGTGCGCTCAGATCCCAGCTATCTGGGGATATGTGAAATGTCTGTGTGTTATGGATAAAAAGTAACTTTCTGTATTTTAAAGTGTTTTATGTCTTTCTGTAACCATGTGGTTAATGGAGTCTGCTTCTAGCCCTGGATAATTGGATTACTTTCCTCTTTGTCTCCAGGATAGAGGCCTATGTAAAACCTTTCTAAACTGGTTTGCCATGCGGCTAGCAAGGGACAAAAGATACTTTTAGTAACTTTTGAACCCCTGGTCGGATTCATGCCATTTTTTAATATGTTGTTCCCCTGAATGGATTGATTGTGGATATGTATTTTTATGTGAATGTGATGTATGGTTTTAAAGTTATGAAAGTTGTGTAAAAGTATATTTTAAACTGTATGCATAATGGGATTATGTGTCACACTAAGGGGAGGGGATGTGTGGGATGTAACATCTATGTCATTGGTTATTTTATGCCTCCCCCTGGGTGTGGCCTGTATGTGTACTCATGTAATAAAAACCAGGCTGGGTGCCCCAGCACCTCAGACCACTGCTTGACCTTCAACACGGAGCCTTGTCTCGTTCTTGGGGGGATTCACTGTATGCTGTTGGAGATTGATTGCTAGGAGTGTAAGCTGATGTCTGCTTTTCCTGTTCGTCTGCTAGCAGCTATTCGTGAGGTTCCAGCTTAGAGTGCTATCTTATTCCCTGGTATACAGTTCGGGAGTTTGATGTATTCGCCTATATCCAATTCGTGAGTTTTGATGTTCTGCAGTAGCTGTGCCTTTCTGTAAAAAGGGGATTATCGCCTAAACTGATTTTTCCCCTTTTATGCTGAAACGGTCCATTACAACTGGTGGCAAGCGGCGGGATCATTCCTACAGCCAGAAGGACAGCTACAGAACACCATTTCTTGGGATTTACAATTTGAGGGCAACGCATGTCTGAGTACAGCGACCCTGACAGCACCAGCATGGAACCAGCAGTGGAGTACGATGAGGGTGACATAGATGACCGGGATGCAATAAGGAAAGGCATCTGGTACCAGGCCCTGGATAACGTACAGTACCAGCGGGGCAAGAGTCTCCCCAGTGAAGAGCAGCGATGGCAGACACGACTGGCACTGCGGATGCCCTTCCTGGGAGAGCAGCCTCTGGAGCAATGGGTAAAGGAGCTCGAGCACCGGGTATGGCAGGAGCTGTGGCTGGAGGATGCCTACCAGGCGCTCTGGTGGTATAGGGCACAGTATATACCCTGGACAGCCGAACATGACAAGCCAGAGGGAGAGGAATTTGATGGCTTGTTATGGGAGTCCTTTGCAGAGCCTGGCTTCGGGAGCCCTGCGCAAACCAGACTTCAGGACATTTTCTATGAGAGGGAGGCTAGGCATGAGTGGGATGACCCCCATGAGGTAGAGCAAGACCTGGCTAACCTAGCAAACATGGAGTGGGAACTGGAGCAGGACTACCGAGATCTCTTCCACTCCATTGGGAAGGCTCAGCAGGACAGTAAAGTGACAGACCCAGATCCAGACCCATTCCGCTGGGAAGATATTGTGGAGGTTTACTGGGAAGAACCCCAGGTGGCCGGTAGAGATGGGACCGAGGTCTCTCCACCGGTCCTGCAGGGAATTGGGAGCCCAGTCTCCATTCCCCAGCGGCAGGCTGAGTTACAGGGGGCAGAGGTAGTTGGTCCTACCCCCCAACAGCAGAGTGATATGCCGGGAAGGCAGTGTGAAGTGCAGGGAGAGGAGAGCAGCGTCCTCCCTCCCCAGCGGCAGGCTGAGTTACAGGGGGCAGAGGTAGTTGGTCCTACCCCCCAGCAGCAGAGTGATATGCCGGGAAGGCAGTGTGAAGTGCAGGGAGAGGAGAGCAGCGTCCTCTCTCCCCAGCAGCGGATCATTGATGTGCAGGGAATAGAGAGCCCAGTCTCCTTTCCCCAGCGGCAGAGTGTCCAGCAAGGAATAGAGAGCCCAGTCTCCTTTCCCCAGCAGCAGGACACTGTATTGGGAGGAGAGACAGTCGGTCTCCCTCCACAAAGGCGGAAAGTATGTATGGGAGAGGAGCTTGCTACCACCTCTCCCCAGCGGCGGATCCGTGATGTGCAGGGAATAGAGAGCTCAGTCTCCTTTCCCCAGCGGCAGAGTGTCCAGCAAGGAATAGAGAGCCCAGTCTCCTTTCCCCAGCAGCAGGACACTGTATTGGGAGGAGAGACAGTCGGTCTCCCTCCACAAAGGCGGAAAGTATGTGTGGGAGAGGAGCTTACTACCACCTCTCCCCAGCAGCGGATCCGTAATGTGTCCAGTCTCCTTTCCCCAGCAGCAGGACACTGTATTGGGAGGAGAGACAGTCGGTCTCCCTCCACAAAGGCGGAAAGTATGTATGGGAGAGGAGCTTGCTACCACCTCTCCCCAGCGGCGGATCCGTAATGTGCAGGGAATAGAGAGCCCAGTCTCCTTTCCCCAGCGGCAGCGTGTTCTAGTGGGAGAGGAGCCTGTTACCCCCTCTCCCCAGCGGCAGCTTAATGTACCAGGGGGAGACTGTAAACCCCCCACCGGTGCAGATGGGACCATGGTCTCGGCACTCACCACACAGGGGGTAGGGACGGTCGGTCCTACCCCCCCACGACAGAGCTGTGTATCCAAGGGGGAGACGGTCCGTCTCCAGCAACCAGGCTCCAACCAGACTACTCCGGTGGTAGTGCTGGCACCAGGACAGAGTACCGCTGGTCTCTGCCCACTCAGCAACCCACCAAGGCAGCCTACCAGTCCCCTACACAGCCGTGGTGAGGCACCTGGACATGGACAAACTTCTCCTCTACCCAGGTGTAGTAACCATTTATTGTGGGTGGGCTGTACTGTTTTTTCTGCTTTGTGGGTGGGTTGCTGGACTAACCAGGGCACTGACCGGCAGGAGGTCAGGTACCCTGTTAGTCTTTTTGGAAAGGGGGAGGGATGTGACGGAACCAATCTCGCCACATTGTATTGGAGGAGCCTGGTTGCCCGCCTGCTGCCTTTGGACTATGGACCAGACTTTATGGGAATGTGATACCCCAGATAGCTATACCATGGAGCCTATTTATATAATGAAAGACTATGGGAAAGACTTTAGCTCCATGGCAATTGTACTGTGTGAATAGGATCTGCGCGCTATTCGGTAGTTTTGTGCGCTCAGATCCCAGCTATCTGGGGGTATGTGAAATGTCTGTGTGTTATGGATAAAAAGTAACTTTCTGTATTTTAAAGTGTTTTATGTCTTTCTGTAACCATGTGGTTAATGGAGTCTGCTTCTAGCCCTGGATAATTGGAGTACTTTCCTCTTTGTCTCCAGGATAGAGGCCTATGTAAAACCTTTCTAAACTGGTTTGCCATGCGGCTAGCAAGGGTCAAAAGATACTTTTAGTAACTTTTGAACCCCTGGTCGGATTCATGCCATTTTTTAACATGTTGTTCCCCTGGATTGATTGTGGATATATATTTTTATGTGAATGTGATGTATGGTTTTAAAGTTATGAAAGTTGTGTAAAAGTATATTTTAAACTGTATGCATAATGGGATTATGTGTCACACTAAGGGGAGGGGATGTGTGGGATGTAACATCTATGTCATTGGTTATTTTATGCCTCCCCCTGGGTGTGGCCTGTATGTGTACTCATGTAATAAAAACCAGGCTGGGTGCCCCAGCACCTCAGACCACTGCTTGACCTTCAACACGGAGCCTTGTCTCGTTCTTGGGGGGATTCACTGTATGCTGTTGGAGATTGATTGCTAGGAGTGTAAGCTGATGTCTGCTTTTCCTGTTCGTCTGCTAGCAGCTATTCGTGAGGTTCCAGCTTAGAGTGCTATCTTATTCCCTGGTATACAGTTCGGGAGTTTGATGTATTCGCCTATATCCAATTCGTGAGTTTTGATGTTCTGCAGTAGCTGTGCCTTTCTGTAAAAAGGGGATTATCGTCTAAACGGATTTTTCCCCTTTTAACCCTTAGGGGTTAATTTTATTTAATTTGTTATTTTATTAATTTAATGTTGATTCCTTAGTTAGCTGGAATGGGTGGACTTAAGTGGGAATTTGGGAAATTGAGTGTTAGGCTAGTTAGGGACAAAAAGTTTTTAAAAGTTTTAAAAAAAGTATTAAAAAAAAGTATTAAAAAAAAGATAAAGTAAAAACAAAAAAGTTAGTTAAAGTTACACCTTCATAATGTCTAGAAGGTACACTGCTGAGGAGGCCGATGATATATTAGCAGCCGACTCTGACGCCACAGACACTGCCTCTGAGAGTGGTGATGAGACTCTGCCAGATACTGCAGGGCCCTCTGATGAAAGCGCAGAGTCCCGTGACCTGGCTCATGACTCTGGTGACGGGGAAACCCCAAATGATTTCACGCCTGACATCCCAGAGTTTACTGGCAGTCCTGGAATTCTGTTGGACGTCACTAACTACAGTAGACTGGATTTCATGCAGTTATACTTGGGGGATGATAATTTAGTGGATATAGTCACCCAGACCAACCTTTATGCTGTGCAGTACCTGACACTTAATGATCAGAGTCTCATCGCCAGGCAAGGGAGTTGGTACACCACCAGTGTGCCAGAATAAAAAAAAAAATTGGGCACTAACAATGCTAATGGGCATTATTAAAAAAAAAACAAAAAAACACAACATCCAAAAATCCTGTATGCATCACCCCTATTTACTCACAGACCATGAAAAGGGCCAGATATGAAGCAATACTTCGCTTTTTACACTTCAGCAACAATTCGAAGTGCCCCCCCAAGAGATAATCCTCAATACGATAATCTCTAAGATTCGTCCCCTTATTTCTCACTTCAACAGACAATTTGGCTCAATGTACACCCCCACAAAAAAAATTTGTGTAGATGAGTCTTTAAAGGACTACTATAGGCACCCAGACAACTTCAGCTTCATGTAGTGGTCTGGGTGCCAGGTCCATCTAGGTTTAACCCTTTTTGCTGTAAACATAACAGTTTCAGAGAAACTGCTATGTTTACAAATGGGTTAATCCAGCCTCTAGTGGCTGTCTCATTGACAGCTGCTAGAGGCGCTTCCACGCTTCTCACTGTGATTTTCACAGTGAGAAGACGCCAGCGTCCATAGGAAAGCACTGAGAATGCTTTCCTATGAGACTGGCTGAATGCACGCGCATTCAGACGATGACAGGGAAAGGAGGAGGAGGAGAGTTCCCCACGCCAAGGGAGCCTGGCGCTGGAAAAAAGGTTCCTCTCCATCCAGCCCGGCGGGAGGGGGACCCTGAGGGTGGGGGCACCCTCAGGGCACTATAGTGCCAGGAAAATTAGTATGTTTTCCTGGCACTATAGTGGTCCGTTAATGAAATACAAGGGCAGACTGGGGTTTAAACAATATATCCCGGCAAGAAGATCCTGGTATGGGATAAAGTTACATAAACCTTGTGAAAGTGCCAGTGATTATGTTTACACCTTCTGTGTTTATGAAGGTAAAGACAGCCACTTGGATCCCCCAGGTTGCCCGGATATCATTGGGACGAGTGGAAAAATCGTATGGGATCTAGGGATGTGCACGGGGAAAAATTTTGGTTCGGTTCGGCATTCTGAAATTCGGGACTTCGGCCATTCGGTTCGGTACTTCAACACTTCGGGACTTTTCTTGCAGCTGCTAAGTAGATAACTCCCTAATTCCCACATATACAAACTGTTGTAATTCCTACAACGTTCACCTGATTTGGATGTAAATACCCTAAAAATTAAAGCTGAAAGTCTGCAGTTAAAGCACATCTTGTTCATTTCATTTCAAATCCATTGTGGCGGTGTATAGAGCCAAAAATATTAGAATTGTGTCGATGTCCCAATATTTATGGACCTGACTGTATTTCTGCTGATTTTTCCTATTTTTTGCCTTTCCTGTCCATTATATTTCCATCCCTCTGAGGTACGTATTTTTACTCTATCTGAACTTTATTTTAGCTCTATAGCTTTTTCTTTCATATTTTCCGTTTCCTCCCGCCCGGGACGTCGAGAGGCCTGACGTGACCTCTTCTAACCTCCCAGGCTCTCGTGGATCACGGAGAATGTCTCCAGCTTTCCTCAGGCTACCGGCGGTCATCCTGGACCCTGCGCGCGTGCGCGGGATCCGGGCGGTCCATTGGCAGATTCCGTCAGTTTCCCAGATGTTCGATTTTCTCAACCTCCCTTTCTGTTATTAAACGATGGGCACGGCCTTAGGTCGAATGCTACTCCATCTTCCATCAGTCCAGTTTATTCCCAGTTGATCCCACCTCTCAGGTGAGTGATTCAGAGTGAGATCTCGTGGTTAGAGAAGGACCCTTCTCAGGACCTCAGTCCTACGCTGATATTATTAGGGGTGAACCCCGCATTCGGTCAGTCTGAGTCTGGTATGGACTCTAGTTTGGATGGTAAGAGGGTGCGTGTTTACCGCTGATGCTTCAGCTCTTGTAACATGGGTGATAGTACCTCACCGGTATGCAGGGGAAACGATGCTTCATAATGACTGTACAAGAGGAGAGAACACCTCCATTAGCTCTAACAACCGTGCTAGTGATTTCGTTATAGAGGACTACCTGACCGTGCACGATCTTCACGTTTAGACTGGATTTCTCTATTTTGTCTCTTATGATGGAACTACTGAAGCTGTGCCACTGTATCCCACTCGGGAGATACTCACTGAGGTTACTGTGGGAGATCCCCACCTTATTTACACATGCCCCTGAGACTTTATGGGACAGTATAGAGGCTCTTTGAACTGACTATCTTGGTCCACCTTGTTGGTGACCCTAGACTTCCCTATTGGATGTACTGCTGGAGATTGTACGGCTAATGGATGAGCCTCAGCTATTAAAAGAGTAGGTTTTGGCATAATCTGCGCTATATCAAACAAGCAATCACTCTGTTTAGGTTATACGGCCCATTGCAAAAAAAAAACGTGCCAGGAGATTCTGAGGCCTTCATAGAGCAAACGTGCACTGCCTTACTCGGGTAACAAGGCTGGGGAAGTCCCACAACCCGGCCTGCAGATACACCATACATGGATCTCATGGAAAGACCGGAATCCCCGGTTGACTTTGGGCTCCCTGGTCGTGATCAGTCTTGGGACAGATGACAAGACTACCTCTACTCCTTTGAGAACATGATTCGGATATGGTGAGCCCTCCTTCTATACACTAATTCCTCACCGGTACTGTCTTGGTTTCCGCTACCCCACCTTTCACTATCGACAAGGAGGCCTACTTGGGCTCTACAGGGGGACCCGGTGTGGCGCCGACTCCTAAACAGACATCACAAAGTCGGGAGTTCTGCTCTGGATCTGTATCAGGCTCGGATATGACTGCAGACGCGCTTAGACTGCTTCGGACGATTAAAGCTAGGCCCTTGTTTTTCGCCATATCTGTTCTCTGGAGTCACCGGTCGTTGGTGAAGGGACTTTACGTCTTACCTACGTATTAGAGAACGCTATGAGTTCACGGAACTCCGGCCAAGATGGGAGGTATCCCTCTATAGGGATACCTAGACTTCGGACCTCGAATTCAATGCCTGGGTTCTGTGGTCTAAGGCCTACTTTTGGAGATCCGTGCCTGGACAGTCAGGGATACGGGGACCTTATGGTCTCACTATATTATACCCTATCTTGAATGTTGCATGCAGACCATGAGTTCCTCCACGAATTTTGACAGGTCGGGCATAGAACAGGAGCGTACAGATGATTAATCGAATTATTCACTCTCTCCCAAATCAGTCGCCAGTCTCACAGACAGAAGTCCTGCTCCAGACCCGCTCACCAGGGCCGATTCAGTTTTTACGCCAGCCTGCCTACACTTTGAACCGCTGTCGAAGCCTTTGCGGTCCACCATGTGAATACAGCACGTGAGGACTTTTCTTCGTCCATGCAGGGCCCTATTTCCCTTGGATCCAGGCCACTTATCACTCCTCGACGAGGATATGTTTGGATGGAAATCCCTGGTATATCCAGGAGTCACAGTCCCCCAGAGTAGTCGATCACTGTTTCGCTACACAAGTTCAGTGTTGGGACTCTGATTGGACTTTCCACAGTTGCGAGTTACCATTTGGTGTACTGGAAACACTCTTGCCGGTATAAAAGACTCATTCTCGGACGAGACCACTCACCGGGTAGGTCATGAGGGAATGATAAGATCCTTTTCGGTTCGGTTACGGAATTGGTGGTAGACTCAGACGCATTACCTGAGGTTGGAATTTTGCCTACAAGGCCACATCACCTGGTGAGTCTGGCTCGATCGAAGAAGTCATATGACACATCAAAGGTCAAGACCTGGTGGCAGTTTCTCGCGAACCTAAATCCACGGATGACCTTCGGTATTTTGCACCTACAAGAAAAGGGCTAATAGGTCAGCTTTGATGTTCATGGACATCTGCTAGGAAACAGGTAGCAACGCCAAGTTCAGTGGATCTAACAGCGGATGGAGTTTTCCCGTATTTTGGGGTACATCGACAGCTGACATCTTCATCGATTCGTCTACTGTCACTTCTCGCAGTTGGAAGGTCCATTTGGGATTACTCTAGTTATCTCCCGGAATAGGTACGGCGAAACAGCGTTGGATTTGTTGGCTGAGCGTTAAAACAGCAAATACGAAGCCTCCTGTCATGTTATAAAATTGCAGATTATGCTAGCTTTAGTGTACATATAATCTTAATTTTATTAATGACAGAAAGCGAGAATTTCCTGCCTATTCTTATCCCTTCCTTGTTTAATTTTAATAGTTTGGGTTTATCAGGTACGTATGCAACTCTGCTTGTTTTTTTTTGTTTTTGTTTTTTTTCTCTTCAATTCTTTATTTTTTGTTGTGCAGGTGGTTACAGGGTATCAACAGATGCCATAACAGCGTATTTCAAGATTTACAAAGTTAGACAGTGGCATGAAACTTCGCACATTTTTCTATAATTTTTTTTTTGCAAGCTTGACTAAACAGCTATATTGTCAGAGGAGGATTAAATAAAATAATTGATGCTTAACTTGTATAAATCGGCATTTGTGATAAGCATATTTATGAAAAACAGAGAGATTATTCTTTGCCGTTAAAACCGGAGCTTAGGTCATCCAGATGCTTAATAACATAACACAGAATTATATGGAGTCGTTTAACGTTAGCTAGGTTAAGATAACCACTGGGCTATAACTTCACAAAGGTAAACATGCAAACTAGCGTGCATATTCACTAAACTATGCAAGGATTGTGTGTACATTTCTGGCCTCTATGCTGGTCGCTAGTGAGGGGACACATAACATGCAAATTAACTTTAAAACTGATATCAGGGTAAGAGCAAGACAGGAATATCAGAGGGCTAGTCTTTTAGCAAATTAAACTTGCTGAATAAAACTGGCACCAGGAACCGCCTTGTTTAAGAGGTGAGTCCCGCAGCCGCCAAGTGGGTCAGAGTCCGTGGGTCACAGATCAGGCCCTCCAGGGTCACAGAGCTGCGCAGTCGTCCCTTACCCGTTTGAGTCCCAAGCTGGTGTGCTGAACGGTGGGGGTAAGCCCAGGTGAGGAGCCATCCCCGCTCCGGATTTGTTGGCTAGCAGGCTCCAACCCCGCAGAAATTTGAGGCTCCGCGGGGACTAGATTTGTCTTCAGCGGGGTGAGAAGTCAGGGTCTGCACGTCTGTTGTGTGGGTCTCTTGCTGTGTTTGAACCCCGGGGCGATGGTGTGGTACGGGCTAGCGGCGGCCTCTGTCCTGTCCCATGCTTTGTGGTAGGCTGGTATTTTCTCTCCGTAAGTACGGCGGTCCCGTGAGGCCCTGTCTGTCCCTCTTCGGGCACGACAGGTGGCTGCTGTGTTTCGTCGCCGCTGGCGGCATGCGGTCAGCTTGCGAGTTGTGTGCCGCTTTGGAGGGGTTCTCCGGCTGGCTTTAGGGCTGGATGGGCTGTCCGCCCGAGCAGTTGTGGCTTGAGTGTGCGGCGTGCTGATGGCTGCTCGCCCTCCGGTCCCCCTCTCCTTTGATTCACAGGTAGGTGGAGGAGGCGGTATTGCCATGCCTTGGTGCAGTTTCTCCCAAAAACTGTCAAATATTGTGTCCAGGCGTGCTAGTGCTTCTTTTACATAGTTATCTCTTAGTTGCTGAGGCTTTGGCACCAACAACCAGGGCGCACCCGCCATTTTGTTCGACCAGGCGAGTCAAATTTTGTGCTGGTGTCTTGGTGGGCTGAAGCAGTGTAGCCGATCCTTGGGGGGGGGGGGGGTTTCTTGCTAGTGTGTACAGCAAGGTGTGATGGCCGGGGAGCGGCCGTCTCCCCTGCCCCATCAATGCTGGTGGGCCTTGGTAGTCGATTAGTTGAGACCGGTGAGTAACACCACATTTTCGGTACTCTCGTGTAGGTCTTCCGGTCCTCTGGGCAGTATGATGAGCCGGTTCTTGGCCTTTATCAGCTCAGAAAACAGGTGATTTAGCTCGGCAGTGCTGGAGCTGCAGACCTACACGTCTGTTCGGCTCTGCAGTCAGGACCCGCAACTCTGCTTGTTGTCTCTGCTACCTGTCACTTGTTCTTATGTCTAAAAAAATTTTCATAAATGGGGTTGGGATCTCTACTAGTGACGTCCCGAACGGTTCGCTGGTGAATAGTTTCTGGCGAACATCTCTTGTTCGCGTTCGCCACGGATGGCGAACATATGCGCTGTTCGGTCTGCCCCCTATTCATCATCATTGAGTAAACTTTGACCCTGTACCTCACAGTCAGCAGACACATTCCAGTCAATCAGCAGCAGACCCTCCCTCCCAGAGCCTCCCACCTCCTGGAAAGCATCCATTTTACATTCATTGTGAAGCTGCATTCTTAGTGAGAGGAGGGACAGTGTAGCTGCTGCTGATTTGATAGGGAAATTGATAGCTAGGCTAGTGTATTCAGTGTCCACTACAGTCCTGAAGGACTCATCTGATCTCTGCTGTAAGAAAAGCACCCCAAAAAGCCCTTTTTAGGGCTAGAACATCAGTCTGCTTTTTTTTTGGTGTAATGTAATTGCAGTTGCCTGCCTGCCAGCCTGTGTGTCAGGCTCACAGCATATACTGTGCCCACTTGCCCAGTGCCACCACTCACTCACTGGTGTCACAATAGCTTGCATTTAAAAAAAAAATTAAAAAATGTTTTGACTGTAATATAATAGCAGTCAGTTTCCTTCACGCGTGTGCGTTTCAGGGCCTGCCAGGGCACAATGTCACACCAGCGCAACTCATATCTGGTAGTGTACATTTAAAAAATAAAAAATAAAAAATTTTTTTTGACTGTAATAGATTGAATAGCAGTTAGTTGTCTGCCAGCGTGTGTCAGGCTCACAGCGTATGCTGTGCCCACTTGCCCAGTGCCACCACTCATATCTGGTGTCACAGTAGCTTGCATTTAACAAAAAAAAACTTTGACTGTAATATAATAGCAGTCAGTTTCCTTCACGCTTGTGCGTTTCAGGGCCTGCCAGGGAACAGTGTCACACCAGTGCAACTCATATCTGGTGTAACAGTAGTGTACATTAAAAAAAAAAAAAAAAAAAAATACAATTTTGACTGTAATAGATTGAATAGCAGTTGTCTGCAAGCGTGTGTGTCAGGCCTACAGCGTCTACTCTGCCAACTTCTGCCACTGCACAGTGCCACTCATATCTGTTGTCACAGTAGCTTGCACCATAGTACCACTAATCGAAAAAAAAAAATGACAGGCAGAGGCAGGACACCCCGCAGGGGCCATCATGGTCGTGGTGCTGTGATTCCCTTTGGCCCTAGAATAATGCCCAGTGTTCAGAGGCCACGTACCCTGAACTCGAAATGTTCTGAGGACATAGTTGACTGGCTAACACAGGACACCCAATCTTCTACAGCTTCCGCTCGGAACCTTGACGCACCATCCTCCTCCAGCTTAGCTCCGGGCACCTCTCAAGTTACCACTCGCCCGCCTGCCGCCACCACCACCAACACTAGCAGCACAGCCGCTTCACTTGGTATGTCAGAGGAGTTATTTACACATCAGTTGGAAGAAATTAGTGATACGCAACCATTATTGCCAGAGGATGTAGATAACAGGGATATGTCTCAGTCAGGCAGCATTACACACATGGACGTACGGTGTGATGATGATGATGTTGTACCCGCTGCTGCTTCCTTTGGTGAGTTGTCAGATACAAGTGAAGCGGTTGATGATGACGATGCGTCCGTGGATGTTACGTGGGTGCCCGCTAGAAGAGAAGAAGAACAGGGGGAAAGTTCAGATTGGGAGACAGAGAGGAGGAGGAGGAGACGAGTTGGAAGCAGGGGGAGGTCGTCGCAAGGAGCTAGTGGCACAGTCAGACAGCATGCATCGGCACCCGGGGTCAGCCAGACAGCACGCCAATCAACGCATGCTGTTGCCACCACCAGAATGCCGTCATTGCAGAGCTCAGCAGTGTGGCATTTTTTTGTGTTTCTGCCTCTGACAACATAGAAACATAGAATGTGACGGCAGATAAGAACCATTCGGCCCATCTAGTCTGCCCAGTTTTCTAAATACTTTCATTAGTCCCTGGCATTATCTTATAGTTAGGATAGCCTTATGCCTATCCCACGCATGCTTAAACTCCTTTACTGTGTTAACCTCTACCACTTCACCTGGAAGGCTATTCCATGCATCCACTACCCTCTCAGTAAAGTAATACTTCCTGATATTATTTTTAAACCTTTGTCCTTCTAATTTTAGACTATGTCCTCTGGTTGTGGTAGTTTTTCTTCTTTTAAATATAGTCTCCTCTTTTACTGTGTTGATTCCCTTTATGTATTTAAATGTTTCTATCATATCCCCCCTGTCTCGTCTTTCCACCAAGCTATACATGTTAAGATCCTTTAACCTTTCCTGGTAAGTTTTATCCTGCAATCCATGAACCAGTTTAGTAGCCCTTCTTTGAACTCTCTCTAAGGTATCAATATCCTTCTGACGATATGGTCTCCAGTACTGTGTACAGTACTCCAAGTGAGGTCTCACCAGTGTTCTGTACAATGGCATGAGCACTTCCCTCTTTCTACTGCTAATACCTCTCCCTATACAACCAAGCATTCTGCTAGCATTTCCTGCTGCTCTATTACATTGTCTGCCTACCTTTAAGTCCTCAGAAATAATCACCCCTAAATCCCTTTCCTCAGATGTTGAGGTTAGGACTCTATCAAATATTCTGTACTCTGCCCTTGGGTTTTTACGTCCAAGATGCATTATCTTGCACTTATCCACATTAAATGTCAGTTGCCACAACTCTGACCATTTTCCTAGTTTACCTAAATCATTTGCCATTTGGTTTATCCCTCCTGGAACATCAACCCTGTTACATATCTTAGTATCATCTGCAAAAAGACACACCTTACCATCAAGACCTTCTGCAATATCACTAATAAAAATATTAAAGAGAATGGGTCCAAGTACAGATCCCTGAGGTACCCCACTGGTGACAAGCCCAAGCTTCGAATATACTCCATTGACTACAACCCTCTGTTGCCTGTCACTCAGCCACTGCCTTACCCATTCAACAATATTGGAATCCAAACTCAAAGATTGCAGTTTATTGATAAGCCTTCTATGTGCAACAGTGTCAAAAGCCTTACTGAAATCTAGGTAAGCAATGTCTACTGCACCACCCTGATCTATAATTTTAGTTACCCAATCAAAAAAATCAATAAGATTAGTTTGGCATGATCTCCCTGAAGTAAACCCATGTTGTCTCTGATCTTGAAATCCATGTGTTTTTAGATGTTCAACAATCCTATCCTTTAACATGGTTTCCATCACTTTCCCCACTACTGAAGTAAGGCTTACTGGCCTATAGTTGCCCGACTCCTCCCTATTACCTTTCTTGTGAATGGGCACAACATTCGCTAACTTCCAATCTTCTGGGACTACTCCTGTTAACAATGATTGGTTAAATAAATCTGTTAATGGTTTTGCTAGTACACCACTAAGCTATGCCATTTGCAACCTGTGCCAAAAGAAACTGAGTCGTGGGAAGTCCAACACCCACCTAGGTACAACTGCTTTGCGAAGGCACATGAGCGCACATCACAAACGCCTATGGTATCAACACATGAGTACAAGCAGCACACAAACTCAAAGCCGCCATCCTCCTCCTGGTCCAGCATCTTCAGCCACGTTAACCACTGCTGTCCTCCTTGCCCCCTCTCAACCATCCGCCCCTCCGTCTCTCACCTTGAGCAGTTCCTGCTCATCTGCCCACAGTCAGGTGTCTGTCAAGGACATGTTTGAGCGCAAGAAGCCAATGTCACAAAGTCACCCCCTTGCCCGGCGTCTGACAGCTGGCTTGACTGAACTCTTAGCCCGCTAGCTTTTACCATACAAGCTGGTGGAGTCTGAGGCGTTCAAAAAATTTGTAGCTATTGGGACACCGCAGTGGAATGTACCCGGACGAAATTTCTTTGCACAAAAGGCAATCCCCAACCTGTACTCGATTGTGCAAAAGGAAGTAATGGCATGTCTGGCACACAGTGTTGGGGCAAGGGTCCATCTGACCACTGATACCTGGTCTGCAAAGCATGGTCAGGGCAGGTATATCACCTACACTGCGCATTGGGTAAACCTGCTGACGGCTGCCAAGCATGGAATGCGTGGCTCTGCAGAGGAGTTGGTGACACCGCCATGACTTGCAGGCAGGCCTGCTGCCACCTCCTCTACTCCTCCTACACCATCCTCTTCCATAACCTCCTCGGCTGAGTCCTCTTGTGCTGCTGCGTCTTGCTCCACATCAACGGCACCCCCCAGCTCCCCAGGTACTGTTCCACATCCCGGATACGGCAGTGTCACGCCGTCTTGGGGTTGACTTGCCTGAAAACAGAGAGTCACACCGGACCAGCACTCCTGTCCGCCCTGAACGCACAGGTGGATCAGTGGCTGACTCCGCACCAACTGGAGATCGGCAAAGTGGTTTGAAATTTGTTGGCGGCATTGCATTTGGGCAAGTTGACACATGTGCCGTGCATAGCACATGTGTGTAATCTGATCGTACAACGCTTTGTGCATAAGTACCCAGGCTTACAGGACGTCCTTAAGCAGGCCAGGAAGGTGTGTGGCCATTTCAGGCGTTCCTACACAGCCATGGCGCACTTTTCCGATATCCAAAAAAACATGCCAGTGAGGCGCTTGATTTGCGACAGCCCAACACATTGTAATTCAACACTCCTAATGTTCGACCGCCTGCTCCAACAAGAAAAAGCTGTTAACGAGTATTTGTATGACCGGAGTGCTAGGACAGCCTCTGCGGAGCTGGGAATTTTTTTGCCACGTTACTGGACGCTCATGTGCAATGCCTGTAGGCTCATGCGTCCTTTTGAGGAGGTGACAAACCTAGTCAGTCGCACCGAAGGCACCATCAGCAACATCATACCATTTGTTTTCTTCATGGAGCGTGTCCTGCGAAGAGTGCTGGATCAGGCCGTAGATGAGCGTGAAGAGGAAGAGTTGTGGTCACCATCACCACCAGAAACAGCCTTATCAGCATCGCTTGCTGGACCTGCGGCAACGCTGGAAGAGGATTGTGAGGAAGAGGAGTCAGAGGAGGAATGTGGCTTTGAGGAGGAGGAGGAGGACCAACCACAACAGGCATCCCAGGGTGCTCGTTGTCACCTATCTGGTACCCGTGGTGTTGTACGTGGCTGGGGGGAAGAACATACCTTCAGTGAGATCACTCAGGACGAGGGACAGGACATGAGTAGCTCGGCATCCAACCTTGTGCAAATGGGGTCTTTCATGCTGTTGTGCCTGTTGAGGGACCCTCATATAAAAAGGCTGAAGGAGAACGACCTGTACTAGGTGTCCACGCTACTAGACCCCCGGTATAAGCAGAAAGTGCCTGAAATGTTACCGAATTACCGCAAGTCGGAAAGGATGCAGCATTTGCAAAATAAATTAGAAAGTATGCTTTACACAGCGTTTAAGGGTGATGTCACAGCACAACGGGAATCTAACAGGGGAAGAGGTGAAAGTCATCCTCCTCCTCCCACGACCATGCCGGCAAGGACAGGACGCTTTACAGACGTGTTGTTGATGGAGGACATGCGGAGCTTTTTAAGTCCTATGCATCGCCACAGCCCTTCGGGGTCCACCCTTAGAGAACGACTCGACCGACAGGTAGCAGACTACCTCGTCTTAACTGCAGATATCGACACTCTGAGGAGCGATGAACCCCTTGACTACTGGGTGTGCAGGCTTGACCTGTGGCCTGAGCTATCTCAATTTGCGATAGAACTTCTGGCCTGCCCCGCTTCAAGTGTCCTGTCAGAAAGGACCTTCAGTGCAGCAGGAGGTATTGTCACTGAGAAGAGAAGTCTACAGTAAGGAAAAAGAAAGGTTGCGCAAAAAAATTTAATAAAAAAATAAAAAATAGTAATTAAAAAATAAGTGAAAAAATGTAAGTTCCAATAAATATCAGCAGGTAAAATGGATATAGTCACTAATTCCGCTGTGGGGATATCTTCTCTTGTTGTAGTAGTTCACACCGTCTCATGATATGGAAAACACAAGAAGAGAGGACCAATCGTATACAATTAATGTAACAATAATATAAATATATATGTTACACTCACATTTGGATGAGCTATGGCCAGCTCAGGGTTTTTAAGCATACAGCGGAATAATCCCCGCTTACAGGATATGTTGGTGCTTGTCCTCCAGGGGGTTTGTCCAATTCTCAGGAGAAGAAGGAGATAAAAACAGCAAATAGTGCTCTCTGATGATATTATGAGGTAGTGAATAAAATAAAATAAAATAAAATATACTCACAAGTAAAGTGCAGGTCACACTGCACTTTAGAAATAGCGTTGGTGGTATAATCCCCACCTCAGGATAAGAATTATAAATTGCCAGGAAAAATAAAAATAGTAATAGTATGTAAAAATGATAGTGGTACAGATATATAACCAAAAATCATTTATTTTATAAATAACACAATATAAATAACCATTAACACGTTTCACCACTGGGGCTTTATCAAAATGGAATAACATATAACCTGGCACATAAAGAGTATATATATAGGTACACTAGTACTTTAAAAAAATGGCGCCAAAATTACATCATTAATTGGTGGGCAATCAAAATTATACATTGTCCATGTACAAAATCAAATTTAAAATTATAATTAAAACAATAAACAGAAGTATGTATCTTTTATAGACTGTATATCCCAATCTTTTGGGATAGGTTAAACTAACATAACTTGGTCTCTTATTTTAGATATATCGATGATCTTTTTATATGGAAAGGCTCGGAGGACTCACTTAACTCTTTTATATCACATCTTAACTCTAATAATAGAGGGATTGTTTTAACATGCGAATATAGTAAAGAAACAATTATTTTTTTAGATTTAAGTATTTTTATTAAGGAAGGTATAATACACACTAAAACATTTTTTTAAAAAGTATGTACCAATACTGCAATCGACCAAACTAGCTGTCACTACAAGCCATGGCTTGAGAGTGCACCTAAAAGTCAGTTTTTACGAATACGCCAAAATTGTTCCCACATTGATGATTTTAACGAACAATCATTGCTCCTAAAAAAACAATTTATAGAAAAAAAATTATTCACCCACACAACTGGATAATAGTGTTGTCGCGAACCCGAAATTCGATGGGCAGGCGAATTTTAAAACCAACAGGGACTCTTTCTGGCCACAATAGTGATGGAAAAGTTGTTTCAAGGGGACTAACACCTGGACTGTGGCATGCCAGAGGGGGATCCATGGCAAAACTCCCATGGAAAATTACACAGTTGATGCAGAGTCTGCTTTTAATCCATAAAGGGCAGAAATCACCTAACTTTGACACCTGTCCTCAAAGCCCAGCCCTGATACACACTGACACAGAGCAGAATAGAGACTGTTCCCCCTACATAGGGTCACTTGGCAGATATGGATTGACACCTGTCCTCAAAACCCCTGATACACACTGACACAGAGCAGAATAGGGACTGTTCCCCCTACATAGGGTCACTTGGCAGATATGGATTGACACCTGTCCTCAAAACCCCTGATACACACTGACACAGAGCAGAATAGGGACTGTTCCCCCTACATAGGGTTAGGGTCACTTGGCAGATATGGATTGACAACTGTCCTCAAAACCCCTGATACACACTGACACAGAGCAGAATAGAGACTGTTCCCCCTACATAGGGTCACTTGGCAGATATGGATTGACACCTGTCCTCAAAACCCCTGATACACACTGACACAGAGCAGAATAGGGACTGTTCCCCCTACATAGGGTCACTTGGCAGATATGGATTGACACCTATCCTAATGATCCCTGATACACACTGACACAGAGCAGAATAGAGACTGTTCCCCCTACATAGGGTCACTTGGCAGATATGGATTGACACCTGTCCTCAAAACCCCTGATACACACTGACACAGAGCAGAATAGAGACTGTTCACCATCCACAGAGACCATGATACACACTGACACAGAGCAGAATAGAGACTGTTCCCCCTACATAGGGTCACTTGGCAGATATGGATTGACACCTGTCCTCAAAACCCCTGATACACACTGACACAGAGCAGAATAGAGACTGTTCCCCCTACATAGGGTCACTTGGCAGATATGGATTGACACCTGTCCTCCAAACCCCTGATACACACTGACACAGAGCAGAATAGGGACTGTTCCCCCTACATAGGGTCACTTGGCAGATATGGATTGACACCTGTCCTCAAAACCCCTGATACACACTGACACAGAGCAGAATAGGGACTGTTCCCCCTACATAGGGTCACTTGGCAGGTATGGATTGACACCTGTCCTCAAAGCCCCTGATACACACTGGGGGGAGCTACTGTCCTCCCCAACCCCTGCGCGGTGGGTGGGGGCCATAAATCACAATGGGGTGACCTACTGTCCTCCCCCCCTCGGCCCCCACCCCTGCGCGGTGGGTGGGGGGCATAAATCACAATGGGGGGGCCTACTTTCCTCCCCCCTGGCCCCCATCCCTGCGCGGTGGGTGGGGGGTATAAATCACAATGGGACGGACCTACTGATAGGAGTGGAGTATTGTTCATATCAGTTTAATACCTTCCGCGTCTCCTATCAGTGGACGTGTAAATGGCAGAGATTTTGAATTGTTGAATCATCTCCCCTTTTTAGGCCAAGGTGGGAAGATGCTTAGACCACTGGTATATTGGTGCCATCTTGGAGGATTTTAATTTTTGGTTTGGTTTTTGAAGCCACAGTGCTGCACCAGTGGGCCTAAAAATTAGGCATGTACACATGCCTGAAAAATTTGGTATTGTTGCAGCCGCTGCTGTAGCAGCGGCCAGAAAAATTGATGTTTGTTTCACAGGCAGAAAGTGCCCTAAAACATGGCGGCTTGAACCCTAGTTGGTGGCGGATAAGTCACGCAAGTCAAACGTCATTCAGAGCTAAAATACAGCAGCGTGTGGACCATTTTTAGCCCAAGGCAGCTCATCTCATCAGGCCTTTTTTAATCGAATGTATCACCCAGTGTCAGTCCCTTCGGGATCCATCCCTCATTCATCTTAATAAAGGTGAGGTAATCTAGACTTTTTTGACCTAGGCGACTTCTCTTCTCAGTGACAATACCTCCTGCTGCACTGAAGGTCCTTTCTGACAGGACACTTGAAGCGGGGCAGGCCAGAAGTTCTATCGCAAATTGGGATAGCTCAGGCCACAGGTCAAGCCTGCACACCCAGTAGTCAAGGGGTTCATCGCTCCTCAGAGTGTCGATATCTGCAGTTAAGGCGAGGTAGTCTGCTACCTGTCGGTCGAGTCGCTCTCTGAGGGTGGATCCCGAAGGGCTGTGGCGATGCATAGGACTTAAAAAGGTCCGCATGTCCTCCATCAACAACACGTCTTTAAAGCGTCCTGTCCTTGCCGGCGTGGTCGTGGGAGGAGGAGGATGACTTCCACCTCTCCCCCTGTTAGATTCCCGTTGTGCTGTGACATCACCCTTATACGCTGTGTAAAGCATACTTTTTAATTTATTTAGCAAATGCTGCATCCTTTCCGACTTGTTGTAATTGGGTAACATTTCCGCCACTTTCTGCTTATACCGGGGGTCTAGTAGCGTGGACACCCAGTACAGGTCGTTCTCCTTCAGCCTTTTAATACGAGGGTCCCTCAACAGGCAGGACAGCATGAAAGACCCCATTTGCACAAGGTTGGATGCCGAGCTACTCATTTCCCGTTCCTCCTCCTCACTGATGTCATTGAAGGTATGTTCTTCCCCCCAGCCAACGAGCACCCTGGGATGCCTGTTGTGTTTGGTCTTGCTCCTCCTCCTCCTCCTCAAAGCTACAATCCTCCTCTGACTCCTCTTCCTCACAATCCTCTTCCAGCGTTGCCGCAGGTCCAGCAAGCGATGCTGATAAGGCTGTTTCTGGTGGTGATGGTGACCACAACTCTTCCTCTTCCTCTTCACGCTCATCTACAGCCTGATCCAGCACTCTTCGCAGGGCACGCTCCATGAAGAAAACAAATGGTATGATGTCGCTGATGGTGCCTTCGTTGCGACTGACTAGGTTTGTCACCTCCTCAAAAGGACGCATGAGCCTACAGGCATTGCGCATGAGCGTCCAGTAACGTGGCAAAAAAATTCCCAGCTCCCCAGAGGCTGTTCTAGCACCCCGTTCATACAAATATTCATTAACAGCTTTTTCTTGTTGGAGCAGGCGGTCGAACATTAGGAGTGTTGAATTCCAACGTGTAGGGCTGTCGCAAATCAAGCGCCTCACTGGCATGTTGTTTCGCTGCTGGATATCGGCAAAGTGAGCCATGGCCGTGTAGGAATGCCTGAAATGGCCACACACCTTCCTGGCCTGCTTCACGACGTCCTGTAAGCCTGTGTACTTATGCACAAAGCGTTGTACGATCAGATTACACACATGTGCCATGCACGGCACATGTGTCAACTTGCCCAACTTCAATGCCTCTATCAAATTTTTTCCGTTGTCACACACCACTTTGCCGATATCCAGTTGCTGCGGAGTCAGTCACTTTTCCACCTGTGCGTTCAGGGCGGACAGGAGTGCTTGTCCGGTGTGACTCTCTGCTTTCAAGCAAGTCAAACCCAAGACGGCGTGACACTGCCGTATCTGGGATGTGGAATAGTACCTGGGGAGCTGGGGGGGTGCCGTTGATGTGGAGCAAGAAGCAGCGGCACAAGAGGACTCAGCCGAGGAGGTTATGGAAGAGGATGGAGTAGGAGGAGTAGAGGAGGTGGCAGCAGGACTGCCTGCAATTCGTGGCGGTGTCACCAACTCCTCTGCAATGCCACGCATTCCTTGCTTGTCAGCCGTCAGCAGGTTTACCCAATGCGCAGTGTAGGTGATATACCTGCCCTGACCATGCTTTGCAGACCAGGTATCAGTGGTCAGATGGACCCTTGCCCCAACACTGTGTGCCAGACATGCCATGACTTCCTTTTGCACAATCGAGTACAAGTTGGGGATTGCCTTTTGTGAAAAGAAATTCCGGCCGGGTACCTTCCACTGCGGTGTCCCAATAGCTAAAAAATTTTTGAACGCCTCAGACTCAACCAGATTGTATGGTAAAAGCTGGCGGGCTAATAGTTCGGACAAGCCAGCTGTCAGACGCTGGGCAAGGGGGTGACTTGGTGACATTGGCTTCTTACGCTCAAACATGTCCTTGACAGACACATGACTGTGGGCAGATGAGCGGGAACTGCTCAAGGCGGGAGACGGAGTGGCGGATGGTTGAGAGGGGGCAAGAAGGACAGCAGTGGTTGACGTGGCTGAAGATGCTGGACCAGGAGGAGGATGGCGGCTTAGAGTAGGCGTGCTGCTTGTACTCATGTGTTGATCCCATAGGCGTTTGTGATGTGAGATCATGTGCCTACGCAAAGCAGTTGTACCTAGGTGGGTGTTGGACCTCCCACGACTCAGTTTCCTTTGGCACAGGTTGCAAATGGCATCGCTGTTGTCCGAGGCAGACACACAAAAAAAATGCCACACTGCTGACCTCTGCAATGACGGCATTCTGGTGGTGGACACAGCATGCGTTGATTGGCGTGCTGTCGGGCTGACCCCGGGTGCCGATGCATGCTGTCTGACTGTGCCACTAGCTCCTTGCGACGACCCCCCCCCTGCTTCCAACTCGTCTCCTCCTCCTCCTCTCTGTCTCCCCATCTGAACTTTCGCCCTGTTCTTCTTCTTGCCGAGCGGGCACCCACGTGACATCCATGGACGCATCGTCATCATCAACCGCTTCGCTTGTATCTGACAACTCAGAAAAGGAAGCAGCAGCGGGTACAACATCATCATCATCACACCGTACCTCCATGTGTTTAATGCTGCCTGCCTGAGACATATCCCTGTTATCTACATCCTCTAGCAATAATGGTTGCGCATCACTCATTTCTTCGGGTGTGTGAATAACTCCTCTGACATACCAAGTAAAGCGGCTGTGGTGCTAGTTTTGGTGGTGGCGGCAGGCGGGTGAGTGCTATCTTGAGAGGTGCCTGAAGCTAAGCTGGAGGAGGATGGTGCGTCAAGGTTCCGAGCGGAGGCTGTACAAGATTGGGTGTCCTGTGTTAGCCAGTCAACTAAGTCCTCAGAACTTTTCAAGTTCAGGGTACGTGGCTTCTGAAAACTGGGCATTATTCTAGGGCAAAAGGGAATCACAGCACCATGACCACGACGGCCCCTGCGGGGTGGCCTGCCTCTGCCTGCCATTTTTGGGGGGATTAGTGGTACTATGCGTGCAAGCTACTGTGAGACCAGATATGATTGGCAATGTGCACTGGAACAGTTCTGCAGAGCACACGCTGAAGGAAGGACTGACAGAGCCGCTTGAAGACAAGTAACTGCTATTCAATCTATAACAGTGAAAAACAAATTTTGGTTTTAAAAGCACGCTATAGAGACACCAGATATGATTGGCAATGTGCACTAGAACAGTTCTGCAGAGCACACACTGTAGGCCTGAGACACCCGCTTGAAGGACACTGACTGTCTGCTATTAGCTTACACTGGAAACCTTTTTTCTTTGTAAAAGCACGCTAAAGAGACACCAGATATGATTGGCAACTGTCAAAGCACGCTGGCACAGGTCTGCAGAGCACACGCTGAAGTAGGCCTGAAACACAGACGCTTGCAGACAACTAACTGCTCTTCTATTACAGTGAAAAAAAATATTTATTTTAAATCTAAAGCTTAACCAATTGTTAAAACAGATATGAGTGGTGGCACTGGGCTAGTGGGCACAGTATCTAATGTGAACCTCACACAGAAGCTGGCAGGCAGGCAACTGCTCTTCTATTACAGTGGAAACAAAATTTTGGTTGTAAAAGCACGCTATAGAGACACAAGATATGAGTGGCAACTGTCAAAGCACGCTGGCACAGGTCTGCAGAGCACACGCTGAAGTAGGCCTGAAACACAGACGCTTGCAGACAACTAACTGCTCTTCTATTACAGTGAAAAAAAAATATTTATTTTAAATCTAAAGCTTAACCAATTGTTAAAACAGATATGAGTGGTGGCACTGGGCTAGTGGGCACAGTATCCAATGTGAACCTCACACAGAAGCTGGCAGGCAGGCAACTGCTCTTCTATTACAGTGGAAACAAAATTTTGGTTGTAAAAGCACGCTATAGAGACACAAGATATGAGTGGCAACTGTCAAAGCACGCTGGCACAGGTCTGCAGAGCACACGCTGAAGTAGGCCTGAAACACAGACGCTTGCAGACAACTAACTGCTCTTCTATTACAGTGAAAAAAAAATATTTATTTTAAATCTAAAGCTTAACCAATTGTTAAAACAGATATGAGTGGTGGCACTGGGCTAGTGGGCACAGTATCCAATGTGAACCTCACACAGAAGCTGGCAGGCAGGCAACTGCTCTTCTATTACAGGGGAAACAAAATTTTGGTTGTAAAAGCACGCTATAGAGACACAAGATATGAGTGGCAACTGTCAAAGCACGCTGGCAGGGTTGTGCAGGGCACACGCTGAAGGAAGGCCTGACAGAGCCGCTTGAAGGACACTGACTGTCTGCTATTAGCTTACACTGGAAACCTTTTTTCTTTGTAAAAGCACGCTAAAGAGACACCAGATATGAGTGGCAACTGTCAAAGCACGCTGGCACAGGTCTGCAGAGCACACGCTGAAGTAGGCCTGAAACACAGACGCTTGCAGACAACTAACTGCTCTTCTATTACAGTGAAAAAAAAAATTATTTTAAATCTAAAGCTTAACCAATTGTTAAAACAGATATGAGTGGTGGCACTGGGCTACTGGGCACAGTATCCAATGTGAACCTCACACAGAAGCTGGCAACTGCCCTTCTATTACAGTGGAAACAAAATTTTGGTTGTAAAAGCACGCTATAGAGACACAAGATATGTGTGGCAACTGTCAAAGCACGCAGGCACAGGTCTGCAGAGCACACACTGAAGTAGGCCTGAAACACAGACGCTTGCAGACAACTAACTGCTCTTCTATTACAGTGAAAAAAAAATATTTATTTTAAATCTAAAGCTTAACCAATTGTTAAAACAGATATGAGTGGTGGCACTGGGCTAGTGGGCACAGTATCTAATGTGAACCTCACACAGAAGCTGGCAGGCAGGCAACTGCTCTTCTATTACAGTGGAAACAAAATTTTGGTTGTAAAAGCACGCTATAGAGACACAAGATATGAGTGGCAACTGTCAAAGCACGCTGGCACAGGTCTGAAGAGCACACGCTGAAGTAGGCCTGAAACACAGACGCTTGCAGACAACTAACTGTTCTTCTATTACAGTGAAAAAAAAATATTTATTTTAAATCTAAAGCTTAACCAATTGTTAAAACAGATATGAGTGGTGGCACTGGGCTAGTGGGCACAGTATCCAATGTGAACCTCACACAGAAGCTGTCAGGCAGGCAACTGCTCTTCTATTACAGTGGAAACAAAATGTTGGTTGTAAAAGCACGCTATAGAGACACAAGATATGAGTGGCAACTGTCAAAGCACGCTGGCAGGGTTGTGCAGGGCACACGCTGAAGGAAGGCCTGACAGAGCCGCTTGAAGGACACTGACTGTCTGCTATTAGCTTACACTGGAAACCTTTTTTCTTTGTAAAAGCACGCTAAAGAGACACCAGATATGATTGGCAACTGTCAAAGCACGCTGGCACAGGTCTGCAGAGCACACGCTGAAGTAGGCCTGACACCCAGACGCTTGTAGACAACTAACTGATCTTCTATTACAGTGAAAAAAAATGATTTCTTTAAAATCTAAAGCTTAAGCTATTGTTAAAACAGATATGAGTGGTGGCACTGACTGTGCAAATGGGCAAGGCATCCAACCTGACACAGAAGCTGTCAGGCAGGCAACTGCTCTTCTATTACAGTGAAAAAAAATTATTTATTTTAAATCTAAAGCTTAACCAATTGTTAAAACAGATATGAGTGGTGGCACTGGGCTAGTGGGCACAGTATCCAATGTGAACCTCACACAGAAGCTGGCAGGCAGGCAACTGCTCTTCTATTACAGTGAAAAAAATGATTTATTTAAAATCTAAAGCTTAACCAATTGTTAAAACAGATATGAGTGGTGGCACTGACTGTGCAAATGGGCAAGGCATCCAACCTGACACAGAAGCTGGCAGGCAGGCAACTGCTCTTCTATTACAGTGAAAAAAAAATTATTTATTTTAAATCTAAAGCTTAACCAATTGTAAAAACAGATATGAGTGGTGGCACTGACTTTGCAAATGGGCAAGGCATCCAACCTCACACAGAAGCTGGCAGGCAGGCAACTGCTCTTCTATTACAGTGAAAATTTTTTTTTTATTTTAAATGTAAAGCTTAACCAATTGTTAAACAGATATGAGTGGTGGCACTGGGCAAATAGGCACAGTATCCAATGTGAACCTCACACAGAAGCTGGCAGGCAGGCACCTGCAATTACATTACATAGAAAAAAAAAAAAAAAGCAGCCTGATGTTATAGCCCTAAAAAGGGCTTTTTGGGGTGCTGTCCTTACAGCAGAGATCAGATGAGTCCTTCAGGATTGTAGTGGACACTGAATACCCTAGCCTAGCTATCAATTTCCCTATCTAATCAGCAGCAGCTAAACTTTCCCTCCTCTCACTAAGCATGCATCTTCCGAATGAATCGAAAATGGATGCTGGGAGGGAGGTTGGAGGGTGTGGAAGGGAGGGAGTGCTGCTGATTGGCTGGAATGTGTCTGCTGACCGAGAGGCACAGGGTCAAAGTTTGCCCAATGATGACGAATAGGGGGCGGATCGAACTGCGCATGTGTCCGCCCGCCGTGGCGAATGCGTACACGCTAAGTTCGCCGGGAACTGTTCGCCGGCGGACAGTTCGGTACATCACTACTGGATAATACTATAGAAGCAGTGAAAAATAAATCCAGAGAAAGCCTTTTAAACTACAAGGATAAAAATATCTCAGAAGCTCCCACCCTCCCTATAATTTTTTAACTATAACAACAAAAGCGGTTTTATTAAAAAAAACAATAAAAAAACACTGGCATCTTTTAAGACAAGATGATCTCCTGAAAGAAGTTTTACCAACACAAGCTAAAATTATTTTTAGAGGTGCACCTCATTTTAGATCCATTTTAGAAACATAGAAACATAGAATGTGACGGCAGATAAGAACCATTCGGCCCATCTAGTCTGCCCAGTTTTCTAAATACTTTCATTAGTCCCTGGCCTTATCTTATAGTTAGGATAGCCTTATGCCTATCCCACGCATGCTTAAACTCCTTTACTGTGTTAACCTCTACCACTTCAGCTGGAAGGCTATTCCATGCATCCACTACCCTCTCAGTAAAGTAATACTTCCTGATATTATTTTTAAACATTTGTCCCTCTAATTTAAGACTATGTCCTCTTGTTGTGGTAGTTTTTCTTCTTTTAAATATAGTCTCCTCCTTTACTGTGTTGATTCCCTTTATGTATTTAAATGTTTCTATCATATCCCCCCTGTCTCGTCTTTCCTCCATGCTATACATGTTAAGATCCTTTAACCTTTCCTGGTAAGTTTTATCCTGCAATCCATGAACCAGTTTAGTAGCCCTTCTTTGAACTCTCTCTAAGGTATCAATATCCTTCTGAAGATAGGGTCTCCAGTACTGTGTACAGTACTCCAAGTGAGGTCTCACCAGTGTTCTGTACAATGGCATGAGCACTTCCCTCTTTCTACTGCTAATACCTCTCCCTATACAACCAAGCATTCTGCTAGCATTTCCTGCTGCTCTATTACATTGTCTGCCTACCTTTAAGTCATCAGAAATAATCACCCCTAAATCCCTTTCCTCAGATGTTGAGGTTAGGACTCTATCAAATATTCTGTACTCTGCCCTTGGGTTTTTACGTCCAAGATGCATTATCTTGCACTTATCCACATTAAATGTCAGTTGCCACAACTCTGACCATTTTTCTAGTCTACCTAAATCATTTTCCATTTGGCTTATCCCTCCTGGAACATCAACCCTGTTACATATCTTAGTATCATCCGCAAAAAGACACACCTTACCATCAAGACCTTCTGCAATATCACTAATAAAAATATTAAAGAGAATGGGTCCAAGTACAGATCCCTGAGGTACCCCACTGGTGACAAGCCCAAGCTTCGAATATACTCCATTGACTACAACCCTCTGTTGCCTGTCACTCAGCCACTGCCTTACCCATTCAACAATATTGGAATCCAAACTCAAAGATTGTAGTTTGTTGATAAGCCTTCTATGTGCAACAGTGTCAAAAGCCTTACTGAAATCGAGGTAAGCAATGTCTACTGCACCACCCTGATCTATAATTTTAGTTACCCAATCAAAAAAATCAATAAGATTAGTTTGACATGATCTCCCTGAAGTAAACCCATGTTGTCTCTGATCTTGAAATCCGTGTGTTTTTAGATGTTCAACAATCCTATCCTTTAACATGGTTTCCATCACTTTCCCCACTACTGAAGTTAGGCTTACTGGCCTATAGTTGCCCGACTCCTCCCTATTACCTTTCTTGTGAATGGGCACAACATTCGCTAACTTCCAATCTTCTGGGACTACTCCTGTTATCAATGATTGGTTAAATAAATCTGTTAATGGTTTTGCTAGTACACCACTAAGCTCTTTTAATAGCTTTGGGTGTATTCCATCAGGTCCCATTGACTTATTTGTCTTTACTTTTGACAGTTGAAATAGAACCTCTTCCTCTGTAAACTCACGTGTAATAAATGACTCATTTATCCTTTTTCTTAACTGAGGTCCCTTTCCTTCATTTTCATCTGTAAATACCGAACAAAAATATTCATTGAGGCAGTCAGCTAGACCTTTATCCTCATCTACATACCTTCCTTCTTTTGTTTTTAATCTAACTAATCCTTGTTTTACTTTTCTTTTCTCATTTATGTATCTAAAAAAGGTTTTGTCCCCCTTTTTTACTGACTGTGCTATTTTCTCTTCTGTGTGTGATTTGGAAGCTCTTATAACTTGCTTAGCCTCTTTCTGCCTAATCTTATAGGTCATTCTGTCTTCCTCACTCTGGGTTTTTTTATAATTACTAAATGCTAACTTTTTGTTTTTTACTATTTTGGCTACATCTGTGGAGTACCACAGTGGTTTCTTGATTTTTTTGCTTTTACTGACAAGCCTAATGCAATTTTCTGTTGCCTTCAGTAGTGCAACTTTTAAATAATCCCATTTCTTTTGGACTCCATTTAAATTGCTCCAGTCTGATAATGACTCCTTTACACATATTCTAATTTTGGAAAAGTCTGTTTTTCTAAAGTCTAAAACTTTTGTTTTTGTGTGGTGTGACTCAGTCACTGTTCTTATATTAAACCACACTGACTGATGATCACTGGATCCTAAACTTTCACCTACAGTAATATCTGATACCAAATCTCCATTTGTTAACACTAAATCTAGTATGGCCTCTTTACGAGTTGGCTCCTCAACGACTTGTTTTAGAGACAATCCCAGTAGGGAGTTTAGAATATGTGTGCTCCTGGCACAAGTAGCTATTTTTGTTTTCCAATTTATATCAGGAAGATTAAAGTCACCCATGATGATAACTTCCCCCTTCATTGTCATTTTAGCTATTTCTTCAACTAGTAGATTATCTAACTCTTCAATTTGTCCTGGGGGCCTATAAATCACACCTACACGAGTTACTGTGTGATTACCAAATTCTAACGTAACCCAAACTGACTCTATGTTCGCCTCACTAACCTTTATTAGGCTAGATTTTATGCTATTCTTTACATACAGGGCCACCCCTCCCCCTTTCTTGCCTTCCCTGTCTTTTCTATATAAAGAGTACCCTGGTATTGCTATGTCCCAGTCATTTTTCTCATTATACCATGTCTCAGTAACAGCGACTAAATCTACACTATCAGTTGCCATTATTGCCACAAGTTCATGGATCTTATTCCCTAAACTGCGAGCATTTGTAGACATGACTCTAAGCTTATCATTTTTTAACACACTTGCTACAGGCACCTTCTGTCCTTGTTTTGGGGGACAATTGGATTGATGTTTTATCACCCTTTTGCCCCCCCCTCCTAGTTTAAATACATCCTAGCAAAACCTCTGAACTGCTCACTGAGAACATTTGTTCCCTTTTGAGAAAGATGCAAACCATCTTTTTTGTACAGTTTATTTCCATTCCAAACAGAGCTACCATGAGCAATAAAGCCAAATCCTTGCTCCCGACACCATTCACCAAGCCACAAGTTAAAGTCCCTAATACGCATCCGCCTGTCATTCTGAGTGTTATGCACAGGCAGAACTTCAGAGAATGACAATGTGGAAGCAACCTGCCGTATATCATTGGCAAAAACACTAAAAACTTCCTTAACCTCTGAAACCTCATTGCAAGCCAAGTCATTTGTCCCTAAATGGACAAGTACATCCAATTCCCCTTCCTGCTTTGCTTGCTTAACAATATTACCGATACGTCTCCTGTCTCTGTGAGCAGTAGCTCCGGGAAGACACCTCACAAGACCACCATTGTCCATCTCCACACCTCTTATTGATACCGGAGAAACTGACGGAAGCCAAGCACAGAGAGATGGACACAGGTTTCTTCAGGAAGGAAGAGATTCTTTATTGGATCACCGATCGGGACTCAGAGGGACTAGCGTCACCAAAATACAGCAAAGTCTGAGCCCCGGACAATAGTGCAGGCTCCTTATATAGGCATATAACTCCTCCCATATTAAGCTCCACCCGCACATTCCCTTGACCAATCAATACAAATAAGAATTAACTTCCTGTTTGATCGCATGGCTTGTCCAGCACAATGGAGGAGGGGGAATACTATATCCTGTATTCTTGCACATGCTCCGTACACTACTGATCGTATCTTGCCTCGTGCAACCAACTGATCGATACGTCAGCATATGCACGTACACATGCCACGTGGTAATCTCGGCCTACTAAATTTATTTTTACCGAGATTCCACCACATTCCCCCCTTTGATGCCTCTTGATATTTTACAATTACTTGAGGCATCACTTAACCTTGGTTTGCTTACACCGCAAGTTACCTTGAACCAGACCAGACTTATCTTATGATGTGAATCTTCAACATTCATCTTCCTGCATTGGTTCTCCCTGATCTAGAGCCTTATATTTATATATCGCCATTATCTGTGCAGCAGCCTTCCTCTCTGCTATACTTCCTATCAGGCTTTGCACAGACCTAACTACTAAGGGTATAAGACACGGTAGGAGTAGACACAACAGTAAAATCAGTAGGACTCCACCTACCACTGCCTTAAGCCCTCCAAACCACTCATACCAGCTACCAAACCAACTACTTGGATTGTACCCTTTCCATACCTGAGTAGGCACATGCGCTAGTTTAACCATATGGCTAGTAAGCTCAGCTATTGCTTGCCCTTCATCATCTATTTGAAGACAGCAATTGCTTAGGTTAAACTTCCCACATACACCTCCCTCTACTGCCAAAAGGTAATCCAAGGCTAATCTATTCTGGTATACTGCTGTCCTCATCCTGGTGTTATGCTTCGCTAGAAGATTGAGCGCTTGTGATGTCTCATTAGTGATAATCTCAACCACCGCCTGTAATCTTATAATACGGTTGAGCATATAAATAGGGGTTCTATAACCAAAGGTACCATCCTCAGCCCACGTGGCTGGCCCATAATAATCTATGATACGCTGGGGAGGCCATTCATTATCTTCCCAGGTACCTATCTCTATGGGTCCCCTTTTCTTCCTATGATTCACATCATACACTTTAACACCTAAAGTCTCACCTGTTTCAATCGGTAACAAGAAGAAGGATGGTTTGAGCATACCCAACACACATGCCCCTTCCCAGTCCTGTGGCAGCTCCGAATAGGCTTTCTTACCACAGATCCAGTACAAATTTGCTGGGGCTCTCCAGGTAGATGTGATGGATAAATCAAACCACACATCCTTTAAATTGGCGTATCTAGCAAACGGGTTTGATGGTTCTGAGACATTTGAAGCCGACCACCAAGTTGTATTCTTTGTATCATCATCATAAGCTTTTTGCCCTAGACAAGTTAATTCTCCTACAGAAGTATTATACATTATTCCTTTCCTTGCTATGCAAACATAACCTATGATGGAGGTCTTTAATCTCCACTCAGATTTACCTCTAACACTCATATGATAATCGGCTTGTGTAGATATTAGTTGGTCAACTGCCTCAGAACCGGACATTACCTCCTTTGCTTCCCAAGGCCATTGGTCTCCCATGTTAGTACCTCCACACACATAGCAGTTGGTAACATTAAGACTACCGGCAATACTTTCAGCTAGGTCAATGAACAGGTTTTTAGCATTATGGGGGATCTTATTATCTATGCTCATCTCTTCATAAAAGGAATGGTATACTTGATGAGTCTGGGAGGATACCGTATCAGTCTCTATCCCTATAAACAATAATGTCCCAGGATCTAAACCCGTCCCGTATATCTGAAACCCAAATAAATTGCCATACTTATCTAAAAACTTGTCGGGGTTATTAATAAGTATATGGACTGGGTTACATTCCATAGACTTACAATATGGGCTAGTCGGCAACTTAGTCACTATCATGTCTTTGTCTACTGTCTGTCCCCAAGTCGCCCACCCCACACAAGACCAATATGGACAGAAGTTATAGTCTTTATTTGGGCATCTAGGACTCACATATTTATTTTTGCTACTGGGACAAATGTATTTATCGTTAGACCCATACGTCCTCTCCCATCTAAGATCCCCACATACATTCCACGGCTTTCTACCACTCGATATCGCTTTACACGCATCAAATAGCAGAACACCCGAAGAATGTACGGATTCTAACACCGTCTTATTAATTAGGGTCCCCTGAGGATCTCCATTCCTGAGAGTCAACCAAATTGTACGAGGTTGATACTCCGGACTGAAGCACTTAGGTTCTCCTACTCCTAAATGGCATACACTATAGTCTATATTTAAGTATCTACATCTTGATACATCTCCTTTACATTCGTATTGTGAATGCCAAATTAGGGTTTGGGAAATATGGTTACCTGTTCTCGTAGTCTTAATGCATACCTCACAGCTAGGAGTGTCGGTACCTCTACCTTCCTGAATATAAAAACACATGTAAATAAACACAATCAAAAGCACATCTTTCGCCGTCATCCTCAGTCTTCGTCCGTGCGATGGAACCTCAGCTTCCAGGATGTGAGGGCTGCAGGGAATGGAGTTCTGCTCGTCTTCACAGGTGTCCCTTCGGGACTTTCCTGGCTTATACACTATGTGATGGTAAGAGGACAGGCTTTATTATGGCCTTCTCACTTACACCTGTAACAATAAAATTTGTAATCCACAATAATTCCTCGTTACTCCGACTGAGTAGTGCGTTTCAACCGGATCTTGCAGGGATTCTCTGGATCTGCTGTAACTTGCCAAGAATCGACTGCTGCTGGTTTAACCCTGGAGTGATGTATCCACGGAGTCACTTCTGCTACTTTTATCGCTGTAGGGGTAGACAAAAGAACAACATAAGGACCTCTCCACTTGGGCCCTAATGGTACATTATTCCACTCTTTAATCCACACTTGGTCTCCTGGATGATAATTATGAACAGGGGGATAAATATTCACAGGTAATCTATCTTGTACCCATTTCTGTACCTCCTCCATAGTCTTACCCAACTCTACAACCTGCTGCCGGGTAATTCCTTCTCCCAACTGACTCAAATCCCCCCTTAAGTTACCAAGTACGGGAGGTGGTCGCCCATACATAATTTCAAAAGGAGAGAGGCCCATCCTTCTGGTAGGGGTACTGCGGATTCGCAATAGAGCTATAGGTAAGAGAACGTTCCACTTAAGTTGGGTTTCCTGACACATTTTAGCCAACTGGTTCTTTATAGTTCTATTCATTCTCTCTACCTTACCAGAACTCTGGGGTCTATATGCAGTATGAAGCCTCCACTTTATACCAAGCATATGAGTCAGTTGTTGTAGGCACTGGTGAACAAAAGCTGGACCATTGTCCGATCCTATAGAACAGGGTAGTCCATATCGGGGTATTATTTCTCGTAGCAGGAATCTCACAACTTCTCCTGCTTTCTCTGTACGAGTAGGACATGCTTCTACCCAGCCTGAATAGGTGCACACAATTACCAGCAGGTAACGATGTCCACCCGATTTAGGCATCACTGTAAAGTCTATTTGTAGATCGGACATGGGGAGTCCCCCCATAAACTGGACTCCTGGTGGCTTTACTGGTCCTTGTCTTGCATTATTCTTAGCACACGTTACACATCTGCGTACAATGGCCTGAGTCAAGTTGGACAATCTTGGTATGTAGAAATGTTTCCTGAGAGATTCTTCAGTACTGTCTCTCCCAGAATGTGTCCCGTTGTGATAATTTTGGACAATTTCTACCGCTAGCGATGCTGGTATAACTATTCTTCCATCTTCTAGCTGATACCACTTGTTCTCCAGATACTTTCCCGGTTCAGTCTTTAACCACTCCTCTTCTTGAGTTGTATAAACTGGAGTCCATTGAGACAGTGGGGTTGGTATTAGAGCAGCTATATGCCCCACATACTCCTGTCTTCCTGATTCAGCAGCACGCTTAGCTGCACTATCTGCCATCCGATTTCCCTTAGTTACATCACCATCTCCTCTCAGATGCGCTCGACAGTGAATAATACCGACTTCTTTCGGCTCCCACACTGCTTCCAATAGTTGTAGGATTTCAGCTGCGTACTTGATTTCTTTGCCTTCTGAATTCAGTAGTCCTCTTTCTTTATACAGAGCTCCGTGGGCATGAGTGGTTAAAAACGCATACTTAGAGTCCGTATAGATATTTACTCTTAAACCTTCAGCCAATTGTAACGCTCGTGTTAGTGCTATTAATTCTGCCTTTTGTGCTGATGTTCCTTTTGCCAGTGGCCGAGCTTCTATCACCTTGTCTATTGTTGTCACTGCATATCCTGCATAGCGGATCCCTTCTTTTACATATCTACTGCCGTCGGTATAATATTGAACATCGGGGTTCTGGATGGGAAAATCACGAAGATCTGGTCTACTTGAGAATACTTCATCCATTACTTCCAAACAATCATGTTGACTTTCAGTAGGTTGTGGCAAAAGGGTAGCTGGATTTAAGGTGTTTACAGTCTCTAAATGCACTCTTGGGTTTTCACACAACATTGCTTGATACTTGGTCATACGGCTGTTACTAAACCAATGATTTCCTTTGTAATCCAACAACGTCTGTACTGCATGTGGGACTCGTACATAAAGTTCTTGACCCAGAGTGAGTTTATCGGCTTCAGCTACTAGCAGGGCGGCTGCAGCTACAGCTCTTAGACAAGGTGGAAGTCCGCTGGCCACTGCATCCAGTTGCTTAGACATGTAGGCAACAGGTCTTTGCCATGATCCCAAGTACTGTGTCAATACTCCCACAGCCATTCTTCTTTGCTCGTGTACATATAAGTAGAATGGTCGTGTGTGATCAGGTAGACCTAATGCTGGGGCACTCATCAAAGCCTTCTTCACATCTTCAAATGCCGTTTGCTGTTCTTGGGTCCATAAGAAGGGGTCGTGCTCTGTACCTTTGATGGCTGCGTACAGAGGTTTTGCTAGTATCGCATAGCTGGGAATCCATATCCTACAGAAGCCTGCTGCCCCCAAGAATTCTCGCACTTGTCTTCTATTCTTGGGTATTGGTATTTGGCAGACAGCTTCTTTTCTCTCTGGCCCCATAATCCTTTGACCTTCAGAGATATGGAATCCCAGATACTTGACAGTTGGCAAACACAACTGAGCCTTCTTTCTAGACACCTTGTATCCTGCCTTCCAGAGAATATGTAGTAGATCGTGCGTTGCTTGCTGACAGATTTCTTTTGTAACTGCTGCTATCAACAAGTCATCTACATATTGTAACAAGACACACTCTCCTGGGATGGACTCGAAATCCAGTAGATCTTGACTTAAGGCTGAGCCAAATAGGGTAGGTGAATTTTTAAACCCTTGGGGCAGTCTTGTCCAAGTCATTTGGCGTTTTGAGCCCGTTACAGCGTTCTCCCATTGGAAAGCGAAAATACATTGACTTTCTGCGGCAATTCGGAGGCAAAAGAAGGCATCTTTGAGATCTAAGACTGTGAAGTAAGTAGCCCCGCCCGGAATTAAAGCAAGCAGGTTATATGGATTGGGTACAACTGGATGTATGCTAACAACCGCATCATTGACTGCTCTTAAGTCCTGCACAGGTCGATACTCATCTGTACCGGGCTTTTGAACAGGCAGCAATGGGGTGTTCCAGGGGGAAGTACAGAATTTTAGGATACCATACCGTATGAACTTATCCAGATAGGATTGGATGTTCTTCTTAGCCTTCTGTGGGATGTGGTATTGTCTCAGGCTTACTGGATAAACCCCAAGTTTCAGTTCAATTTTTATAGGTGGAATATTGCGGGCCAGTCCTGGTGGGTTGTTCTCTGCCCAAACTCCTGGTATGTTAAACAATGTCTCATCACTCCTAGGGTTTTGGCTAGTCAACACTGTATAAAGTCGCCACTCTTCTTCCTTTGGTACGGATAAAGTCATAATACCTGAAGGTCCATTAAACTTCAAAGATGTTGTTCCATTTGGTAGGAACGTAATCTGCGCTTGTAATTTTGATAGCATATCACGTCCCAGCAATTGGACTGGACATTCAGGCATATAAAGGAATTGGTGTTTTACTACGTGGCCTCCCAATGTACAGAGTCGACTTTTAAGAACCGGTCTTTCAGCACTTCTTCCAGTTGCTCCTATCACAGTAATAGTCCTTCCAGATGGAGGAGCAACTAGATTAGTCACCACTGAATGTTCGGCACCAGTGTCGATCATGAACGCACTCCTTTTCCCCCCTATTGATACATCGACCATAGGCTCCGCTCGACCAAGGGGGATGGAGCCCGGTCGGTATCAATAGTCCTCCATGACCGTGTCAGCCAATCCTACGAAGTCCCTACCTTCTCTATCGCGGGACCTTTGCGCTGCTGGAATATACCTATCTTCCCTAACACTTCCTCTGTTCCCATTACTCCCTCTATAACCATTACTCCCTCCGGGGCCTCCTCTACCTCTCGCTCTGCCTCTAAAGTTTCCGTAACCTGACCTAGGTCTGTCTCTCTCAGACTGTTCTCTTCGCGGACACTCATTTCTCCAATGCCCTTCTTCCCTACAGTAAGCGCACTGATTTTTACCTAGAGGTTCCTCATTCCATCTACTATCGCCTCTATCTGGGCCCCGTCTATCTACGCCTGCGATCGCTACCGCTAGCATATCAGCCTTTTTACGCATCTTACGCTCTTCCTCTTTCTTATTTTCTGTATCCCTGTTCATATAGACCTTATTTGCTACCTCCATTAGTTGGGTGATGGATATACCTGCAAACCCTTCTAACTTTTGTAGCTTGCGCTTAATATCTCCGTATGCTTGGCTGACAAAGGCGGAGTTAACCATTCGGGAATTGTCTGCGTCTTCCGGATTAAAGGGGGTGTACAAGCGGTACGCCTCCAATAATCGGTCATAAAAGACACTGGGCGCTTCATCGCTTTTCTGAATCACCTCAACTGTCTTCGACATGTTAATGGCTTTCTTTCCTCCGGCTTTCATGCCAGCAATTATAGCGTCTCTATAGGCTCTAAGTTGGACCATATCAGCACCATTTACGTTCCAATCGGGATCAGTGTTGGGATAGTGTGTTGCGGCCCATGCTGCTGGATTAGCTTGGTTCAAAGCACGGGCTCTATCTTCTAATGCTTTAATGGCTGCTTGATTTATTCTTGTCCTTTCCTCATTGTTAAATAAAGTCATTAGTAACTGCTGGCAATCAGCCCATGTCGGATTATGCGTCTGTACTATTGAGGTGAACAGATCAGTCATGGCTTGTGGTTTCTCAGTATACGAGGAATTATGGGTCTTCCAGTTTAAAAGGTCGGTAGTGGTAAATGGGACATATACGAAGACTGGGTCAGCGTGTGCCATTTGTCCTGCGGCATCGATATAAGCTGACCCGGGATTTAGGCGAAGAGGCATCTGATAGTGCTTTAATTGTTGGGCACCAGTCAACTGTCGGGTTTGGATGGGGCTACGTAGGGAAGGGTCAGTCATGGGTTCCGGTCGGGGAGAGATAGGGTATGGGGATGTGGGAGGTTGGTTTTGGGAAAAGGTAGTGAATAGAACACTTCGGGCCGAGCTAGATGAAGCTTGACCGGAAGTCTGAAGTGGCGCCAAATCAGGATATTCGTTTTTAATGGGGGTGGGTTCTGGTTCCGGAAGGGGAGATTTAGTACGAGGGGGGGTGGATCCTGTACTGGAGGAGGAAGCGGAAGTGGATGAGGGTAATGAGGGGAGGGGTGCAGGACTTCCTGCGTTTGCGTCACTTCCTCTTAACGGAAAGTAAGGGGGCGGCAAAGGGATCTCGGACTCAGGGGGCGTGTCCAAAATGGGCCTAACACCAGTCCTAGTGGACGAACAAGTCCTAGCTACCATGAGGCGACACTGCTCCTCGTGGCATGTCTGGAGCCATTTTGGCGAGTCATTTACGGCCTGTCTCCAACAGTCAATATAAGGAAACTGGCCGTAAAGTTCAGGCCTACCCGATACAGCCACGTGTAAGCGCTGTACCAGAGTTGGATCCAAACTGCCACGTGGCGGCCATGCCGCAACCAAAGTAGGCCACTCCCTAGTGCACAAAGTAACTAAACGCACAGAAGACATCTTAACCCCAAAATCACAGGTTTTGAATCCCTTTTTAAAATTCTTAACCATACATCCTAAGGGATCCGGAATCGTTGACTGCGACGCACCCATATTTAACAATGGAACGTCGTCGACAACGATTACTATACACGCGTACTATTCAACAGTCACACCCGTTTCCTCTGGCAACAGCACCACGTGGTACGGTTACCAAGTGAAACGTACACAATAACACAATAAACACTCAGGGAATTCCCGTACACACACAGCTGCTACACCAGTCACTATATAATCAATATTATGCCCTTTGGCGTAACTATACAGTCACCCACGCTATAATTCTCTATATACGAATTACCCGTCTATAACACACCCCAGTAACATCGTCTTTTACAAATAGCGGTTACAGTACGGTTAGCATAGGTCAAAGTACAAGTTAAGGTCACAATACAATTATTAGTGGTTATGGTGTTAAAACATGCAATTGACGACAATGATTAGTACTTATTATACAATGTCAGTAAATATACAGGGTTATGGTACCGTGCACTATAATACAGCAACACACTATTAACACTCTCGCTAGACGGCTGAGCTCGCGCTATCTAACAAGATATACACTTTACTAAAACAATCGTTAACACATTTACAATTCCCAACTAAACTATTGGCCAGTACCTTGAATGGACTACCTAAAAACAATCTACATACGTTTTGGTTAGCCACACTGCCCAATCACCACATATATAGCGAGCTAGAGAACCGAATTTACACAGACGCCTCTTAGTCGCACTATACAACGAGCTAGAGGACCGAATTTACACAGACGCCTCTTAGTCGTACTATCAAAAGTCTAGTGGGTTCCAAATTTACACGCCTTCCCACTTAGCCCAGATAGGATGAGAACTAGCGAACCGGATTTACACAGACGCCGCTTAGTCTCCCGGTCCCTCCGACCTAGCGAACAAAATATACACCCTAGAACGCTAGTCTAGACAAGACACCGGTGTCCGGCTAGGGCTATTTTACACCAGAGCGCCCCGCCTGACTAACCAAATCAAACGGTCTGACTAAAGAGCGTTCGATCGAGCGGTGCGCCTTCGCTCCTTCCCTCCGACAGAGGGGGCAGATACAGATTCAAAAACCCCTTTGGGCCTACCGCACAATCGGTATACCCCTAGCGGGTCCTGCCGTCTAAAACAGCAGTTATCTTACCTCCTCGTTCCTGAACCTGAGTTCACACTCATCGACGGGGACACCCCAGCACTTCTCACGTAGAGGCCGATGATCTCCTGGACAACAGACCAGTGGCGCCGAGACGAAGGGAGGTCCACGCAGAAGTTCAGGGGTGCAGCTGTAGAGAACGTGGGCAAAGATAGACCGTCTCACGCCTCTGCCTCTCAGCTACCGTTGAACGATGAGCTTCCCGGCCAATGCACCAAATGATACCGGAGAAACTGACGGAAGCCAAGCACAGAGAGATGGACACAGGTTTCTTCAGGAAGGAAGAGATTCTTTATTGGATCACCGATCGGGACTCAGAGGGACTAGCGTCACCAAAATACAGCAAAGTCTGAGCCCCGGACAATAGTGCAGGCTCCTTATATAGGCATATAACTCCTCCCATATTAAGCTCCACCCGCACATTCCCTTGACCAATCAATACAAATAAGAATTAACTTCCTGTTTGATCGCATGGCTTGTCCAGCACAATGGAGGAGGGGGAATACTATATCCTGTATTCTTGCACATGCTCCGTACACTACTGATCGTATCTTGCCTCGTGCAACCAACTGATCGATACGTCAGCATATGCACGTACACATGCCACGTGGTAATCTCGGCCTACTAAATTTATTTTTACCGAGATTCCACCACATTATGATGGAATCCCCCACCAACAACTGCTTTCTATTAGGCCTCACCAAGCCTCTCTGCACAACACCACTAGCCTCAGTGCCTCTCTGCACAACACCACTAGCCTCAATGCCTCTCTTCACAACACCACTAGCCTCAGTGCCTCTCTTCACAACACCACTAGCCTCAGTGCCTCTCTTCACAACACCACTAGCCTCAGTGCCTCTCTTCACAACACCACTAGCCTCAGTGCCTCTCTTCACAACACCACTAGCCTCAGTGCCTCTCTGCACAACACCACTAGCCTCAGTGCCTCTCTGCACAACACCACTAGCCTCAGTGCCTCTCTGCACAACACCACTAGCCTCAGTGCCTCTCTGCACAACACCACTAGCCTCAGTGCCTCTCTGCACAACACCACTAGCCTCAGTGCCTCTCTGCACAACACCACTAGCCTCAGTGCCTCTCTGCACAACACCACTAGCCTCAGTGCCTCTCTCCACGACACCACTACACTCTGAAAGTGCAGAAAATGAATTATGTAGAGCAACAGACTGTGCAATATGCCTTTTATCCACAACTCCAAGTCTACCAGATCCTACAGTAATCCATCTGCCATTCCTAGTATGTCTCTGCGGCAGTGGCTTTGCAGCAGTTCCAGCCTGAGTTTGTTTACCAGATAATTTACAAATCTCAGACTTCAAAAATACAATCTCCTGCCGCAAAATAGAGAACTGTCTACAGATTAGACAACAACCAAACCTCCAAAAAGTGGAACGTGAAACAAATGCAAAGCAACTATTACACTGAACTAAGTTTGCCATTCCAATGAGGTGAATAATTTAAATCAAACAAACCTTAACTTTTTATTTATCCTCCTGAATACCTCAGATGATCTCCAGAATATCTCCAACCACACTTAAAAGCAACACTTAGATGAAGCAACCAAGCTAGATTAGCCAAGCTAATGACAACTACCCTTATATACTCCTAAAATCACCTCCCACTAGGAATGTTTAACACCTGGGTAGGCCTCTGCTTATTAGCAAACAATAGCTAATTTAAATAGCAATCAATAGCAAGTAGCTACCTAATCCAATCAAATGCCTTATAATTACCAACAGGAAATCAAACCTTGTGCAGTCAGTAACCTTTTCCTACAGATGAATCTTACCTGTAACAGTAAAAAAGAACTCTTAGCACAGCTCTTAGACAGTTGAAGCTTCTGTAAAACTCTCCAGAATATCTCCAACCACACACACACTTAGAAGCAACACTTAGATGAAGCAACCAAGCTCTATTAGCCAAGCTAATGACAACTACCCTTATATACTCCTAAAATCACCTCCCACTAGGAATGTTTAACACCTGGGTAGGCCTCTGCTTATTAGCAAACAATAGCTAATTTAAATAGCAATCAATAGCAAGTAGCTACCTAATCCAATCAAATGCCTTATAATTACCAACAGGAAATCAAACCTTGTGCAGTCAGTAACCTTTTCCTACAGATGAATCTTACCTGTAACAGTAAAAAAGAACTCTTAGCACAGCTCTTAGACAGTTGAAGCTTCTGTAAAACTCTCCAGAATATCTCCAACCACACACACACTTAGAAGCAACACTTAGATGAAGCAACCAAGCTCTATTTTAACTAATAATTATACTAGAGAAATCAAAAATACCCAACATACTTTTTTAGATGGAGCTATAGGTTTTTACAAATGCAAAAGCTGTATTGTATGTTAGAGCACTGACTCTTCTACACATTCTAAAGTTACTAGTTTCAAATCCAATATTACCAATAAAAGCTATACTATAAAAGATTTTATTGGATGTAACACTACCAACGTTATCTATTTATTGGAGTGCCCTTGTGGCCTCCAATATGTGGGTATGACCACTAGATGTCTCAAAACTAGACTAGCAGAACACTGCAGAAATATAAAAAACGGATATCCCAATCATTCCGTGTCTAAGCATTTTGTTAAACATAATTGGGACCCTAAATTTCTCAAATGTATAGGAATGAAGAAATGCAGAAAAGTTGCCCTGGAGAGGTGGCAATATAAAAAATATCTTCGGTAGATTAGAAATGGAGTGGGTATTCAACTTACAAACTTTAACCCCCCAAGGCCTAAACGTAGATTTTGATTTATTTAAATTTTTATGACAATACTATTGTTTTTTTTATTATGTTTATGTTTTTTATTATTTTTGGCTGTCAGTTTGGGGCTATCCTATTCATAGTTGTTACCTACGGCATTATAGTCTAGGATACCCCCAACCTGACCGCATTTTTTACAACTATGTGCAGCATAAATATGTACGTTAATACATGCTTGTTTTATGTATTTTAGTTGTAGTTTGCACATGGAAGCCCACTACATATATGGCTTCCATTATTACTGTTACCCTATATAGCTTCTCTTATACTTATATTAATATACTATGTGTCTCTCTTTATCATTGTAAATCACCCCTACGAATATATGTTTTCTTCTCAAAATGTTTTTCAAATGTTTTTTTGCTGGGGCGGAGCTAAGCCACGGAGCTGAATGGCCGCATGCTGTCTGAGCTCCGGACAAAACTGCCAATTCCACCCTACTTACAGTGCCCAGATTCGGCAAAAAACCTGCAAAACACCAGTGCTGGCTGCAGCAGATAAGATGGGGCGGAAAACTAAAAAGCCCAAACCGGACAAGCCACGGCAAAACCCTAGCATCGGAGACCTATGGAGACAGGCCCGGACTGCGGTGGGCCCAAATATGGCCGCCCTCCAGGACGACAGCTCAGACATGTCTGATGATTTCACGACCGGAACAGAGGTAGAGCTCCTACCCGCACCAAAGGCCCTTCTCTCCACCTCCCCGCGACCCAACTCACCTCCGGTCACCATAGCGGTAATGAAGGACCTGCTGGCCGGAGTCCAACACGCCATTCAGGCAGATATGGCGAAAATACGCGCAGACCTACAGGGCCTGACAGGCCGCATCCATGCCCTGGAACAGGGATCCCTGCACACCAGCACGCACACCAAGCAACTGCAGCAGTTGGTTGCTGATCTACAACACCAGAACCTTAAGTTTGAACACCAATTCGCGGTTCTGGAAGACCAGAGGCGCAGCCAAAACATTAAGATTCGTGGGGTCGCAGAAGAGATGCCGGAGGAGGAATTGCCTCATTTCACAAGACGGCTACTCACGACCCTACTTACCTCTAAACAAGCTAGGCAGATAACCCCAGAAGGGATGTTCCGACTCCCAAGGCCTACTACAGCCCCTGCCACACAACCCAGGGACCTACTGGTACGTCTGCCGAACAGCAGGGATAGAGCTACAGTGCTGAACGCAACACAAAACCGTTCTCCCTACCTGTTCGAGAATATGTCGCTATCATTCTTCTCAGACCTTTCACGGTCCACAATGGCCTGGAGACGTTCCCTTCAGCCCTTCACGGCGCTTCTCCGTGTGCAAAATATCACATACAAGTGGAGGCGCTCCCGCGCATTACAACTCTCTCACGTAGATTCCCGGTACACCATCCAAGATATGCAGGGCGCGAGAGACCTACTTCCCACATTGGGCCTACGACAGGACTCCATACCACCGGCGGGACAACTCGCCAAACCCGCTACGCTCGGGATAGGAGACCCAGCGACGACACCACCATTTGTCCCCGACAGCGTGAAGCACGAAAGAGCACAGCTGCCGCAACTTGAAGGGACTTTGATGGCTAGTTAGGCCACTTCTAGTTCTTCACGGGTCCCCAGGCCCAAAGACTGGCCCCGTGGGCTATACATGAGGAACTCTAAACGCACGGCAGTTTAAAGTGCACAAGTTCTCTGTTTTTTTTTATTTTTTGTTTCTTGTATTTTGGCTACAACTGTTTTAATATTTTATTTCAGACACCTTTATATTAGCACAAGACACATATAATTTTCAAAGCTTGAAGACAGGGTGCCACCAGCTGTCCTGCCGCAGCAGCTATACCCACGGCTACACAATTACCCGATATACGCAGGGCCACCAAGAGAGCTTGACCTTCACTCTCCCCCCCCCCCCCCAGGGTAAACGGGGATACTTAATCTCCCTTTGTGCCACTAGCCACAGGATAACGGCACCACGCATGCACTCCCCACATGCAAGCCACAGTTTGACCACACACATCACGCATAGGGGATGTCAGGTCCTGCAGAGACACCTAGATCTGAAGCGAAACGGTTGCAAGAATAGTTTACACGCTAGTCTCACGCTAATCTAACTTTTACTTCACGACCAAAGCTAGTGAATACCTACGTTGTTATTCATACTTAAATATAAAATGTGCTGTCTATACATAGCCATGTATCTGTCCTACGCTGATTGTTTATAATGTGCTTGATTCAGCTATCGTGGCGTCTCAAGCTTGTTTGTCATTTTTTGCACGTGAAAAATAAAGAATTTAAAAAAAAAAATTTTTTTTGCTAAAAAGGTCTGCATCATTGATGGTCCTATTTTTTGATTGTCGTCTTTATTTGCGGACTTAGTTCTGTTCCTATCTATTTTATTATCTATAATGCAATTAAAATCCCCGCCAATAATTAAGCTTCCAGACGATACGCGGTAAACCTTTTGCATCAGATTTCCCAGAAATCTATGTGGAATTTGATTTGGAGCATACACATTTACCAAAGTATACAAAATATCATTAATTCGGACTATCACTATGAGAAACCTACCACCAAGGTCAGTCTCCTCATAGACCAGCTCATATTTCAAGCTACTTGAAAAGAAAATTGCCACTCCTCTTTTCTTATTCTTTCCTGTCAAATTGGATCTATGGACCACTGGAATTTTTTTATAATTCCATAGTTTAGATGTAGAATTAACCCAATGTGTTTCTTGAACAAAACCGATATCCGTTTTACTATCCATCAGTAATTTGTACAGATAACCTCTTTTCTGTCCTGAATTTAAGCCCCTTGCGTTAATAGATAATATATTAAGTGACATCCTACCGCAACTGCCCGCACACCCTCTTCCCCTCTAACCTCCCGTCAGGTAGCATCCAATACACAAATCCACTCATACCTTCCCCAGTCGGCCATATAAAATTAAACCTCCTGGGGAAGCTCCACATCCAACAGTATATTTTAACATTCATTCCATAATATGAAGTTCTGTATAAAGTCTTCATATTTAACCCTGCTGTCGTCGCAGGACCCTGAACCGGATAGTGGGCCTTTTATCTTTCTTTTTCTCTCTTTCTCCTTCCTTCCATCTACTCTGCCCTTCCTTTTCCTTTTCAGAGACATAATATTATTTTCCTTTATCCGTAATATACAGTTTCAGCCCCGGAGTCTATCTGCAAATTCCTCCCTACTAATATCTTTAAATTTATCTAAAACAGCTTCATCTATCATCATGTTCTTAAATTTCAAATTTTCTCTTTCCCTTCCCTTTCCTCCCTTTCCTCCCTTTCGTCTTCCTCTTCAATTTTTCAAATTTTATATACGCTTTTTCTACAATATTTGTTAAGTTTGTGGGTATTATGAGACTCCTTTTCGTTCAATTCGTGCAATTAAATGTAATTGTGTGTGTGTATATATATGTATATATATATATATATATATATATATATATATATATGTTATAACTTTAAACTCTTCCTCCATATTCTTTACTTTAAATGTGAATCTATCCTTATTCTTCAGTTTATTTTCTTATATATATGTGTCAACTATATGTGATGTGTCACTCTAAAGCATTTACATTTCTACACCATGTCAAAGACCCCTTATCAAGAATTAACCCAATACATAAAAGAGAAAAAAAAAAGGGAGGAAATTCTATTTGAAGCTAGAGGGTAAGTTTCAGAGTTATCATTTTCTGTTTTAGTGCCATATTGTCTCTAAAGATATATGTTTGGTCTTTAAAAAAGACCATAATTGCCATCGGAAACAGCCACTTATATCTTATCTCCATGTTCCTAAGGATTGCCGTTTCCTCTGAAAAGGTTCTTCTTGCTCGTCTTGTCTTTTGAGATAAGTCCTGAAAAACTTTTAAATGTCTCCATTCATCAGTGTCTAGAGTCTCATTCCTTATTTTCTGCATTATTAGATTTTTTTATCCGAAAGCTAGAAAAGCAAATCATAACATCTCTTGGATAGGTTTTATCAATTCCATTTGGTCTGGACAATCTATGGAATCTTTCAAAGGTTTCAGGGCTCAGCGTCTGTCGAGACAAAATTTTTGAAAAGAAGCTGTCCAGATAAGAATATAGAAGACTGTTTATATGATTCCTGGAGAACATTTAATCCAGAAGAGCGAGATTATACGTTTTATTCAAACGTTCATCAGACATACACTAGAATCGATTATTTTTTGGTTAAAGCTGAAACTTTGGAGTGAGTTAACAAAGCAATAATTGGACCTATAACATGGTCCGATCACGTACCAGTAAGCTTAGTTATAAACAATAACGCCGAATATAAACGCAGAGATAGATGGAGATTAAATGAAACTTTACTAAAATCAGAAATTAATGTAGAAGAACTGCGTACCCAGGCTAGAGAATTTTTTGAAACCAATGATACAGGGGATGTCTCTAACGCTATGTTATGGTGCACCTTTAAATCATATATGAGAGGATGTCTTATAAAATTGGGTGCTAACATAAAAAAAAGAAGGGAAAAGAGCTGAATGAGCTTAATATCAATTTGGCAAAACAGGAACGTCTGCATAAGACTACTTTAGATCATAAAATTCTGGAGGATATTAAGGAGATCAGGAAAAAAATAATAGTAAGAACTCAAGAAAAAATTAATAAAGCAATGTTAATATTAAAGCAGGGATGGTACTATGGAAATAACAAAACAGGGAAAAACCTTTCAAATAAATTAAAAAACAAAAATAAACTTCAATCTATAAACTATATAATAGCTGGAAATAAAAAAAACTCTTCTCACCAACTCAAATAGCCAATGCATTTGAAGAATATTACAAAAGTCTATATAATTTAAAATGTTATGAGCCATCTGTAGGGGAAACAAAGCAGTTCCTGGATAAATAAAGCCTGCCAAAAATATCTATTGAGAAACTAAATCAGCTAAATGCTCCATTCTCCATTCAGGAGATTAGTACCACCATTTAAGCATTAATAGCGGGCAAAGCACCAGGTCCAGATGGCTTTTCATCGATTTTTTATAAAAAATTAAATGATATAATTTCCCCATATATATTGAAGACATTTAAAGAATTTGCCAGCTATAAAACTATCCCATCTGAATTACTCCAGGCCTCTATAATGCCAATCCCTAAGGCAGATAAGGACCCAAAATACACCTCGAACTATAGACCAATTTCTCTTATCAATCTAGATATTAAAGTATATTCTAGAATTTTGGCTGATAGACTCAAACAAAATATACCTGATATTGTACATTTAGATCAGAGTGGGTTTGTAGAAGGTAGGGGTACATCTGATAACATTAGGAAACTATTGAATGTTTTATACAATGCAGATCAAAGTTTGTCCCCCTTCGCTATGATTACCCTTGATGCCGAGAAGGCCTTCGACCGTGTCAATTGGAAGTATTAGGAAGAGGTTTTGAAGGCCTTCGGCATAGAGGGTCTTTTTAAGGAGTGCACAATGGCATTATATAAAGATCCTCAAGCTAGAGTTTCAGGATTTATGTTTCAATCAAAATGGTTCCCAATTAGAAATGGGACGCGACAGGGCTGCCCTTTGGCACCCCTGTTATATATCCTTTCTATAGAACCGCTCGCAGCCGCGATTAGACAGAATGATGACATCAGTGGGCTAAAAGTGAATAGCTTGGAGAATAAAATTGCACTTTATGCAGATGATGTTCTATTGACCCTTACAGATCCTATTAGATCTATCCCAGCCGTATTTAGTCTTATTAACGAGTATAGTAAATTTTCAGGTTATAAAATAAATATAAAGAAAACACAAATCCTGACAAAAGGTCTAATTGGACCCGGGGTAAAAAAACTCAAAAAGGAATTTAAATGTGATTGGGAAGCAAGGAATATAAAATACTTAGGGGTAATACTATCTCTAGACTATAGAGAAACTGGAGAACTTAACTATACAGAAATTGCTACCCAATTTAGGCGTATTCTAAAAAAAAACTGGAAGGGATTGGAATTGTCTTGGTTGGGAAGAATTGAAGCGGTAAACTCCTACCTACTCCCCAAATTGATATTTTTATTTTGTAATCTCCCGCTGAGGGTGCCATTTCAGACGATACGCGGTCTTCAAAAACAGGTATCAGATTATATATGGCAAGACAAGAGACCTAGAGTGTCATTGGAAATTTTACAGAGAAATTGGAAAGAAGGGGGAATTTATTTTCCAAATATACAGAAATAATATATGAACAATATGGTAGCACATTTAATTAAGTGCGATAATTTTACAATATCAAGACCAATCTGGTTAGATATTGAAAAATCGGATCTCTGTAATATTGAACCCCTATCTCTCTGGTGGTGTGACAGTGAATTTGTAAAAAACATAAGGTCTAGCAATCCGATGAACAACACAATGATCTATATTGTAAAGCACTTAAAGAAAAAATATGGAACTAAATATATATCAAGAAATGCCCCATTAACATGTTTAAAACTTTATATAAAAGACATAAATATTCAAGACTGGGAAAAGTGTGGAATTGCAAAAATTGCAGAACTTCTAAACGATAACAAAATTTTGTCATTTCCAATGTTACAGTCTAAATATAACCTCCCTTCGAAGGAAATATTTAATTACTTAAGAATAAAATCTTTTACTATGGGAAAAGTTTTTTCGGAAACTTCTCCAATTGACCAGTTCGTAGCATTCCATTACAAAAAAAAAATTGCATCCAGATTTAACCAATTTATAAGAAGCCAAAGGCAAATAGTTAACCCCTTAAGGACACATGACATGTGTGATATGTCATGATTCCCTTTTATTCCAGAAGTTTGGTCCTTAAGGGGTTAAAGAGTTAGCAATGAACAAATGGGAGCAAGAACTTCATTTTTCATCCCCGGTTAAAGATTGGATTTTGGGCTTACAATCAGTAAAAAGATATATACATGGGGTGAATATACAGGGAGTGCAGAATTATTAGGCAAGTTGTATTTTTGAGGATTAATTTTATTATTGAACAACAACCATGTTCTCAATGAACCCAAAAAACTCATTAATATCAAAGCTGAATATTTTTGGAAGTAGTTTTTAGTTTGTTTTTAGTTATAGCTATTTAGGGGGATATCTGTGTGTGCAGGTGACTATTACTGTGCATAATTATTAGGCAACTTAACAAAAACCAAATATATACCCATTTCAATGATTTATTTTTACCAGTGAAACCAATATAACATCTCAACATTCACAAATATACATTTCTGACATTCAAAAACAAAACAAAAACAAATTAGTGACCAATATAGCCACCTTTCTTTGCAAGGACACTCAAAAGCCTGCCATCCATGGATTCTGTCAGTGTTTTGATCTGTTCACCATCAACATTGCGTGCAGCAGCAACCACAGCCTCCCAGACACTGTTCAGAGAGGTGTACTGTTTTCCCTCCTTGTAAATCTCACATTTGATGATGGACCACAGGTTCTCAATGGGGTTCAGATCAGGTGAACAAGGAGGCCATGCCATTAGATTTTCTTCTTTTATACCCTTTCTTGCCAGCCACGCTGTGGAGTACTTGGACGCGTGTGATGGAGCATTGTCCTGCATGAAAATCAAGTTTTTCTTGAAGGATGCAGACTTCTTCCTGTACCACTGCTTGAAGAAGGTGTCTTCCAGAAACTGGCAGTAGGACTGGGAGTTGAGCTTGACTCCATCCTCAACCCGAAAAGGCCCCACAAGCTCATCTTTGATGATACCAGCCCAAACCAGAACTCCACCTCCACCTTGCTGGCGTCTGAGTCGGACTGGAGCTCTCTGCCCTTTACCAATCCAGCCACGGGCCCATCCATCTGGCCCATCAAGACTCACTCTCATTTCATCAGTCCATAAAACCTTAGAAAAATCAGTCTTGAGATATTTCTTGGCCCAGTCTTGACGTTTCAGCTTGTGTGTCTTGTTCAGTGGTGGTCGTCTTTCAGCCTTTCTTACCTTGGCCATGTCTCTGAGTATTGCACACCTTGTGCTTTTGGGCACTCCAGTAATGTTGCAGCTCTGAAATATGGCCAAACTGGTGGCAAGTGGCATCTTGGCAGCTGCACGCTTGACTTTTCTCAGTTCATGGGCAGTTATTTTGCGCCTTGGTTTCTCCACACGCTTCTTGCGACCCTGTTGACTATTTTGAATGAAACGCTTGATTGTTCGATGATCACGCTTCAGAAGCTTTGAAATTTTAAGAGTGCTGCATCCCTCTGCAAGATATCTCACTATTTTTGACTTTTCTGAGCCTGTCAAGTCCTTCTTTTGACCCATTTTGCCAAAGGAAAGGAAGTTGCCTAATAATTATGCACACCTGATATAGGGTGTTGATGTCATTAGACCACACCCCTTCTCATTACAGAGATGCACATCACCTAATATGCTTAATTGGAAGTAGGCTTTCGAGCCTATACAGCTTGGAGTAAGACAACATGCATAAAGAGGATGATGTGGTCAAAATACTCATTTGCCTAATAATTCTGCACTCCCTGTACAGGAAGTGTACTTTAAACTTGTATACCGTTGGTACCTGGTGCCCACTCGCCTCCACAGATTTCAACCCACACTCCTACCAGATTGTTGGAGATGCGGTAGAGAGCTAGGCTCATTCTCCCACATCTGGTGGGACTGTGAGGAGTTGAAACCTATGAAAATAACTTTATCGGATTTGTTAGACTCCATCTTGAAGGTTCAAACTGTTATCACGGCTCAAATGTTCTTGTGTGGTGGAATCTCGGTAAAAATAAATTTAGTAGGCCGAGATTACCACGTGGCATGTGTACGTGCATATGCTGACGTATCGATCAGTTGGTTGCACGAGGCAAGATACGATCAGTAGTGTACGGAGCATGTGCAAGAATACAGGATGTAGTATTCCCCTCCTCCATTGTGCTGGACAGGCCATGCGGTCAAGCAGGAAGTTAATTCTTATTTGTATTGATTGGTCAAGAGAATGTGCGGGTGGAGCTTAATATGGGAGGAGTTATGTGCCTATATAAGGAGCCTGCACTATTGTCCGGGGCTCAGAACTTGTTGTATTTTGGTGACGTTAGTCCCTCTGAGTCCCGATCGGTGATCCAATAAAGAATCTCTTCCTTCCTGAAGAAACCTGTGTCCATCTCTCTGTGCTTCGCTTCCGTCAGTTTCTCCGGTATCATTTGGTGCATTGGCCGGGAAGCTCATCGTTCAACGGTAGCTGAGAGGCAGAGGCGTGAGACGGTCTATCTTTGCCCACGTTCTCTACGGCTGCACCCCTGAACTTCTGCGTGGACCTCCCTTCGTCTCGGCGCCACTGGTCTGTTGTCCAGGAGATCATCGGCCTCTACGTAAGAAGTGCTGGGGTGTCCCCGTCGATGAGTGTGAACTCAGGTTCAGGAACGAGGAGGTAAGACAACTGCTGTTTTAGACGGCAGACCCACTAGGGGTATACCGATTGTGCGGTAGGCCCATAAGGGGTTATTTGTGTATGGAATCTGCCCCCTCTGTCGGAGGGAAGGAGCGAAGGCTCGATCGAAGGCACCGCTCGATCGAACGCTCTTTAGTCAGACCGTTTGATTTTGTTAGTCAGGCGGGGCTCTGGTGTAAATAGCCCTAGCCGGACACCGGTGTCTTGTCTAGACTAGCGTTCTAGGGTGTATATTTTGTTCGCTAGGTCGGAGGGACCGGGAGACTAAGCGGCGTCTGTGTAAATTCGGTTCGCTAGCTCTCAACCTATCTTGGCTAAGTGGGAAGGCGTGTAAATTTGGAACCCACTAGATTTTTGATAGTAATCGACTAAGAGGCGTCTGTGTAAATTCGGTCCTCTAGCTCGCTATATGTGGTGCTTGGGCAGTGTGGCTAACCAAAACGTATGTAGATTGTTTTTGGTAGTCCATTCAAGGTACTGGCCAATAGTTTAGTTGGGAATTGTAAATGTGATAAAGATTGTTTAGTAAAGTGTATATCTTGTTAGATAGCGCGAGCTCAGCCGTCTAGCGAGAGTGTTAATAGTGTGTTGCTGTATCATAGTGCACGGTACCATAACCCTGTATATTTACTGACACTGTATATAAGTTCAAATAGATGACGAAGGGCAAGCAATAGCTGAGCTTACTAGCCATATGGTTAAGCTAGCGCATGTGCCTACTCAGGTATGGAAAGGGTATAATCCAAGTAGTTGGTTTGGTAGCTGGTATGAGTGGTTTGGAGGGCTTAAGGCAGTGGTAGGTGGAGTCCTACTGATTTTAATGTTGTGTCTACTCCTGCCGTGTCTTATACCCTAAGTAGTTAGGTCTGTGCAAAGCCTGATAGAAAATATAGCAGAGAGGAAGGCTGCTGCACAGATAATGGCAATTTATAAATATGAGGCTCTAGATCAGGGAGAACCAATGCAGGAAGATGAGTGTTGAAGATTCACATCATAAGATAAGTCTGGTCTGGTTCAAGGTAACTTGCGGTGTATGCAAACCAAGGTTAAGTGATGCCTCAAGTAATTGTGAAATATCAAGAGGCATCAAAGTGGGAATGTGGTGGAATCTCGGTAAAAATAAATTTAGTAGGCCGAGATTACCACGTGGCATGTGTACGTGCATATGCTGACGTATCGATCAGTTGGTTGCACGAGGCAAGATACGATCAGTAGTGTACGGAGCATGTGCAAGAATACAGGATGTAGTATTCCCCTCCTCCATTGTGCTGGACAGGCCATGCGGTCAAGCAGGAAGTTAATTCTTATTTGTATTGATTGGTCAAGAGAATGTGCGGGTGGAGCTTAATATGGGAGGAGATATGTGCCTATATAAGGAGCCTGCACTATTGTCCGGGGCTCAGAACTTGTTGTATTTTGGTGACGTTAGTCCCTCTGAGTCCCGATCGGTGATCCAATAAAGAATCTCTTCCTTCCTGAAGAAACCTGTGTCCATCTCTCTGTGCTTCGCTTCCGTCAGTGTAACGGAGCTCCGTGTACTCCGACCGAGTACCCTCCGTTGATGGATGCTCCTAGCGCTCTCAGAGGACTCCAAGCACTGCAGACGACACCACAACCACCGCAGGCTCCACAACCGCCATAGCTTAACTGGAGCCGCGCCGTCTTCCTTCCACCCTGGATCGGCTTCTGTCCTCCAGGACCGTGTGGGGAAGACCTCTCCTCCAGGAGAGCGTAACAGGAACAAGCTCTTAAAAGAGCTAAGTGATTAAGAGCTCAGGGGAATATGCAGCGCATAGCAATCCCCAGTGTGATATAGCAGTTCCCTCCAATAACGAGACAAGGCTACGTATTGAGGGTCAGAAGAGGTCTGAGGACTGGAACACCCAGCCTGCTTTTTATTAGGATAGGATACACACAGGACACTCCCAGGGGGAGGATGAAATTGACCAATCACATGCATGGTAACACCCCCACGTCTCCTCCCCTCAGATAAACACATAACCCAATTAAAACGTACATTATTTTACCTAAGTTCTGGATGTACCCCAAAAACAGGGGGTACAGCTTTAAGTCTGGTATCCCCAAATAGCCCTGGTTCAGGGGAACAGTCTGTCCAAAAATCAGCCCATTCGGATGAATGGTTCGGGAGATACAGAGCTCCAAAATTTTGACCGACCGCACAGACCAACTAGCCGAAAATGGTTCCATGAGTTTTGGCCTTGCGGTCGGTCTCCGTTCGCACGGTAAAATAGACGAAATTCTTGCCATCCATTCGCATCTTCGTGATCGCTAGAATCCCCATACTAAGTTAAGTATAACTACCGAACGGCCGGTCGTTCGGTAGTTTCCGTACGCAGTTCTGGATGTCTGGAGGTCTTAGCGGTATTCGCCTGTTTGCGCTTCCGATTTCATTTCCATGCGTTCACAGGCAAACACCGCTGTTCGTACGCAAGATGGCCGCGAACACGTGTAAAAGTCCTGAAATGGCGGCCACCTATTCAGAGCACAAAGAATTCGTATGAAATCATACGAACGGCTGTATTCTCCAGTAATGGTATTCCCATGCAATATATTCATCTAAATCCCCTGGCTGTTCGGTTATATTAGCAGTCCAGACCTACAGCATAGTTAAAGGGCTAGAGACAGCCTAATACAAATCCATATGCCCGAATATAGGGTTTACAGTGCAATATAGTCCAGGACCATAGTCGCAGGGGAGGAGGCAGGCAAGCATGCCTCTCCAGGACAAAGTGGCGAAGGGCACTTCGTCACACATCTCCCCTTTGGGGGGAAGACTAACCAGGCACCTGACCTTCTGTCGGTCAGTGCCTCCGTTAGTCGATCCACCAACCCACAATAAACAGATGTCCGAGTAGCCCCCCCACAACATCAAAGTACAGGAACAGCCCACCCACAACACACAGTCACTGCACCTGGGTATTTGGCTGTGGTAATGAGGCCACATGCCGAGGGTACTTGAAGGGCAGAGGCCAACTGCACTTTGCCCCGCTGCCAGCTCTTCCGCTGGGGTAGCCTGCAGGGCATCAGGCTCTGGACCAGGGACAAAGGTAGGGCAGAGGCCAACTTCACTCTGCCCAGATGCCAGCTCTTCTGCTGGGGTAGCCTGCAGGACATCAGGCTCTGGACCAGGGACAAAGGTAGGGCAGAGGCCGACTGCACTCTGCCCAGCTGCCAGCTCTTCTGCTGGGGTAGCCTGCAGGACATCAGGCTCTGGACCAGGGACAACGGTAGGGCAGAGGCCGACTGCACTCTGCCCAGCTGCCAGCTCTGCTGCTGGGATGCTTGGGACATAGTCCGGCTCAGTAGCCAAGGGAACATGGACGTCAGTAGGGGTTAACAGTGCCTCTGTTAACTCTGGTGCCACGCTAGGAGTTACCTGGGGAGGGGAATTTGTACTTACCCCCTCCTCTGGGTGTCCCGGTGAGGGTAGTTGGGGATCTGGACAGGCTGTCCAGCATCCCTGTAGGTCAGGCACAGAGACCACGGTCCCATCTGCGCCGTCTGGGGGATTGGTGTCTCCCCTTGTTAGGGTAAGCTGCCGCTGGGGATAGGGGGTGCTGTGCTCCTTTCCCGGAAACACAGGCTGCCGCTGGAGAGGGAGACCGCCTGTCTCTACTCCTGTAACATTGTCCTGTTGCTGTAGAGAGGGACCAACTGTCTCTGCTCTCTGTAGGACACACTGCTGCTGGGGGGAAAGGTCGCCACCTTCGGCCCCCTGGGGTACACACTGCCGCTGGAGAGGGAGACCGCCTGTCTCCACTCCCTTACCATTGTCCTGTTGCTGTAGAGAGGGACCAACTGTCTCTGCTCTCTGTAGGACACACTGCTGCTGGGGGGGAAGGACGGCACCTTCGGCCCCCTGGGGTACACACTGCCGCTGGAGAGGGAGACCGCCTGTCTCCACTCCCTTACCATTGTCCTGTTGCTGTAGAGAGGGACCAACTGTCTCTGCTCTCTGTAGGACACACTGCTGCTGGGGGGGAAGGACGGCACCTTCGGCTCCCTGACACTCACTCTGGGGTTGGGGATCTTCCCAGTAAACCTCTACGATATCCTTCCAGCTGAGGGGCTCTAGACCTGGTTCTGCTTGTCGGGTAGGTTGGGGCTGTACGGAGCTGAGCAGGTGTATGTAGTCCTGCTCCAGCTCCCACTCCCTTGTTGCCAGGTGGGTCATGTCTTTGCTCACCTCGCGTTCGTCAGCCCAGACATACATGCCCATCCGGTAGTCGTAGATGTCCCAAAACCTAGACTCCTCCGTGCTGCCGAAATCAGGATCCTCCTCCATGGCCTCCTGAAGTCGACCAGGACCATCATAATCATCCCCCTCCGGTAGGTCGTGCTCGGCCGTCCAGGGAGTAAGTCGAATGTTATGCCACCAGAGGGCCTGGTAGGCGTTGTCTAGCCCGATCTCTCGCCATACCAGGGTCTCTAGTCTTGCCACCCACTCATCCAGGGGCTGCTCCCCCAATAGACATATTCGCATTGCCACACGCTTCTGTAGCCGCTGCTCATCACTGGGGAGGCCCTCACCTCGCCGCCACTGGGCGTCTTCCAGGGCATCATACCAGATTTCCTTTCTGGCTGCATCCCTGTAATCTGCGGCCTCCTCCTCCTCCTCATCATGGAACGCTGTCCGCAAACCAGCTGATTCCATCCTGCTGTAGCCAGGGGCGCTGCCCAATGGCTAGCGTTGCCCTCAATTGTAACTCCAAACGTTACCAGTGTCTCTGAGCTGCTTCCCCTCGCACTAGGACACCATCCCACCGCTGCCACCACTGTAACGGAGCTCCGTGTACTCCGACCGAGTACCCTCCGTTGATGGATGCTCCTAGCGCTCTCAGAGGACTCCAAGCACTGCAGACGACACCACAACCACCGCAGGCTCCACAACCGCCATAGCTTAACTGGAGCCGCGCCGTCTTCCTTCCACCCTGGATCGGCTTCTGTCCTCCAGGACCGTGTGGGGAAGACCTCTCCTCCAGGAGAGCGTAACAGGAACAAGCTCTTAAAAGAGCTAAGTGATTAAGAGCTCAGGGGAATATGCAGCGCATAGCAATCCCCAGTGTGATATAGCAGTTCCCTCCAATAACGAGACAAGGCTACGTATTGAGGGTCAGAAGAGGTCTGAGGACTGGAACACCCAGCCTGCTTTTTATTAGGATAGGATACACACAGGACACTCCCAGGGGGAGGATGAAATTGACCAATCACATGCATGGTAACACCCCCACGTCTCCTCCCCTCAGATAAACACATAACCCAATTAAAACGTACATTATTTTACCTAAGTTCTGGATGTACCCCAAAAACAGGGGGTACAGCTTTAAGTCTGGTATCCCCAAATAGCCCTGGTTCAGGGGAACAGTCTGTCCAAAAATCAGCCCATTCGGATGAATGGTTCGGGAGATACAGAGCTCCAAAATTTTGACCGACCGCACAGACCAACTAGCCGAAAATGGTTCCATGAGTTTTGGCCTTGCGGTCGGTCTCCGTTCGCACGGTAAAATAGACGAAATTCTTGCCATCCATTCGCATCTTCGTGATCGCTAGAATCCCCATACTAAGTTAAGTATAACTACCGAACGGCCGGTCGTTCGGTAGTTTCCGTACGCAGTTCTGGATGTCTGGAGGTCTTAGCGGTATTCGCCTGTTTGCGCTTCCGATTTCAGTTCCATGCGTTCACAGGCAAACACCGCTGTTCGTACGCAAGATGGCCGCGAACACGTGTAAAAGTCCCGAAATGGCGGCCACCTATTCAGAGCACAAAGAATTCGTATGAAATCATACGAACGGCTGTATTCTCCAGTAATGGTATTCCCATGCAATATATTCGTCTAAATCCCCTGGCTGTTCGGTTATATTAGCAGTCCAGACCTACAGCATAGTTAAAGGGCTAGAGACAGCCTAATACAAATCCATATGCCCGAATATAGGGTTTACAGTGCAATATAGTCCAGGACCATAGTCGCAGGGGAGGAGGCAGGCAAGCATGCCTCTCCAGGACAAAGTGGCGAAGGGTACTTCGTCACAGTCAGTTTCTCCGGTATCACTTGTTCCATTTAGATTTGCCAAAAGTCAATATAAAATTAAAAATCCTGATGATTCACACCTTTATGGCAATAAAAATAGTTATGGCTAGAAATTGGAGAAATATGGGTTCGTTAAACTGGCAAGATATTTGTATACAAATAGACTATCAATGCAGGATGGAAGCTGGGATAGCATTAAACAAGATATCCATAGAGAAATATGACGAAATTTGGGCCCCTTGGGTTAGATACCTTAGCTGTAAAACTCAACCCCCAACCCCCTCCCCTCCCCCCCCCCCATAGATAGCCACTTCTAGGTAGCAGCGCTATGTGGAAATGTTAGTAAGAGGAATTGTATGTTATTTTCTGTTTTTTTTGTTTGATTTTAGATAATGTAGAGAATGTATATAATGAAAAAATGCAGACTGTCTTTGGATATACAACAATCCTAGGCTGAATGCATTGCCTAGAGGAAATATATCGTACAGTAGCGTGAAAAATAAATAAATAAATAGATAAACTAGCTAACAAATGTCAGAATAGAGACAAAAAGCGTAATATAAAGTTGGTATATGTTCAAAACTAATATTCCTTATGCCATCTGCAAAGGGGGTGTATAGGATAACCAGAGTATGGTATTATATAGTCTAATCACCAGTCCTTAATGGTAGCTTTATTCAAAATTTATATAGGCAAAAAATAGGAAAGGATTCGATATATACTATAATCCAAATGCTACCCTCCTAAATGCAGTGTCCCACAGGAATCCTGTATCCACATATAAAAGCAACAAATAGTAAAGGTGTCTGCTGTAGGTTTATACAAACACACCAAACAGTGTATTATATCAATGCATGGTAAAATACCTTATACAGCATTCCACCTTATTGCTGAAAAATTAATAACAGGATAATGCTCCTTCAAGGGAGCCTCAGGAAGAAAGGAAAAAGAGATATTGTCAGAAGGTCAGTCTAAAATAGGCTGACTGTAGGAATTATAAAGCCTCTCTCCCTGGTAAACTAACTAGACAGGCATAGAAATACTGAGAAAAAATAATAAAGGAGAAAAAAAGGGTATAAGTTCAAGTGAAATACATAGTGCTAAAGTGCCATTCAGTGACCAGTGTCCTTGTGCAGTGAATATGAACGCCCAACGCGCGTTTCGGTGCTTAAGGAGTGCACCTTCGTCAGGGGCCAACTTACTATTGATAACCATGTCTCTTAAATACCCTAAATGCCAATACATTCGCCTTACCCCGAGCCAATCCGTGTAGGGGGAGTATTCCCCATGTGTATCTAAACACTGGGCACTGAATGGCACTTTAGCACTATGTATTTCACTTGAACTTATACCCTTTTTTCTCCTTTATTATTTTTTCTCAGTATTTCTATGCCTGTCTAGTCAGTTTACCAGGGAGAAAGGTGTAACGGATCGCCTGGCACCCCGACTTGGTACCTCCGTTAATGGATGCTCCTAGTGCTTCCTGAGGACTCCAAGCACTCTGGCAGACACCACAATCACCGAATCAGAGAAGCATAGGAATCCTCTCTAGCATATGAATGCTGTAGACCGTTGAATAGGACCCATACGAATAGGCTTACACTCCTAGCAGTCAACTGGAACAGCATGCAATAAATCCTTCCCCCAATAATGAGACGACACTTCACTTTGAGGGTTAAAACAGGAACTGAGGACTGGCTCATCCAGCCTGGCTTTTATTTCCAACTCACACATACAGGCCACACCCAGGGGGAGGCATAAAAGAACCAATGACATAGATGTTACCTCCCACACATCCCCTCCCCTTAGTGTGACACATAATCCCATTATTCATACAGTTTGAAATATACTTTTTACACAATATTTATAACTTCAAAACCATACATCACATTCACACAAAATTACATATCCACAATCAATCCATTCAGGGGAACAACATATTAAAAAATGGAATGGATCAGACCAGGGGTTCAAAAGTTACTAAAAGTATCTTTTAAAACCCCTAGCTTTCCAGGGCCTTCTCTGTGCTGGAGAAGTAATCCAATTATCTCCCAGCACAGAGACAGACTCCATTAAGCACATGGGGACACAAAGACAGTAAAACACTTTAAAATACATAAATTCACCTTTTACACATAACACACAGACATTTCACCTATCCCCAGATAGCTGGGATCTGCGCGCACAAAACTACCGAATAGCGCGCAGATCCTACTCACACAGTACAATTGCCATGGAGCTAAAGTCTTTCCCATAGTCTTTCATTATGAATAGGCTCAATGGTATAGCTATCTGGGGTATCACATTCCCATAAAGTCTGGTCCATAGTCCAAAGGCAAGAGGCGGGCTATCAGCCCCCTCCAAGGACACGTGGCGAGGTCGGTTTCGCCACAATCCCAAAAAGTCCCAATATGTCCATCGATGATTTTAAAAGGGCCAGTTGCAGCAATATAAAGTACAATATGCCCCAAATAACCCAGGGGCCATAGTCAGCAGGTAGGAGGCTAGCAAACAGGCTTCTCCAGGGCCCAGTGGCGAGGTTGGTTTCGCCACAACAGGCTTTATAATTCCTACAGTCAGCCTATTTTAGACTGACCTTCTGACAATATCTCTTTTTCCTTTCTTCCTGAGGCTCCCTTGAAGGAGCATTATCCTGTTATTAATTTTTCAGCAATAAGGTGGAATGCTGTATAAGGTATTTTACCATGCATTGATATAATACACTGTTTGGTGTGTTTGTATAAACCTACAGCAGACACCTTTACTATTTGTTGCTTTTATATGTGGATACAGGATTCCTGTGGGACACTGCATTTAGGAGGGTAGCATTTGGATTATAGTATATATCCGATCCTTTCATATTTTTTGCCTATATAAATTTTGAATAAAGCTACCATTTAGGACTGGTGATTAGACTATATACCGTATATACTCGAGTATAAGCCAACCCGAATATAAGCCGAGGCCCCTAATTTTACCCCCAAAAACTAGGAAAACTTATTGACTCGAGTATAAGACTAGGGTGGGAAAAGCAGCAGCTACTGGTAAATTTCTAAATACAATTAGATCCTAAAAAAATTATATTAATTGAATATTTATTAACAGTGTGTGTGTATGAATGCAGTGTGTGTGTGTATGAGTGCAGTGTGTGTGTGTATATGAGTGCAGTGTGTGTGTTGCAGAGCCTTGGTGGGGGGTGGGCAACTTTATTATTATTATTATTTTAATTATTTTAATAATTATTTTTTATTGTTGTTTTTATTGTATTTAATTATTATTATTATTATTATTAATGTTTTATTATTATTTATATTAAAAAAAATTTCGTCCCCCCTCCCTGCTTGATACATGGCAGGGAGGGGGGCTCTCACTCCCTGGTGGTCCAGTGGCATTGGTAGTTCAGTGGGGGGAGGACGGGGGCTGGCTGAGAGTTTACTTACCTCTCCTGCAGCTCCTGTCAGCTCCCTTCTCCTCCTCGCCGGTCCGTGCAGCTCTTCTGTCAGCTCACAGTGTAAGTCTCGTGAGAGCCGCACTATGACCCTGCGGCTCTCGCGAGACTTACACTGGGAGCTGACCGAGGTGCTGAACGGACCGCCGCGGAGGAGGAGAGAGCTGACAGGAGCTGCAGGAGAGGTAAGTAAACGCTCTCTGACAGCCCCCCTCCTACACAGCCCCCTGTCTGTATTATGGCAATGTAAATTGCCATAATACAGACATTGACTCGAGTCAGGGGCGTACCTAGAGCATTTGGCACCCGGGGCGGACCCTGAGTGCGCGGCAAGAGCTGCATACACATTCAAACTGCCCATAGGAAAGCATTACTCAATGCTTTCCTATGGATGTCCAGCGTCTTCTCACGGTGAGTTTTACAGTGAGAATTGCGGAAGCGCCTCTAGCGGCTGTCAGTGAGACAGCCTCTAGAGGCTGGATTAACCCTCAGTGAAACATATGTTTTCAGCTGCAGGGTTAAAACTAGAGGGACCTGGCACCCATACCACTTTATTAAGCTGATCCTTAGAAATAGCATAGGAAAGGGATTTGGGTTCAAAAGATGTAGCGGCTAGGGCAGAGGTTTTGTAGAAGGGGGCCAGGGCACGGGTTTTGTATAAATGCGCCATTTTTGTAGAAGGGGGAAGACCAGTGCTTTTGTAGAAAGGGGCTGGTGAGAAACTTCTAGAAAATTCCTCCCCTGCCCCTTTCTACAAAGCCCCTGGTCTCGCCCCTTCTAGAAAACCCCTGCCCTTCGCCCTTCATATAAAAACCCTGCACACTGATCACATAAATTTCATACACTCCCTACACATAAAAACCTTGCACACCCCCCCCTTAATTAAAAAACCAAAAAGCTGCACACCCCCTTAAAAAAAAAAACCTGCACAACCCCCTTAATTAAAAAAAATCCTGCACACCCCCTTAATAAAAAAAACAAAACTTGCACAACCCCCCTAACAAAAAAACATGCACACACCCCTAGACATTGGAAGTCCCAAGATGTGCCATCTCTCAGGGAAGTTTTTAATTTGATTCTAGAAAACAAGGCACACGAATTATCACATAGAGCTAATATGCGTGGTTTCCCAATATTAAAATACAATTGGGATAAGTGGGAAGAAAAAATCAAAACTGCATATGGTCTTTGACATATTTATTATTACAGTGCATTGATGTAAAAACATGGTTTTTTTATTTTTTGCCATATACACTGTCATGCCTATTGTAATACTGGATGGTTACTCTTTTCCATTTCCAAGTTTCCCTTCCCTTCCTACCCCCAATACAATGTTTATATTCTTGTTGTTATACAAATATGTAAAACTTTAATAAAAATATTTGAAAAGGAAAAAAAAAAAAAAAAAAAAAAAAAAAAAAAACCCTGCACACGCCCTTAATAAAAAAACAAAAATCTGCAGTGCACATCCTCCCTTAATAAATAACCCCCTATAAACATACCCCCTCTAAATAAACCTCCCCGTGCTGCACCCCCTTTAATTAATTAATCCACACCCCCTTTAATTAATCCACCCCCTCTTTAATTAATCCACAACCCCTCTTTAATTAATCCATCCTCCCTCTAATGAATCCACCCCCCTTTAATTAATCCACCCCCCTCTAATTAATCCACAACCCTCTAATTAATCCACCCCCTCTAATTAATCCACCCCCTCTTTAATTAACCCACCCACTCTAATTAATCCATCCCCCTCTAATTAATCCACCCCCTCTAATTAATCCACCCCCTCTAATTAATCCACCCCTCTAATTAATCCACCCTCCCTCTAATTAATCCACCCCCTTTAATTAATCCACCCTCCCTCTAATTAATCCACCCTCCCTCTAATTAATCCACCCTCCCTCTAATTAATCCACCCTCCCTCTAATTAATCCACCCTCCCTCTAATTAATCCACCCCCTCTAATTAATCCACCCTCCCTCTAATTAATCCACCCTCCCTCTAATTAATCCACCCCCCAATTAATCCACCCCCTCTAATTAATCCACCCCCTCTCTAATTAATCCACCCTCTCTAATTAATCCACCCCCTCTAATCCACCCCTTTAATCCACCCCTTTAATCCACCCCCTCTAATTAATCCACCCCCCTTTAATTAATCCACCACCTCTAATTAATCCACCCCCTCTAATTAATCCCCCCTCTAATTAATCCCCCCTCTAATTAATCCACCCCCCCTTAATTAATCCACCCCCTCTAATTAAAACATCCCCTTTAATTAATCCATCCCCTTTAATTAATCCATCCCCCCTTTAATTAATCCACCCCCTCTAATCCACCCCTTTAATCCACCCCTTTAATCCACCCCCTCTAATTAATCCACCCCCCTTTAATTAATCCACCCCCTCTAATTAATCCACCCCCTCTAATTAATCCCCCCTCTAATTAATCCCCCCTCTAATTAATCCACCCCCCCTTAATTAATCCACCCCCTCTAATTAAAACACCCCCTTTAATTAATCCATCCCCTTTAATTAATCCATCCCCCTTTAATTAATCCACCCCTCTAATTAACCCACCCCCTCTAATGAATCCACCCCATCTAATCCACCCCCTCTAATGAATCCACCCTCCCTCTAATTATACACCCCCCCTCTAATGAATCCACCCCCCCTCTAATGAATCCACCCCCCTTTAATTAATCCACCCCCCTTTAATTAATCCCCCCTCTAATTAATCCACCCTCCCTCTAATTAATCCACCCCCCCCTTTAATTAATTCAGCCCCAGACATAAAATAAACTACTTTGTACTTACATTTTGATGATGCCTTGCTTGCCCTCCGAGTGCGACCACTGGGTGCCTCACCGCCCGGAAATGGATCCTTCCACTGAAGATCCGTGAAGGCGGACTGACGGCGCTGCGCACATCGTCATCACCTTGCGCGACGCCGCGGCCCGCAACGCTCCTCCCCCTCCTCCTCATAGAAGAAGGAAGTCCCGCCGGGCCGCAAAGGTGCTGCGGCTGTGCGCAGCGTAATGATGGGGGGTGACACATGACACTGGAAGTCATGGCACCCCCTAGTCAGTGGCACCCGGGGCCGCCCCCTCCGCCTCCCCCCCCTTAGTACGCCACTGACTCGAGTATAAGCCGAGTTGGGGTTTTTCAGCACAAAAAATGTGCTGAAAAACTCTGCTTATACTCGAGTATATACGGTAATACCATACTCTGGTTATCCTATACACCCCCTTTGCAGATGGCATAAGGAATATTAGTTTTGAACATATCCCAACTTTATATTACGCTTTTTGTCTCTATTCTGACATTTGTTAGCTAGTTTATCTATTTATTTATTTTTCAAGCTACTGTACGATATATTTCCTCCAGGCAATGCATTCAGCCTAGGATTGTTGTATATCCAAAGACAGTCTGCATTTTTTCTTTTCCTTTCTCTGTATATATATGATGTGTTTAAATTTGTTACTGTATGATGTAATTATCTATAGACTAATTAATTCACTCATCCTGTCCCCTTTTATAACAATTATGCTTTTTATAACTAGTCTACAGACGAAAGGGCATTCTAAACTACATTTCCCATACGCCCTTTTGCCAATCACGTGACCCGTGCACCATCCTCCTTATTGGCCGCGGGTCACGTGCTGCACTTCGATCCCGCCCTCAATGTAGTGCAGGCCGCCCACCAATAGGACGGCTGCACTACTTCACTTAGCATACCGCCAACCCTCCTGTTCCCTCCCTATCTACACACACTAATCAGACGCCGATCACGTGATTCGCGCACTACATTTCCCAAATTAGGGTTTGGAACCTCGTTTTTTAGTTTAATCTATCCCAAAATATTGGGATATACAGTCTATAAAAGATACATACTTATTGTTTTAATTATAATTTTAAATTTGATTTTGTACATGGACAATGTATGATTTTGAATGGCCACCAAGTAATGATGTCAATGATGCCAAATTTGAAGAAGGAGGACCGACCAAGCATCTTTTTCCATCTCCCGGTTCCTAAAATCGATGCCATATACACGTCCCCTGATAGAATTAGTACTACTTAACACACCTTATAATAATGCAGAGAGGGGCAACGCAAAGACAGAAGAGTCTGAAGAAGAGGAGTCAGAGGACCCTTGGTGTTGTATGTGGCTGGGTGGAGGAAGAGACCTTCAATGACATCAGTGAGGACAAGGAACGGGACATGGCTAGCTTGGTATCCAACCTTGTGCAAATGGGGAGTTTGCGGTTGTGCAAATGGACTGTTTGCGGTTGTTTGCGGTACGTTAAACGGGGAGTCTGGTCTGTCACTGTGAAGCGGGCGTAACCCTTACACTACATGATCGATACATCATATCTGATGTTTTAAAGCAGGTTATTCCAAACAATTTAGGAATGTTAGGTGATTTATGCCCTTTATGGATTAAAACCAGACTCTGCATCAACTATGTAATTTTCCATGGCAGTTTTGCCATGGATCCCCCTCCGGCATGCCACAGTCCAGGTGTTAGTCCCCTTGAAACAACTTTTCCATCACTATTGTGGCCAGAAAGAGTCCCTGTGGGTTTTAAAATTTGCCTGCCTATTGAAGTCTATGGCGGTTCGCCCGGTTCGCCCGTTCGCAAACATTTGCGGAAGTTCGCGTTCTCCGTTCGCGAACCGAAAATTTTATGTTCGCGACATCACTAATCTCTACATATTAGGGTATTTTTGGTTGCTACATTGGGTACCTACATGTTTGTTCAGAGTACATTTCATTGGCTAACCAACCTGTTCGATTCTGTTTTTTTTATCTCGTTTCAGTTTACAGTCCATCAACGCTCTCCTTCTTCCAGTTCTTCTCGGATGATGGACATTGTTGTATTCATTGTGTAGCGGACTGGACCCTGCACCAGAGTCTGCCCCAGTTTCCTGGAGGGGACTGCTTGTCGCCTCCTGCCCAGTGATTATGGCCCCTGGGAGATATTGCGCTTTAAGCGACTGAGTTGGGGCTTATGGACTGCTATTATACTGTGCTGACCCTTTAAGAACTGTATTTGGGCATAATGGATTGTATAATACTGTTCCAATGCCTTTAAATACTTTGGGGAAAGATTGGTACTTTTTATTTGTCGAAGTGACCGGCATCGGACAAAGGACCACGTGGCGACGGCCATTTTAACTTCGAACACCGCCGACCCTTAACATTGACTCCACTTCGACACTTCGACTAAAGTTGAAGTACCGGCATCACTTCGAACGGGACTTAGCCGTTTTTATGCAGGAAATTGACCGACCGCACAGCCCAAATCCATGGAACTGTTTTGGGCAAGAAAATGTGCTTGCGGTCGGTCATAAAAGAACTTCCGTCTAACTTTTTATCCACTGAAGGGATTGGTATGATTTTTGAGAGTGTTTGTTTAAAGTATGCTGAGTCTGAATATGTTATTTTTATGGAGTATGGTATTTAGAGTTATGAAAGTTGGGTAGAAAGTATGTTTTAACTGTATGTGTAATTGAGTTTCCTCTCAGGATAAGGGGAGGGAATATGTGGGATGTAACTGTGATATGATTGGTTGTTTTACCCCTCCCTGTGAGCGGTCCTGTATTTTGAACAACTGTAATAAAAACCAGGCTGGGTGTCCCAGCACGGGAGTTCCTGTTTTAACCCTCAAAGTGAAGTGTCGTCTCATTTTTGGGGGAGGATTTATTGCATGCTGTTTCAGTTTGACTGCTAGGAGTGCAAACCTACTTGTATGGTTCCTATTCAACTGTCTACAGCATTTAGAGTGTGTGTGTATGAGTGCAGTGTGTGTGTGTGTGTGTGTGTGTATGAGTGCAGTGTGTGTGTGTGTGTGTGTATATGAGTGCAGTGTGTGTGTGTATATGAGTGCAGTGTGTGTGTATATATGAGTGCAGTGTGTGTATGAATGCAGTGTGTATGAATGCAGTGTGTGTGTGATGCAGAGCCTTGGTGGGGGGTGGGCATTTTTAATATTTTTTTTAATTATTATTATTATAATTTTTTTTGTTATATTATTATTTATTTATATTATTATTTTTATTATTATTATTGTGGTGGAATCTCGGTAAAAATAAATTTAGTAGGCCGAGATTACCACGTGGCATGTGTACGTGCATATGCTGACGTATCGGTCGGTTGGTTGCACGTGGTAAGATACGATCAGTAGTGTACGGAGCATGTGCGAGAATACAGGATGTAGTATTCCCCTCCTCCATTGTGCTGGACAAGCCATGCGGTCAAGCAGGAAGTTAATTCTTATTTGTTTTGATTGGTTAAGAGAATGTGCGGGTGGAGCTTAATATGGGAGGAGTTATATACCTGTATAAGGAGCCTGCACTATTGTCCGGGGCTCAGAACCTGTTGTATTTTGGTGACATTAGTCCCTCTGAGTCCCGATCGGTGAACCGAATAAAGAATCTCTTCCTTCCTGAAGAAACCTGTGTCCATCTCTCTGTGCTTGGCTTCCGTCAGTTTCTCCGGTATCATTTGGTGCATTGGCCGGGAAGCTCATCGTTCAACGGTAGCTGAGAAGCAGAGGCGTGAGACGGTCTATCTTTGCCCACGTTCTCTACGGCTGCACCCCTGAACTTCTGCGTGGACCTCCCTTCATCTCGGCGCCACTGGTCTGTTGACCAGGAGATCATCGGCCTCTACGTAGTAAGTGCTGGGGTGTCCCCGTCGATGAGTGTGAACTCAGGTTCAGGAACGAGGAGGTAAGACGACCGCTGTTTTAGACGGCGGACCCACTAGGGGTATACCGATTGTGCGGTAGGCCCATAAGGGGTTAATCTGTATATGGAATCTGCCCCCTCTGTCGGAGGGAAGGAGCAAAGGCGCACCGCTCAATCGAACGCTCTTTAGTAAGACCGTTTGATTTGGTTTGGAGTCAGGCGGGGTTCTGTGTAAATAGCCCTAGCTGGACACCGGTGTCTTGTCTAGACTAGCGTTCTAGGGTGTACAATTTGTTCGCTAGGTCGGAGGGACCGGGAGACTAAGCGGCATCTGTGTAAATTCGGTCCGCTAGCTCTCAACCTATCTTGGCTAAGTGGGAAGGCGTGTAAATTTGGAACCCACTAGACTATTGATAGAGTAGAAAGACTAAAATGGTTCTGTTGTAAATTTCGCCCTCTAGTTCGCTATATGTGGTGCTTGGGCAGTGTGGCTAACCAAAACGGATGTAGATAGTTTTAGGTAGTCCATCAAGGTACTGGCCAATAGATTAGTTGGGATTGTATATGTGATAAAGATTGTTTAGTAACGTGTATATCTTGTTAGATAGCGTGAGCTCTGCTGTCTAGCGAGAGTGTTAATAGTGTGTTGCTGTATTATAGTGCACGGTACCATAACCCTGTATATTTACTGACACTGTATATAAGTACTAATCATTGTCGTCTATTGCATGTCTAACACCATAACCACTAATAATTGTATTGTGACCTTAAATTGTACTTTGACCTATGCTAACCGTACTGTAACTGCTGTTTGTAAAAGACGATGTTACTGGGGTGTGTTATAGACGGGTAATTCATTCATATAGAAAATTATAGCGTGGGTGACGGTATAGTTTCGCCAAAGGGCATAATATTGATTACTTAGTGACTGGTGTAACAGCTGTGTGTGTACGGGAATTCCCTGAGTGTTTTTATTGTGTTACTGTGTACGTTTCACTTGGTAACTGTACCACGTGGTGCTGTTGCCGGAAGAAACGGGTGTGACTGTTGAATAGAGTGTGTGTATAGCATTCGTTGTCAACGACGCTCCATTGATAAGTATGGGCGCGTCGGAGTCGACGATTTTGGATCCCTTAGGATGTATGGTAAAGAATTTTAAAAAGGGATTCACAGTATGTGATTTGGGGGTTAAAATGTCTTCTGCCCGTTTGATCACTTTGTGCACTAGGGAATGGCCTACTTTGGTTGCGGCATGGCCGCCACGTTGCAGTTTGGATCCAAATCTGGTACAGCGTGTACACGTGGCTGTATCATGTAGGCCTGAACTTTACGGACAGTTTCCATACATTGATTGTTGGAGGCAGGCCGTAAACGACTTGCCAAGATGGGTCCGAATATGCCACGAGGAGCAATGTCGCCTCATGGTGGCCAGGACTTGTTTGTCCACTAGGACCACGGTTAAGCCCATTTTGGACACGCCCCCTGAGTCCGAGATCCCTATGCCGCCCCCTTAATTCCCTATAGAGGGAGGTGATACAAGTACAGGAAGTTCCACACCCCCTCACGATCAACTTCCTCCTCTAGCTCAGAATCCACCCCATGCCGTAATAAACCTCCCCTTCCGACACCAGCCCCCGTTAACTCCATCTATTCCGATTTGGCGCCATTTCAAGCTTCCGGTCAGGCTTCCTCTAGCCCGGCCCGGAATATTTTATTCACCGGCCTTCCCCATGATGAAGCTTCTCTATCCCCACGTCTTATTACCCCCCAACCGGAACCTCTAACCGACGCCCCTCCACGAAGCCCTATACTAACCCGACAACTGACCGGTACCCAACAACCAAAACATTACCAGATGCCTCTTCGTTTGAATCCTGGGTCAGCCTATCTTAATGCTTTAGGTCAAATGGTGTATGCTGACCCAGTCTTCGTATATGTCCCGTTCATGACTACCGATCTCTTGAATTGGAAGACCCACAATTCCTCATATACTGAAAAGCCACAAGCCATGACCGACCTGTTCACCTCGATAGTCCAGACGCATAATCCAACTTGGGCTGATTGCCAGCAATTATTAATGACATTGTTTAATAACGAGGAGAGGACTAGGATAAACAAGCGGCTATTAAAGCGCTGGAGGAAGAAGCCCGTACTTTAAACCAAGCAAATCCAGCAGCATGGGCCGCAACTCATTATCCTAATACCGATCCCGACTGGAATGTTAATGGCGCAGATATGGTTCGACTAAAAGCCTATAGAGACGCTATAATTGCTGGCATGAAAGCCGGAGGGAAGAAAGCTATAAATATGTCGAAGACGGTTGAGGTGATTCAGAAAAGTGATGAAGCGCCTAGTGTCTTTTATTACCGATTATTGGAGGCATACCGCTTGTATACCCCCTTTAATCCGGAAGACACTGATAATCCTGAATGGTAAACTCTGCCTTTGTCAGCCAAGCTTATGGAGATATTAAGCGCAAGCTACAGAAGTTAGAAGGGTTTGCAGGAATGTCCATCACCCAACTAATGGAGGTAGCAAATAAGGTGTACATGAATAGGGTATCAGAAAGTAAGAAAGAGGAAGAGCGCAAGATGCGTAAAAAGGCGGATATGCTAGCGGTAGCGATCGCAGGCGTAGATAGACGTGGCCCAGATAGAGGCGATAGTAGGTGGAATAGGGAACCCATGAGTAGGAATCAGTGCGCGTATTGTAGAGAAGAAGGGCATTGGAGAAGCGAGTGCCCAAAAAGAGAGCAATACGAGAGAGACCCACCCAGGGCAGGTTATGGAAACTTTAGAGGCAGAGCGAGAGGTAGAGGAGGTCCCGGAGGGAGTAACAGTGGTAACAGAGGAAGTGTAAGAGAAGATAGATACTATCCCGCAGCGCAAAGGTCCCGCGATAGAGAAGATAGGGACTTTGTAGGATTTTGCTGACACGGTCATGGAGAGCTATTGATACCGACCGGGCTCCATCCCCCTTGGTCGAGCGGAGCCTATGGTCGATGTATCAATAGGGGGAAAAAGGAGTGCATTCATGATCGACACTGGTGCTGAACATTCGGTGGTGACTGATCTGGTTGCTCCTCCATCTGGAAGAACTATTACCGTAATAGGAGCAACTGGAAGGAGTACTGCAAAACCGGCTCTTAAAAGTCGACTCTGTACATTGGGAGGCCACGTAGTAAAACATCAATTCCTTTATATGCCTGAATGTCCAGTCCAATTGCTGGGACGTGATATGCTATCCAAATTACAAGCGCAGATTACGTTCCTACCAGATGGAACAACATCCTTAAAGTTTAATGGACCTTCAGGTATTATGACATTATCCGTACCAAAGGAAGAAGAGTGGCGACTTTATACAGCGTTGACTAGCCAAAACCCTAAGAGTGATGAATCCTTATTCAACATACCAGGAGTTTGGGCAGAGAACAACCCACCAGGACTGGCCCGCAATATTCCACCCATTCGAATCGAACTAAAGCTTGGGGTTTATCCAGTGAGCCTACGACAATATCACATCCCGCAGAAGGCTAAGAAAAATATTCAATCTTATCTGGATAAGTTCATACGGTATGGTATCCTAAAATTCTGTACTTCCCCCTGGAACACCCCATTGCTGCCTGTTCAAAAGCCCGGTACAGATGAGTATCGTCCTGTGCAGGACTTGATAGCAGTCAATGATGCGGTTGTTAGTATACACCCAGTTGTGCCCAATCCGTATAACCTGCTTGCTTTAATTCCGGGCGGGGCTACTTATTTTACAGTCCTAGACCTTAAGGATGCCTTCTTTTGCCTTCGAATTGCCGCAGAAAGTCAATGTATCTTCGCTTTCCAATGGGAAAACGCTGTAACGGGCTCAAAACGCCAGATGACTTGGACAAGACTGCCCCAAGGGTTTAAAAACTCACCGACCCTATTTGGTTCAGCTCTAAGTCAAGATCTATTGGATTTCAAGTCCATCCCAGGAGAGTGTGTACTATTACAGTATGTAGACGACTTGTTGATAGCAGCAGTTACAAGAGAAATATGTCAGCAAGCAACACACGATCTACTACACATTCTCTGGAAGGCAGGATACAAGGTGTCTAGGAAGAAGGCCCAGTTGTGTCTGCCAACTGTCAAATATCTGGGATTCCATATCTCTGAAGGTCAAAGAATAATGGGGCCAGAGAGAAAAGAAGCTGTGTGCCAAATACCAACACCCAAGAATAGAAGACAAGTGCGAGAGTTCTTGGGGGCAACAGGCTTCTGTAGGATATGGATTCCCAGTTATGCGATATTGGCAAAACCTCTGTATACAGCTATCAAGGGTACAGAACACGACCCCTTCCTATGGACTCAAGAACAGCAAACGGCATTTGAAGATGTGAAGAGGGCTTTGATGAGTGCCCCAGCATTAGGTCTACCTGATCACACACGACCATTCTACTTGTATGTACACGAGCAGAGAAGAATGGCTGTGGGAGTATTGACACAGTACTTGGGATCATGGCAAAGACCTGTTGCCTACATGTCTAAGCAACTGGACGCAGTGGCCAGCGGTCTTCCACCTTGTCTAAGAGCCGTAGCTGCAGCCGCACTGCTGGTAGCTGAAGCCGATAAACTCACTCTTGGTCAAGAACTTTATGTACGAGTTCCACATGCAGTACAGACGTTGTTGGATTACAAAGGAAATCATTGGTTTAGTAACAGCCGTATGACCAAGTATCAAGCAATGTTGTGTGAAAACCCAAGAGTGCATTTAGAGACTGTAAATACCTTAAATCCAGCTACCCTTCTGCCGCAACCTACTGAAAGTCAACATGATTGTTTGGAAGTGATGGATGAAGTATTTTCAAGTAGACCAGATCTTTGTGATTTTCCCATCCAGAACCCTGATGTCCAATATTATACAGACGGCAGTAGTTATGTGAAAGAAGGGATTCGCTATGCAGGATACGCAGTAACAACGATAGATAAGGTGATAGAAGCTCGGCCACTGTCAAAAGGAACATCAGCACAAAAGGCAGAATTGATAGCACTGACACGAACGTTACAATTGGCTGAAGGTTTAAGAGTGAACATCTACACGGACTCCAAGTATGCGTTTTTAACCACTCATGCCCACGGAGCTTTGTATAAAGAAAGAGGACTATTGAATTCAGAGGGCAAAGGAATCAAGTACGCAGCTGAAATACTACAACTATTGGAAGCAGTATGGGAACCGAAAGAAGTCGGTATTATACATTGTCGAGCGCATCTGAGAGGAGATGGTGATGTAACCAAAGGAAATCGGATGGCAGATAGTGCAGCTAAGCGTGCCGCTGAATCAGGAAGACAGGAATATGTGGAACATATAGCTGCTCTTATTCCAACTCCACTGTCTCAATGGACTCCAGTTTATACAGCTCAAGAAGAGGAGTGGTTAAAGACTGAACCTGGAAAGTATTTGGAGAACAAATGGTATCAGTTAGAAGATGGGAGAATAGTCATTCCAGCATCACTAGAGGTAGAAATCGTCCAAAACTATCATAACGGGACGCATTCTGGAAGAGATAGTACAGAAGAATCTCTCAGAAAACATTTCTACATACCAAGATTGTCCAACTTAACTCAAGCCATTGTACGAAGATGTGTAACGTGTGCTAAAAATAATGCAAGGCAAGGACCAGTGAAGCCACCAGGAGTTCAGTATATGGGGGGACTCCCTATGTCCGATCTACAAATTGACTATACAGTAATGCCTAAATCTGGTGGACATCGCTACCTACTAGTAGTTGTGTGCACCTATTCAGGCTGGGTAGAAGCATGTCCTACTCGTACAGAGAAAGCAGGAGAAGTTGTGAGATTCCTGCTACGAGAAATAATACCCCGATATGGACTACCCTGCTCTATAGGATCGGACAATGGTCCAGCTTTTCATCAGTGCCTACAACAACTGACTCATATGCTTGGTATAAAGTGGAGACTTCATACGGCATATAGACCTCAGAGTTCTGGTAAAGTAGAGAGAATGAATAGAACTATTAAGAACCAGTTGGCAAAAATGTGTCAGGAAACCCAACTTAAGTGGAACGTCCTTTTGCCTATAGCTCTGTTGCGAATTCGCAGTACACCTACCAGAAGGATGGGTCTCTCTCCTTTTGAAATCATGTATGGGCATCCACCTCCCGTACTTGGTAACTTAAGGGGGGATTTGAGTCAGTTGGGAGAAGGAATTACCCGGCAGCAGGTTGTAGAGTTGGGTAAGACTATGGAGGAGGTACAGAAATGGGTACAAGATAGATTACCTGTGAATATTTATCCACCTGTTCATAGTTACCACCCAGGAGACCAAGTGTGGATTAAAGAGTGGAATAATGTACCGTTAGGGCCCAAGTGGAGAGGTCCTTATGTTGTTCTTTTGTCTACCCCTACAGCAATAAAGGTGGCTGAAGTGACTCCGTGGATTCATCACTCCAGGGTTAAACCAGCAGCGGTGGATTCTTGGCAAGCTATATCAGATCCAGAGAATCCCTGCAAGATCCGGTTAAAGCGCACGACTCAGTCGGAGTGACGAGGAAACTTGTGGATTACAAATTTTATTATTTCAGAGATTGGTAAGTGAGTGTTGAGACGGCCATAATAAAGCCTGTCCGCTCACCAACGTGTAGTTTAAAAGCCAGGAAAGTCTCGAAGGGACCCCTGTGAAGACGAGCAGAACTCCATTCCCTGCAGCCCTTACATCCTGGAAGCTGAGGTGCCATCGCACGGACGAAGACTGAGGATGTAGCCGACGAAAGATGTATTTGTAATAATGTTTATTTATATGTATTTTTATATTCAGGAAGGTAGAGGTACCGACACTCCTAGCTGTGAGGTATGCATTAAGACTACAAGAACAGGTAACCATATTTCCCAGACCCTAATTTGGCATTCGCAATATGAGTGTAAAGGTGATGTGTCTAGGTGTAGATACTTAAATGTAGATGTAACGGATCCACTGGCACCCCGACTGGGTACCTCCGTTGAAAGATGCTCCTAGCGCTTCCAGAGGACTCCAAGCACTCCACCAGACACCATAAGCACCGCAGGCTGCAGCTATCTCCCTTCAGAACGAAGCAGGAACAAGCTCTTACAAGAGCTCAGTGATTATAGCAAGGGAATATGCCTAGCATAGCAATCCCTTGTAGCAGATTCCCCCAATAAGACACAGGACTCAAGTTGAGGGTAAAACAGGAACTCTGGACTGGCTCATCCAGCCTGGCTTTTATTTCCAACTCACACATACAGGCCACACCCAGGGGGAGGCATAAAAGAACCAATGACATAGATGTTACCTCCCACACATCCCCTCCCCTTAGTGTGACACATAATCCCATTATGCATACAGTGTAAAATATACTTTTACACAACTTTCATAACTTTAAAACCATACATCACATTCACATAAAAATACATATCCACAATCAATCCATTCAGGGGAACAACATATTAAAAAATGGCATGAATCAGACCAGGGGTTCAACAGTTAGTAAAACTATCTTTTATTCCCCCTGGCTCAAACAGTAAAAGTAAAACATCCCCACAATGCATCCTGGCTTCCTCCCTTCTGCCCTGGAGATAATTGGAGAAGAAATCTAATTATCCAGGACTAGAGGCAGACTCCATTAACCACATGTTACCAGCAACCACCAAAAGACATAAAAATACATAACTCCTGTTATACTAAACAGAACCACCACATTCAACCCATCCCCAGATGGCTTGGATCTGAGCGCTCAACATATCCAAACAGTGTTTAGATGCCACAAACACCGTTCAAACGCCATGGGGTTTAAGTTTCGTATGGGCTGATGAGAGGGCCCATAATCCTGGGGCAGCCCAATAACCCACAGTATGCCCAAATACCGTGCATAAAGGGCCAAATCGCCCAGGGACCGTAGTCACAGGGTAAGAGGCGGGCAAGCAGCCCCCTCCAAACCACAGTGGCGAAGTGGCTTTCGCTACAGTAGAGTATAGTGTATGCCATTTAGGGATAGGAGAACCTAAGTGCTTCAATCCAGAGTATCAACCCCGTACAATTTGGTTGACTCTCAGGAATGGAGATCCTCAGGGGACCCTAATAAATAAAACGGTGTTAGAATCCGTACATTCTTCGGGTGTTCTGCTATTTGATGCATGTAAAGCGATATCAAGTGGTAGAAAGCCGTGGAATGTATGTGGGGATCTTAGATGGGAGAGAACGTATGGGTCTAATGATAAATATATATGTCCCAGTAGTAAAAATAAGTATGTGAGTCCTAGATGCCCAAATAGGGATTATAATTTTTGCCCATATTGGTCTTGTGTGGGGTGGGCAACTTGGGGACAGACAGCAGACAAGGATATGATTGTGACTAAGTTGCCTACCAATCCATACTGTAAGTCTATGGAATGCAATCCAGTCCATATTCTTATAAATAATCCTGACCAATTCTTGGATAGATATGGTAATTTATTTGGGTTTCAAATATACGGGACGGGTTTAGACCCTGGGACAGTATTGTTTATAGGGATAGAGACCGATACGGTAACCTCCCAAACTCATCAGGTATTCCATTCGTTTTATGAAGAGATGAGTATAGATAATAAGATCCCCCATAACGCTAAAAACCTGTTCATAGATTTAGCTGAAAGTATTGCCGGTAGTCTTAATGTAACCAACTGCTATGTGTGTGGAGGTACTAACATGGGAGACCAATGGCCTTGGGAAGCAAAGGAGGTAATGTCCGGTTCTGAGGCAGTTGAACAATTAATATCTTCACAAGCCGATTATCAGATGAGTGTTAGAGGTAAATCTGAGTGGAGATTAAAGACCTCCATCATAGGTTATGTTTGCATAGCAAGGGAAGGAATGATGTTTAATACTTCTGTAGGAGAGTTAACTTGTCTAGGGCAAAAAGCTTATGATGATGATACAAAGAATACAACTTGGTGGTCGGCTTCAAATGTCTCAGAACCATCTAACCCGTTTGCAAGATATGCCAATTTAAAGGACGTATGGTTTGATTTATCTATCACATCTAGTTGGAAAGCCCCAGCAAATTTATACTGGATCTGTGGTAAGAAGGCCTATTCGGAGTTGCCACAGGATTGGGAAGGGGCATGTGTGTTAGGTATGCTCAAACCATCCTTCTTCTTGTTACCTATTGAAACAGGTGAGACTTTGGGTGTTAAAGTGTATGATGTGAATCATAGAAAGAAAAGAGGACCCATAGAGATAGGTGCTTGGGAAGATGATGAATGGCCTCCCCAGTGTATTATAGATTATTATGGGCCAGCCACGTGGGCAGAGGATGGTACTTTCGGGTATAGAACCCCAATTTATATGCTCAACCGCATTATAAGATTACAGGCGGTGGTTGAGATAATTACTAATGAGACCTCACAAGCGCTCAATCTTCTAGCGAAGCATAATACCAGGATGAGGACAGCAGTGTACCAAAATAGATTAGCCTTGGATTACCTATTGGCAGTAGAGGAAGGTGTATGTGGGAAATTTAACCTGAGCAATTGCTGTCTTCAAATAGATGACGAAGGGCAAGCAATAGCTGAGCTTACTAGCCATATGGTTAAACTAGCGCATGTGCCTACTCAGGTATGGAAAGGGTACAATCCAAGTAGTTGGTTTGGTAACTGGTATGAGCAGTTTGGAGGGCTTAAGGCATTGGTAGGCGGAGTCATACTGATTTTAATGTTGTGTCTGCTCCTGCCTTGTCTTATTCCCTTAGTAGTTAGGTCTGTGCAAAGCCTGATAGAAAATATAGCAGAAAGGAAGGCTGCAGCACAGATAATGGCTATATATAAATATAAGGCTCTAGATCAGGGAGAATCAATGCAGGAAGAGGAGTGTTGAGGGATTCACATCATAGGAAAAGTCTGGTCTGGTTCATGCTAACCTGAGGTGTATGCAAACCAAGGTTAAGTGATGCCTCAAGTAATTGTGAAATATCAAGAGGCATCAAAGGGGGGAATATGGTGGAATCTCGGTAAAAATAAATTTAGTAGGCCGAGATTACCACGTGGCATGTGTACGTGCATATGCTGACGTATCGGTCGGTTGGTTGCACGTGGTAAGATACGATCAGTAGTGTACGGAGCATGTGCGATAATACAGGATGTAGTATTCCCCTCCTCCATTGTGCTGGACAAGCCATGCGGTCAAGCAGGAAGTTAATTCTTATTTGTTTTGATTGGTTAAGAGAATGTGCGGGTGGAGCTTAATATGGGAGGAGTTATATACCTATATAAGGAGCCTGCACTATTGTCCGGGGCTCAGAACCTGTTGTATTTTGGTGACATTAGTCCCTCTGAGTCCCGATCGGTGAACCGAATAAAGAATCTCTTCCTTCCTGAAGAAACCTGTGTCCATCTCTCTGTGCTTGGCTTCCGTCAGTTTCTCCGGTATCATTATTAATTTATTTATTTTTGTCCCCCCTCCCTGCTTGATACATGGCAGGGAGGGGGGCTCTCCTTCCCTGGTGGTCCAGTGGCATTGGTAGTTCAGTGGGGGGGAGGGGGCTGGCAGAGAGCACTTACCTCTCTTGCAGCTCCTGTCAGCTCCCTGCTCCTCCGCGCCGGTCCGTGCAGCTCTTCTGTCAGCTCACACTGTAAGTCTCGTGAGAGCCGCACTATGACCCCGCGGCTCTCGCGAGACTTACACTGGGAGCTGACAGAGGTGCTGAACGAACCGCTGCGGAGGAGGAGAGAGCTGACAGGAGCTGCAGGAGAGGTAAGTAACCGCACACAGCCCTCTGTCTGTATTATGGCAATGTAAATTGCCATAATACAGACAGTGACTCGAGTATAAGCCGAGTTGGGGTTTTTCAGCACAAAAAAATGTGCTGAAAAACTCTGTTTATACTAGAGTATATACGGTAGTACATTCTCCAACTTATAAAGATTATGCTTTAAGGAAATGTACTCCGTTCTAAAGAAGCTTGGCTAATATAGCTTGGTTGCTTCATCTAAGTGTTGCTTCTAAGTGTGTGTGGTTGGAGACATTCTAGAGAGTTTTACAGAAGCTTCAACTGTCTAAGATTTGTGCTAAGAGTTTTCTTTTTTACTGTTACAGGTAAGATTCATCTGTAGGAAAAGGTTACTGATTGCACAAGGTTTGATTTCCTGTTGGTAATTATAAGGCATTTGATTTGATTAGTTAGCTATTTGCTATTGATTGCTGTTTAAATTAGCTATTGTTTTCAAATAAGCAGAGGCCTACCCAGGTGTTAAACATTCCTAGTGGGTGGTGATTTTAGGAGTATATAAAGGTTGTTGTCATTAGCTTGGCTAATATAGCTTGGTTGCTTCATCTCAGAGTTGCTTCTTAGTGTGTGTGGTTGGAGATATTCTGGAGAGAAACTGGAGGTAATCTGAGGTATTCAGGAGGATAAATTAAAAGTTTCACGTTCCACTTTTTGGAGGTTTGGTTGTTGTCTAATTTGTAGACAGTTCTCTATCTTGCGGCAGGAGATTGTATTTTTGAAGTCTGAGATTTGTAAATTATCTGGTAAACAAACTCAGGCTGGAACTGCTGCAAAGCCACTGCTGCAGAGACATAATAGGAATGGCAGATGGATCACTGTAGGATCTGGTAGACTTAGAGTTGTGCAGAGAGGCACTGAGGCTAGTGGCGCTGTGCAGAGAGGCACTGAGGCTAGTGGCACTGTGCAGAGAGGCACTGAGGCTAGTGGCGCTGTGCAGAGAGGCACTGAGGCTAGTGGCGCTGTGCAGAGAGGAACTGAGGCTAGTGGCGCTGTGCAGAGAGGCACTGAGGCTAGTGGCGTTTAATATAAGAACAGTGACTGAGTCACACCACACAAAAACAAAAGTTTTAGACTTTAGAAAAACAGACTTTTCTAAAATTAGAATGTGTAAAGGAGTCATTATCAGACTGGAGCAATTTAAATGGCGTCCAAGAGAAATGGGATTATTTAAAAGTTGCATTACTGAAGGCAACAGAAAATTGCATTAGGCTTGTCAGTAAAAGCAAAAAATTCAAGAAACCACTGTGGTACTCCGCAGATGTGGCCAAAATAGTAAAAAGCTAAAAGTTAGCATTTAGTAATTATAAAAAAAAAAACAGAGTGAGGAAGACAGAATGACCTATAAGATTAGGCAGAAAGAGGCTAAGCAAGTTATAAGAGCTTCCAAATCACACACAGAAGAGAAAATAGCACAGTCAGTAAAAAAGGGGGACAAAACTTTTTTTAGATACATAAATGAGAAAAGAAAAGGAAAACAAGGATTAGTTAGATTAAAAACAAAAGAAGGAAGGTATGTAGATGAGGATAAAGGTCTAGCTGACTGCCTCAATGAATCGCCGGCCGAGGAGACCTAATGCGTATGCATGCGCATTAGAGCACCCCATAGGAAAGCATTGAAAATTAATTTCAATGCTTCCCTATGGGGAATAGAGCGACGCTGGAGGTCCTCACACAGCGTGAGGACGTCAAGCGACGCTCTAGCACAGAAAACCTGTGCTAGGGACCAGGAAGTTCCCTCTAGTGGCTGTCTAATAGACAGCCACTAGGGGAGGAGTTAACCCTGCAATGTAATTATTGCAGTTTAAAAAAAAACTGCAATAATTACACTTGCAGAGTTAAGGGTAGTGGGAGTTGGCACCCAGACCACTCCAATGAGCAGAAGTGGTCTGGGTGCCTGGAGTGTCCCTTTAAAGGTAGGCAGACAATGTAATAGAGCAGCAGGAAATGCTAGCAGAATGCTTGGTTGTATAGGGAGAGGTATTAGCAGTAGAAAGAGGGAAGTGCTCATGCCATTGTACAGAACACTGGTGAGACCTCACTTGGAGTATTGTACGCAGTACTGGAGACCGTATCTTCAGAAGGATATTGATACCTTAGAGAGAGTTCAGAGAAGGGCTACTAAACTGGTTAATGGATTGCAGGATAAAACTTACCAGGAAAGGTTAAAGGATCTTAACATGTATAGCTTGGAGGAAAGACGAGACAGGGGGGATATGATAGAAACATTTAAATACATAAAGGGAATCAACACAGTAAAGGAAGAGACTATATTTAAAAGAAGAAAAACTACCACAACAAGAGGACATAGTCTTAAATTAGAGACATAGTCTTAAATCTATTTAAAAATAATATCAGGAAGTATTACTTTACTGAGAGGGTAGTGGATGCATGGAATAGCCTTCCAGCTGAAGTGGTAGAGGTTAACACAGTAAAGGAGTTTAAGCATGCGTGGGATAGGCATAAGGCTAAAAAGCCGAAATGGAATGTTTTTTTAATCTTAAGACACTAACCCCAGATGGCTTAAATGCAGAATTTGACCTTTTTAATTTTTTGTAATTCTTTGTATTGTTTCATAATAATTTATATTCACTTTTAATTAATATGGTTATTAGGATTATTCTTTTAATAGTAGCAAAATACATTGTAAAATTTATTACCAATATTTATCCATATACAATCTGCAACTTTATTTTCCTTTTTTTTTTTCCTTTTTTTTTTTTATATTTGCACATAAAATTGTATTATATTGTCACTGTTTTTTAATATGTTTTAATATTCTGTATGTTCTCCTCCAACCATAATTACATTTCACCCCTTTGCCCTTTAAATATAGTGCCCACGCTTACATTTCACCCCTTTTGCCCTTCAACAATATGGCCGCCTTCTATTTACACTCCACTCTACTAAGATGGTCCCAGGGCCACGCCCTCGCGACCTTTAACCTTTCATTTCACAACCTAATTTCTTCCCTCCCTCACATAAAAGTCTATTTCTTTTTATACCCCTCAGGTCATATGGGGGCTTAGTACTACCCTATACTATTAAAATATAAAAACTATTATTTTTTACTGTTTTAACTTGTCCACCTATTATATGTGTAAACCAATGTCATGTGACCAGGACTACATTTCCCTGCATTCCCAGCGAATACACACAGCATTATGCCGACCCCGCCCACCTTTTTGGTTTAAAAACGGCCACGCCCTCGCGACCTTTAACCTTTCATTTCACAACCTAATTTCTTCCCTCCCTCACATAAAAGTCTATTTCTTTTTATACCCCTCAGGTCATATGTGGGTTTAGTACTACCCTATACTATTAAAATATAAACGATTTTTTTTTCACTATTTTAATATGTCCACCTATCATATGTATAACTGAAAGTCATGTGACTGCAGTCACATGGTAATGATGCCATTTTGGCGCCAATCTTTGAAATTCATTGCAAATTAGCTGCCTATATAATGTGAATAGCCAGGATTATTTACTCTACACTTGAAAAAGCCTACTGTTTGGCGAAACGCGTTGTGTATTTTTACTTTGTTTTTAATTAAAGTATTTTGTGACTACCACTTACCTTGGGTTAGTACATTTACTTTATATGTTGCTGTTTTATCCTGGCTGATTTTTTTTTAACAAGATCCAGTACTTCAAAAGAAATCCCTGGTGGGGATTATTCCACCCACGCTTGGTTCATAGAGCAGTGTGGCTGCTCTGAACACTGTAAGTACGTTTCTTTTTTATTCCACTGTCATTTTATATATGGAAAACACTATGGGCCCTCTCTTGTGATTTTATTATCATAAGACCGGCACTGCAAGCATCATTAGAGGAATATCCTACACGTGGGGAGTTATAATACCACTGTATGCTGTTTTACTCAGAGCTGGTCATAGCTCTTTAAATTGTAAGTTGGCACTCTTAGGACTTCAGTGTTGTCTGTTGTTGCAGTATTACCAAAGTTATTGCACCATTGGGTTTTTCCATCTTTTATATATTTTATATGCTGACGTCTGTCTGGGATGGTGTAAAGAATCTTGTGAAGACACCTCCAATTGTCCAGCAATATCCTACATGTGGGGAGTACTAAATACCACTGTATGCTGTTTTACCTAGAGCTGGGCTTAGCTCTTTAAATTGTAAGTTGGCACTTCTCCACGTCTGTGTTGTTCGTGATCCTTTCCGCATTACGGTTTTGCACTATTGTAGATTATGCTAGCTTTAGTGTACCTATAATCTTAATTTTATTAATGACAGGAGGCGAGTATTTGCTTAAGTCTCTCTTTACTAGAACTCCACAGCAGCACAGAAAAAACAACCAATCAGAAAAAAAGTTAGGTACTATAAAACTCCCCTCCCCATGCATCATTTCCTCTTTCAAGCTGCGACAAAACAGAATAAAAGGCAGAGAACATCATGGGGAAGAAACGAAGTCCTAGATACGATGAATATAACGATGTCCACCATCCGAGAGTAACCGTCAAACTAGATAGTGTTGATGGACTGTAAGCTGAAACGAGAGAAAAACAGAATCGAACAGGTTGATTATCCAATTAAATGTACTCAGAATAAACATGTAGGTACCCAATGTAGCAACCAAAATTAACCTTAATATGTAGATATCCCAACCCTACTTATGAAAAGAAACACAGACATAATGAACAAGCGACAGGTATCAGAGACAACAAACAGAGTTGCATACGTACCTGATAATCTAAACTATAACATTAAACAAGGGAGGGACAAGAATGGGTGGGAAATACTCGCCTCCTGTCATTAATAAAATTAAGATTATAGGTACACTAAAGCTAGCATAATCTACAATTTTATAACATGACAGGAGGCTTCGTATTTGCTGTTTCAACGCTCAATTCACCAATCCAACGCTGTTTGTGTCGCTGGTATCTATTGCAGGAAATATCAGAGTAATCCTAATTGGACATTCCAAGTTCGATAATTGACAGTAGACGGATAAAAGAAAATGCCAGCCGACGAAGCATCTCAATTACGGAAAAAAGTACCATCCTGTGACGAAGTGCCCTTCGCCACTTTGTCCTGGAGAGGCCTGCTTGCCTGCCTCCTCCCCTGCGACTATGGTCCTGGACTATATTGCACTGTAAACCCTGTATTCAGGCATATGGATTTGTATTAGACTGTCTTTTACCCTTTATCTATGCTGTAGGTTTGGACTGCTAATATAACCTAACAGCCAGGGGATTTAGGCGAATATATTGCATGAGAATCCCATTACTGGAGAATACAGCCGTTCGTATGATTTCATGCGAATTCTTTGTGCTCTGAATAGGTGGCCGCCATTTCGGGACTTTTCCACGTGTTCGCGGCCATCTTGCGTGCGAACAGCGGTGTTTGCCTGTGAACGCATGGAACTGAAATCGGAAGCACAAACAGGCGAATACCGCTAAGACCTCCAGACATCCAGAACTACGCACGGAAACTACCGAACGACCGGCCGTTCGGTAGTTATACTTAACTTAGTATGGGGATTCTAGCGACCACAAAGATGCGAATGGATGGCAAGAATTTCGTCTATTTTACCGTGCGAACGGAGACCGACCGCAAGGCCAAAACTCATGGAACTATTTTCGGCTAGTTGGTCTGTGCGGTCGGTCAAAACTTTGGAGCCCGGTATCTCCCGAACCATCCATCCGAATGGGCTGATTTTTGGACAGACTGTTCCCCTGAACAAGGGCTATTTGGGGATACCAGATTTAAAGCTGTACCCCCTGTTTTTGGGGTACATCCAGAACTTGGGTAAAATAATGTATGTTTTAATTGGGTTATGTGTTTATCTGAGGGGAGGAGACGTGGGGGTGTTACCATGCATGTGATTGGTCAATTTCATCCTCCCCCTGGGAGTGTCCTGTATGTACCTGATTCTAATAAAAAGCAGGCTGGGTGTTCCAGTCCTCAGACCTCTTCTGACCCTCAATACGTAGCCGTGTCTCGTTATTGGAGGGAACTGCTATATCACACTGGGGATTGCTATGCGCTGCATATTCCCCTGAGCTCTTAATCACTTAGCTCTTGTAAGAGCTTGTTCCGGATACGCTCTCCTGGAGGAGAGGTCTTCCCCACACGGTCCTGGAGGACAGAAGCCGATCCAGGGTGGAAGGAAGACGGCGCGGCTCCAGTTAAGCTACGGCGGTTGTGGAGCCTGCGGTGGTTGTGGTGTCGTCTGCAGTGCTTGGAGTCCTCTGAGAGCGCTAGGAGCATCCATCAACGGAGGGTACTCGGTCGGGGTACACGGAGCTCCGTTACACATCCGCTGGTAAATCCATTGTATGTGGTCGCGACTTGTTTCCTAGCAGCCGGTCCATGAGCTGGCAAGCTGACCTATCAGCCACCTTCCTGTAGTTTTAAATCAAAGGTCAAGTTCGGACTTGGGGACGCGAGAAGAAACTGTCACCGTCTCAACTCATGATCCGTAAGGCGGTTCCTCCGATCGTGCCAGGGATATTCGGCGATGCGGTCTCGCAGGTAGATCTCCAATTTCAAGGAATGCGCCCAAGTCCACTACCAAAATCGTATTAGAAACCGAGGAGGAACTTTCGTTCCTTCCTGTCCTACCCGGTGATATGTCTCATCCGAGAATAATTTCATAATGCAGGCAAGAGCGTGGCCAAACTAGCCGTATTCTAAGTGATTCTAAGATTCCAAATGGACTGAGTAAACCTTGGACGCAGTAGAGAAAGACTCCAAAGGACGTCCATTCAGGGTTCCGAACTGAACTTGTGTGGAAGGACGGTGGTCGACTATACTGGGAATAGCGAATCCTGGAAACCTTCAAAGGAAGGGAAAAGCCAACCGGAACGCAGATTTCCATCCAGCAATGCCCTCGTCAAAGAGTGAAAGATGTCTGTAGGAGTCGGGGTACACCAGGTACCTCCGTAAAGTCTCATAGATCCCCTCGACGGTAGTTGAAAAAAAGGGGGTAGTGCGAATCCAAAAACAGACGGCTCCCGTGAGGGATGAATAGAGTATAGACGAAGGGTCCTCCATCTCCGAACCATGTTCACCAGGTATGCGCTCCGATTTTATCCCAAGATCGTAAAGACCGGAGAAGTCAAGACAAACGAGGATTCCTGATTTACCATATGACCCATACGTACGGTTTTACCTTCAGACCGGGCAATAGTCCTTCCTTAATGTTGTTACCCGAGCAAGGCGGTGCCTGTTTGCTCCATGAAGGTCTCCGTATCTCCCGACATCTTGACATGGGGGAAACTTTCTGCTCAGTTTGCTAGTAATGGTCTGGATATCTAAAACAGAAAGCAAACTCTGTATTATATGGTGCCGAATATGCCAAAAACCTGCACTCTCAAAATACCGGAGGACCATCCGTTAGTGTACCATCTCCAGGAGTGTGTAAATAAATGGGAGACTCCCCCCGTTATACCTCTGAGTATTTCTTGCGTGTTTTACAGCAGCCCGGATCCAGTAGATCCATCACGGGAGATAGAATAGAGGGATCTAGTCCAAACATGTAATACTTGCATGACCAGGCAGTCCTCTAGGACGAAGCCGGTAGCGTGGATGGCAGCTCTAATTGAATTCCGGATGGATGCCCCTCTATGTAGTCATCAATGTCTTGCACAGGCACAAGCCTGTGTGATGAACAAATGGCCGGTACTGTAGAGCGTCGAGTGCATGAAAGAGCCGCGCTCTCTACTACTGCGATCGCATACTGTGAGAGCGTCCGGGTGCTAGCCTGAGCGGGCCGCACCCATTAGTAACCAACAGCAGAGTCTACATCCGAGACCGGTTCTCTCTATGAGAATGGGTCCACCCAACTTGTACTTTGTATCCAGCCCAGTATCTGGTTGATGACGAGTGAGGGACTGCGCCCTCTAATAACAAATCAGTATCCGGTTCCGTATGAGAGGATTCGCCCACTGCTCCTGAAAATAAATATACTCGGATCGAGGTGATGGAGGGCCGCACCCTCCTGTGGTGCAAACTAGAGTCCCTAGAGATTCAGGGTGACCAAAACCGTAGGGCGCACCAATTACAAATGTCAGCATAAGGCTGAGGGCAATCTGGGA